>NC_137192.1:7096572-7409072 GCF_960531495.2 Zeus faber
GTTCTTGGCCGGTCACTTGGTGAAAATAGTCTTGGCGTTGATTCACTTGGGACCTGATGTAGGGGTGAGCGAGGGAGAACTTCCAGATGAACGTCGAATGAGGAATGAGGTCACTTATTTTGTTCTGCGGAGTTGTGAATGGGTGAGAAAGTTGCACAAAAATCATTTAATTCCGTCGAAATTATTTGAACCCAAAGTGTGGATCAAGGAAATCTTTCAGCCCGATTCAGTCAAAAATATTCATTTTGGTGGAATGCAAAGTGTGAATCAGTCATGTTCAATATACGTAATGCCAAACACCTTGGCCTTTTATCCGCCGTCAAGTAGCCTATTCACTCAGCACTGGCTCACTCACTGAATTACTGAATCGAAACATAAGGAGCTTGGTTGTTCACGTTGTGTGACTCGAGCAATTGAGTCACAACTGAATGCCTGGCAGCAGAGCCAACCAAATGAATGACTGACTTTTTGACTGATACCGAAATGTTGATTCTTTATATAGGTGTGTTCGCTAGGAACCAATCGTTCACGATCCTTTCATCGCTAAATGTGCACACGATGGGAGATGACAGCTCAACTGGTGGGCCATGTGCAAGGCGTCGCTCTTTGGATTTAAAACTCCACCGGCTCGGATGCCTTAACTTCCCTGTCGTCATGGGGTGGACAATGGGTCATCCTGTGACTAGTAGCTCTCTATGCCTTCCTTCTCCGCTCTTAGATAGCGAGCGGGGCCAAGCCCGCATGGGGGAATTGTTTCTATTGATTTTCATTGCTTCATTTCTAATTAGCCCTAGGGCTCCAGTCTTGATGAGATGGGGTTCCTGGCTGTTCTAATATTGATTCTCAGGCAGACTCCCTTAAAAAAAATCCACTCTCTTGGTTATTACCCGTCTCTACCCTGCCCTCCCCCTTGGGCAGTATTTGCCCTGCCACCCAACACCCCCCCCCCCCCCCCACACACACACACACACACACATACACACACACACACACACATCCGTACTCTCTCAGACAGCTCCTGAAAACATTTAATTGAAACAGACACAATAACACCCCTGTTATCCTCGTGGGCCCAATTCTATTACCATCTTACAAACCTCCTTGGGGGAGTAAATGGCACTGAAAGCACAGCAGTGCTAACATGAAGTGCATCATGCGCACCTTTTAACCTCCATCTTGGAACAATCCATGAGATCTGAGAGTTGTGGCGGAGTGGATCGAGTGCTGCCGGCGCGGTTCTCTGTGGAACAGGCGTCTGGCCGATGAAGACAAAGTCAAACGTACAGATATAAGTCATCTGGAAAAACTCGAATACCTTTCGCTTGTATTTGACGGAGATCAGCCGATTCGCCGGTGTCTGTCGGGTTTGTCTGAGCTCGAGCAGGGAGGCAATTATGTGCATGATCAAACAGTCATTGTGTCGCGCCCATCCAGTGAGAGATTTAATTACGCTATGGTAAATTCCTTCACAGGGGGAAGAGTGATGAGTCCTTCCCCCCGTGCACTTTGAAATGTTCCATCATGTAGGAAGACCTTTTCTATATTAACATAAGAGCCACTCCACACGTTGAGACCGGAGCGCTCACGCTAATGGAACTCATGCAACTGCTCCGGACGCCTTCACACACACTTCCCCGCGTTCATCAACATTTTTGTTGGTCTGTAGGTTCTCATAATAACATTGTAACAAAGAATTTTGCATCTTCACGCATTGAGCCGAGCGGGTGAAAAAAGCAGCATCGCCGGAGAATAATTATTTGACACTCGGCGGCGACATCACCCCTCCCATCTCCCGTCGCAAATTCAATCTCCGGCAATATTTGGATTGCTATGGAAACGGGCTTCCACGTAGTGTAGTTGTAGTGTAGTGCAGTGAACCCCCCCCACCGCCCCCCCATCCCCCCTCCCCTGACGGCTTTCATCCATCCAGACATGGCGGCGCCTCGCAGACTTTATTGGAGTGAAAAGAAGATGATGCTCCTCGTCTCCCTCATTAAGATTAAACAGTTTTCCTTGGCGAGGAGGCGTCGATGAGGGAGCTTTGCAGGTGGAGTGCGGTCGGTGAAGGGGGGAGGGGGATCCCGCCCACGCACGATGTAATCTGCTGTACGAGAGAACGGAATTCTTGGATGCCTGGAGGGAGAGAGAGAGAGAGAGAGCGAGAGAGAGAGAGAGAGAGAGAGAGAGAGGCTTCGGGGTATTCTTTTGACTGGTTTTCTACAGGTGTATGGGAGCAAACAGACCTATCGCGCTTGAGGAGGCTAGTTTGGCTTGATTAGATGCTCAACACAATGCACCTCGGCCTAAAGGATTATTTTTCTGCGTTATCCCCCGGGAGTTCCTGTCGGCACTCCTGAGGTGATGTACCGTAGATGTACCGCATAAGATATAAAACTCGCTCCAGTTATTAGATTTGTAGTGTGGAACATTTATGGGAGCGCTCACCTTATTCTAGATGGACTCTCATATATGTACTGTATATATAATTATATATATGTATACATAACCCCACAAACCCAGATCCCTGTTCCATCATCTTTTCAGGGCAGGTCTCTGGACAGACTTTTCATTTAAGATGAGAACGGAGAAAAACAAAACGGAATAGATTGAATAAATAATGATGGAATAAATTCTTATACTCTCATGAGTGTGTTGAGCCTCAAATCAAACAAAGCGGGTCAGCGGAATTACCATACAGTTGTGATTGTTATGATTTGAAAATTGCATTAAAATAAATCAAAATGGCTGAGGCACGATTCACTAACCCAATGTCTTCAGGCAAAATACAGTATGTACTTTTTGGTAACGTTCAGGTTTCTTGCCCTTGTTGCATTAGATTCACGTCATGTCATCAAATGAACAGCAATGAAACATTGAGCGTAATATAGGGAGGACTAGATTGAAGGTGTAATATGCTCTATATGTATAATAGATGTTTGTGTCAAATACAACCTCTTTAAACATTAAAACATCATCACAAAATGTAAGCATATAGTGAAAGTCTCAGCTGGTTACAGCCTCTTTTCTCGGTGTTGACTAAGCCTGTCTATGGTTCCCCCAATCTCTCTGAACACCAATTATTTCCTGTAAAAGTAGAAAGAAGGTGTACTGGTGAGACACTGTGCAGAAAGCAATACCCTGAAATGCCTCGAACAAAGAAGCCCCGCCCTGTTCTGGCTAAACAAAGCACCAAGATGAACATTGGCGCATTAGCTTTTACCTGATAGAGAGCTCTAAGGAAGACAAGGTATTAAAGTAGGTTCCATATTGGGACTTATTTTCTTGTGTCCTGTTGTGGTCAAATATCATCCTTTTAGAATCCCTGTGACAAATTGTTTGTTTGGTCTGTACTGTCTTGACATACCTTAATAGTTCAGAACCAGGCCCCTAATTCGGACCCCTGTTGCCCTAATTCTTTAAAAAAATAAATAAATAAAATAACCTGGCTGTGAAGCAGATCAACTCCTTTTCATTTGCTGTTTTGTTGACATCTTCCAATGCAAATTTGAATTCCCATGCAGTGCCAACCCCTCCACCGGTTCTGAAAGGGTTCGGAGAGTTCTTAACAACTCTAAGCGCTTCTAGAACCGTTATTCGTGTACGTGCACATTATGTAGGCTTGGGTGTTATTGTTGAACACTCAAATTGCTGAATGCTCTTATCTTGCAGAGTGGGGTTTTTTTATGTTTGTAGACCAGCTGCTGTGGGTGAGCGAGTCGGCGCACACAGATTTGAAAGGCGCTCCCTTTCAAGGCGATTTGTGTTTCCTCTCTCGCGGCTTCAGAACTGACAAGCAGAAGTTTAATCCGCACCGACAACATAGCACTGAAAGGAAAACAATTGTTAACTTTCATCATCGGAGGGGAGTCTGAGGTTTTTTGTTTTTTTTTCTTCTGCCGCCGCTCTACTGCCCTTCTTTTATTTTTTTAAATTTATCATTGAAAAGCTTCAAATCCATTTTTTAACCGCATGTTTTTGACTTTTTACAGATCGACTTCCCTGCACAGCGGTAACTGTGGTTTCCCTCAATGATATTCATGAATTCTTCAGGCATGGTCCGCTGGTTTCGCAGGATTTACATATCACACCATTGGAGTTTTTCGGACCATTTTTTGAAATGAAATATAATTGCCTTTCCTGTATTGAACAAAATGATTTTATGCAAAAAAGTCTACTATAGTGATGCAGGACTCGCGAATGCTTCATTTGTATTGAACAAATCTTCGAAAGGACTTAGGAGTCACGAGTCACAAATCTGAATCTTCTACCCGTGAGCAAAAAAAGAATTATTGAACATTAATTGAGTGTGGAAAAAAAACTCAGTTGGCAATTTGGCATAATTCATCTTGAATGTGACTGATTCACACTTTGCATTCACAACTCAGAGCCGGACAACAGACTGAATCAAACCAACGGAGAATCAGAAAAATTTAACTCATCTTTTTTACCCAGTTGCTCAGAAAGAGCTGAATCTCCAAAAAGAGCCAAAATGTTCCTTACTCGTGTGTTGTAGGATCTGTAAGGGAGAAAGGGCCTTGAGGACAATATTCAGACCCCTACACTGAGGCAGTGTGTTTATATTCCCCCTCTCTTCACCACCCTTGACAAAAGCCAGCCCATACCTTATCTCCTCCAAGACGCTGCGGGGGCAGGGGCGGGAATAGGGGGTTCATTTAGAACTGGGAAAGGCATAACATATTGCCGTTAAATCCAACGCAGCTTTAGAGCCACGGAGCGGAAAAAGTGCCTACCTAATGCGAAAAAACGCCCGCCACCAGTGGGATGGGATGGAGGATGGGGGGTTGGGGGGGTTGGGGAGGGATGGAGGGGTCTTGTGTGAGGGGAGTTAGTGATCCACATGAGTGGACCGCTGTGAGTTTACAAGGTCAAATGGGCTTCCAATCTGACGTGACGTGCGCTAATGATGTGTTAATGCTCACTGTGTGGAGGGATAACGGGGAAACTGCATTACAACGAATCGGATTTACCCTGCCATTACACTCCTCATTATCCTAAATCTAGCTCCTCAACAAGTTCATTATCAATTCAGGAAATAAAAAAAAAAAAAGACACAATCAGGGTCCACTAAACACATTTTATTTTTCATTTTTTTACTCACTGAAAATAATAATCACAATAATCTTTCCGACAAATCATGTTTTGGGAAACTGATCTCCAACCGGGGCTGGGAATGAATAAAAGACCCCGCGCGTCGTTGTTTTATGCTTTTGGCAGCGCAATCCGTCTTAATTTTTGATGAAAGCCCAACGGCTCGCTGGTACAGAGCGGCAAACAGCTAACAGCCTGCATATTTACTTCCAGCTCATTTATTCTCATTATGCAGCCCCGCAGACGTCAATGAGGGGGATTTCTGTCTCACAGTGATGTTCCACGGAAAGAGTGAGAGAGAGAGGGAGAGAGAGGGAGGGAGAGAGAGGGAGGGAGATGGGAGAGGAGCATCAGAGGAACAAGGCGGAAGCTAGACGATAGGGGGTTGCATTCATCCATCGCTGCTCTGCCCGTGAACTCTGACACCTTCGACAGAGGTACCCTCTGTTTTCCCCCCAAACCCCGCTCCGACATCCAGCACCAGCTCATTCTTTCCCGGCATCGCCCAGTCTCCATTGGAAATCGTACATTCTGTTTCCCATAATGAGTCTGGGTGGAGGCGGGGGTCGGTGGGGGGAGGTGGAGGGGGGGTGCCAAGATTTCATATTGAGAATTTCCCTCCCAGACAAACTCAACACGGAATGTCACCAGAGAAATGACAAAAGGGACGTTAACATTTGACCATACATTAATACATTATTAAGGAACTTCTAGTGTCTAAACACTTTGGTGTTTAAAACTATAATGCAACGTACACATTTACTTACATATATTAGGGCTGTAAAATGATTCAAATAATTATTTGCAATTTATCACAATTTAAAGTGTGCGTAATTAACAAATTTGACCCCAAGGAAAGATTTTTATATTTAAAAAGCTGTGCATTCGTATACATATGCACGTATGTACGTATATCTACAGCACATGCACATAGTAGGGCTGTGAAATGATTCAAATAAATAACTTTAATTAATCGCGATTACAATTTCTACATTCACCACTTTGTTATGCACTGAGTTATAGCCATACTATGAATTGGTTATTGTGAACAGAAACACAAAATATGCTTCATCAAAATGCATTTAATGGCATTTTCACCATCAACAAGCCGCTGTCGTTCTCCTTTACCTTTGACTGAGCCAGTTGCTAAGACAAACATGCCTGTTTACATGAAATACTATATTAAAACATGTAAGAACACAATATTATTTATTATTTATTTATTAACATGCTGACTTTGACACACACACACACACACACACACACATATATATATATATATATATATATATATATATATATATATATAGTATAAACGTATATTTTTAAGTACCTTTCATCCTAAGGCTCTCCAAGGCGATAAGGTGCACCACTTCCAGATGAGACGGATGCTACTCAGACAGGAGGCAGATGCTCTCAGGAATTCTAATTGGATCTGATAGAGCACTCACTGTACGACGGAAGACCTCATGAAAATATCCTGTTTCATTCATTGCTCGTCCAAATCCATTATGTAATTCGGTCAGCCTAATTACAATGCCCCTTAATCAGATCATTGGGATCCTTGTCAATCTGTTCATTTCCCTTCTTTGTCTGGCGGTTTCCTTTCGCACCAGTCGGACGAAGAGTGAGATTTTTTCTTATTATTATTATCTGTCGTAGACCGAGCATTCTCTTTTCCCTCCATTTTGAGCTCCACCTGTCAAATATCTTTATTTTTAGCTTGGTTTTTTCTTGATTATTTTAAATTGTTTCGGTTTATTTTATTGTTTTTGTTTATTTTTAGGTTTCCATTCATGTGTTGTTTATCATTAGGGTTATTACATATTGCCAAATTATTTTCCTCTCCATTGTTTATTTCTTAGTTTTACTGTTTTGTGGTTTTGGCGGCAGCACTGGTACCGAAAGGGCACGCACCCGCAGGAGACGGCGGAAATTAGCAGAGTATTTAAACGCTGCTGTTGTTTCACCTCGCTTTCTCTCTCCCCCTCTTTCTCTCTCCCCCTCTTTCTCTCTCTCCCCCTCTCTCTCTCTCCCTCTCCCTCTCCCTCCCTCTCCCTCTCCCTCCCTCTCTCCCCTGACAGCGAGGCTGGGCTTCCATTACAGATATTATTTATAGGTTTGTCTGTAAAGAAAAACATTTTGACTTTTGTTCAAATAAATTTTCCAGCTCAGGCTGCCTTTTGTTCCACCTGTCTGCTGCTCCATCTCTACCAGGCAACCAGAGAGTATTTACATGTTTATTGTAAGGTATGTTTCTATTTCTAGTCTTTTTTTCTTTTGGTTTACCATATATATATATATATATATACAATTTTTCTATCATTTTTCTATCAACTTTTAGGTTTATTGCATATTCTATTCATATCTATCTATCTGTCTGTCTGTCTGTCTGTCTGTCTGTCTGCCTGTCTGTCTGTCTGTCTGCCTGCCAGTCAGTCAGTAAGTCTGTCTGTCTGTCTGTCTGTCTGTCTGTCTAAACCAATCGTAACCTGCAAATGGTTGAATCACTTTGTTCCTATGCATTATTATTATTATTATTATTATTATAATTATTATTATTATTATTGTTATTATTTTCATTAGTATTATTATTACTATTGTTATTATTACTATTGTTATTGTTATTATTATAATTGTTATTATTATAATTGTTATTATTATTGTTATTGTATTCTAATCAACCAGATATCACACCATGCAAACAAACAATAATCACCGTAAAAAAGACAGTGCACGTCTGAAGAAAAAAGGTCAGTTACAGATCAGGTGTTTTCTCTCTCTCTCTCCGCCCAATTAAAGGGCATCCAGCGCAGCACAACTGTCACTCTACTGGTTTTGCCTTTTGAGGTTGGAAACAAATTCGATCGTGGCCCGACCTCCCTCAGCCGCTCCAGCACGCGCAGCTCTAATGATCGCACCCCTGTCAGCGAAATCACGCGTCCCTATGGGGACCCGAACATACAGGAGCCATAAGGTCAGAGGGATCGGCCGCTTCAATATAGTTTAAAAAGCCCCGTAGCCGTCAAATAGTCACATGTTGATTATCAAAGTGTATGGGTTTTTAATTGGCGCGTTGGTTCGACTCCAATTTGCGCCATTTCCGAAGCGAATCCCATCGATGACGCCAACGTTGGGTTTCCGTGTTTTCTGACTTTGGGGCTTTTATTTTGTCGCAATCTCAAACGGCAGAATGAGTGAGAGTGTTGTGGTCGACTTGACCGCCATGTTGTAAATCATTAATCTCTATCGAACACGATAAATCATGAAGTTAAACTGTTTATCGATTGATAAAGACATGCGAGCAGAGCGTCTTTAAGACTCACTTACGGTGGGATTTTTTTCGACCCAAGGCGGTGATTTTCTGTTTTGCAGACCTCAGCAAAGGCTGCTGTTTCGCTAGAGGGTGGAACGAATAAATCAGTTATGGGATTTGTCTTGACTATAGAAGCTCTCTTCCCGAGGCTTTTAATACATGAACCGCATCGCGTCACATGCTCCAGCATTATTTCCTGCCGGTGTACTATCCAGTACACAGAGGAGCTGATTCACAAAGAATGGATTGCGGTCGCTAATAGCACCATGAATTGCTCCCGCTATCTGCCCTGTCCTAGTGTCCACAAAAGATATTGCGCTAGTGATATTCCAGAGCAAACACGGCCATAAAGTTTTGCTGCCACCATCTGTCGGCATCTATCGGCTCTGTGATTGTGTGGTGTCGTTCGTGAACGTTTCAATTGTTTTGGGTGAACGAACTGAGCTGAACTGAACTGAGTCCCTTCCTGAAACGATCCATTCGTCAGTCAGGTCAGTGGAGCTCTCCGTCAGTTGCGAGCGAACGTGATTTCACGTTCGCTCGCACTCACTCGCTCAATGAGTCCGTGCAATCCTTCGGTGAATTTGACCCAGAAAGAGTACATTTCTGTTTGGGCAAATCTCCCTGTTAAATTGATACTCAAAATTATTATTATTTATTTATTTATTTATTATAATTATTATTATTTTTTTTTTACAAAACTAGCTCCCAATCTATTTTGTCCAGATTCAGCCAAGAAGGTCATTACCAATTTCATCCCTGTGTGTCCAGTATGCTATCTGTGCTAGCTCGACGCATGGCTGCAGAGGGGATCAACTAGCTTAGCTCCTGTGAAAATAGGGAAATACAGTTATTATTATTATTATTATTATTATTATTATTATTATTATTATTATTATTATTATAAGTGATAGTGTGTGGCTGTTTTGACTGCAGCTATATTTGGAATTGTTTTGATCCATCCTTCGCAGCGATTATGAGCTGTGAAGCCCCCCGTGAACCTGGACACCTTGGTGTGCTGTAGGGTTGCCCTTTCTGACGCGAGGCATTGCAGTTCGTACCCGGCAACCCACAGCTGATAAACACAGCTCAAAATTGAACTGCATCGAAAACAGCAACATCTCATGTTTATGTTTTTGACATTACATACTGTGGTCACTCCACCGAAACAGCCCTGTTGTCTGTGACAGAGGCCTTAAAAACTGCTTGAGCTGCTGCCAAATCCTCGGTTCTCATTCTGCTAGACTTATCAGCTGCTTTTGACACTGTCAATCACAGCATACTCCTGTCCATACTCTCAAGGTTGGGCATATCTGGCAGTGCACTTTCCTGGTTCAAATCTTACCTCACTGGGCGCTCGTTCAGTGTGACATGGCAAGGCCAGCTGTCTGTGCCTCACAACCTCACCACAGGGGTCCCCCAAGGCTCGGTGCTGGGATCCCTCCTCTTTGCCATATACACCACCTCACTGGGCCCGATCATCCGCTCGCATGGCTTTTCATATCACCGCTATGCGGATGATACTCAACTCTATCTGTCCTTCCCGCCCGACGACCCCACTGTCCTGACTATCACTATCATCTTCAACTAAATCTGGCAAAAACGGAACTGCTGGTCTTCCTGGCCAAACAAGGTATTTATCACAACATTGATATCAAAATTGACTCTCTATCTCTTGTTCCTACCAAGGCTGCAAGGAATCTTGGTGTCATTATTGATGACCAACTGACATTCTCGGACCATGTTGCCGCCGTCTCCCTGTCCTGCCGCTTCGCACTACTCAACATCTGAAGAGTCAGGCCGTACCTGACCCAATATGCCACTCAACTGCTGGTACAAACCTTGGTGATGTCCTGTCTCGACTACTGCAACGCCCTCTTAACAGGCTTGCCGGCCTGTGCGGTGAAGCCACTACAGATGATACAGAATGCAGCGGCGCGACTGGTGTTCAACCAGCCAAAGAGGGCACATGTCACTCCGCTGCTCATCGAGCTCCACTGGTTACCTGTAGCCGCTTGTATCAAGTTCAAGTCTCTTATGCTGGCCTACAGAGTGATTGCTGGGAATGCTCCCGCCTACTTAAATGTTCTTGTAAGAGCACATGTTGCCCCCCGGATGCTCCGCTCGTCAAATGAGCGTCGCCTGGCTCTGCCGGCGTACAGCCACGGCAATCCAGGCTATTCTCATTTGTAGTTCCACGTTGGTGGAACGAGCTGCCAAAAATGACCAGAGCAGGGACCTCCCTCTCTGTCTTTAAGAAGCACTTGAAGACCCAGCTCTTCAGAGAGTACCTCCTGTCCTAACCTACAATTACTTAGCACTACCTAGCAGTATTTATTGTTACACTAATGTCTCTGTCGCAATGTAGCTTGAATGTTATTCTCCCTTGTAAGTCGCTTTGGATAAAAGCTTCTGCTAAATGACTTAATGTAAATGTAAATGTAGATGCAATACATATGGCTTAAATGGCTTTTTTAATAGCTTTTGGGATTCTGGAAGGTGTATTTGCCTAATTTCACAGGAGCGAGGCTAGTTGATTCCCTTCACAGCCTTGCATTGAGCTAACACAGTTAGCATGTAGCCTGTTTCTATCTTAGTACTGGACACATTGAGATGAAACTGGTATTCAGACGAGAAGGTCACTTCAGACAAAATCCTAATTTCCATTAAAAAAGTCTTAAAAAAGCTTATTTAATAAATATTAGATTTCACCACAAAAACATCATTACACATTATATGTAACTTTAAAGTGTAAATCCATAAGACCGCAAGTGCTGGGTGGCTTAAACTACAAAACGCAGAATTCCATTGAAACCTGCAACTGTTGTTTTCAACCTCCGGGTTTAGCCTCGTCTTTGCTAACTCTGAAGTCACTTTATTTTCTCGAAATTTTCTCGAACTTCTTCCCATCGATGGGTTTGTTTCGTTTTACTGTGTCACTTGAGGACTGTGGTGGGGATATAGTTTCATCCGAAAGTGCTGTTCTTTTTTCATCCATATCGAGAGCTTATTAAACACAACTGGCTAGGCTGGTTTATAATTTCTTGAGCATGCCCGATCTTTGCATTCTTGCCGGGAAAGGTGGGGGACCACACCCCCAACGATGGAACAGCATACAGAGGAGCGCAGGTATTACGCAAACACAACGAATGACTGTTTCTGATGAAGCTACTGTGGTTTATCAAGTTCACCGTGGCTGTCTTCCAGCTGTTGGACGTGCCCGATCAGTTCTCTACCTTTTTTGGGAAAGGCGGACCCCACCAGCAACAATGGAAACATCATACAGAGGTGCACATACTGTACATAACACGATGCACTTCATGGTTGTTTGTGATAAAGTGTCAGCTAAAATGATATGGGATGGCTGTCATTACCTGGCGTGTAGCCGATCGGAGCGTTTTTGCTGAGAAAGGTGGACCCCGCCACCAACAATGGAGACGGCGTGTCTAAGTAACCCAAATACATTTAATGTCTGTTTCTTCTGAAGCGCTGGATAAATAGACACGGGATAAACATCAAATATTTCCATTTATTTTAACAAAATAATCTTGTGGAATGCCACTTTAATATATTTGTACGCTGGGTTGCACCCATCCACTTAGGCAACTGCTTTCCTTAAAGAGCAAAATGCAATAAATATTTTGGATGCTAGACAAAAGTTGAAATGCATTTTATTCTATTTCCATACCCCTCCCTCCACCCGTATTCAAACAGCCTCCTCCTCTGCAGGAGCTGCCCATTCAGAGCCGGGATAATGTCGCTGTCACGGGGGCTGTTTTTAACCCGGTCACCGCCGCGTTGACAAGTTGCGCCGTTGCCACGGGTTTCGTAAAAGCTCCAGGTTTCTGCCTTTTCCCAGACGTATTTGTGGAGGAGGGAACCCCCTTCTACTTTGTTTCATCCTCTCAAACCCGACGCGAACCACTCCTCCCTCCTCCTCCTCCATCCTCATCCTCCTCCCTTCTCCATCCTCCTCCACCCGCCTCCTCCTCCTCCTCCACGGAGCGCAAAAAGCCTCCCTTGCAGCGCGGAGATCGAGAGGAAAAAAAAAAATAATCCAACTTTTCCGGACGGATGACTTATTCCCTCGCGGTGAGTTTTCCCCACCCACAGATTGATTTTATGAATAATCTATGAATAAACCCGTCACCAATATGTAAGGTGATGTCTTTTTCTCTGAATGTATTTTTAGTGAGGTTTAGCAGAGCACTGGTCTCAAGTTGGAAACATGGAGATCAGTGGATGGACCTAGACTGGGGTTGGACAGATAGAAGGGTTTGTGCTAGAATTAGAGATGAAATGGTAAAAAAACAAACAAACATATATATATATATGTTTTTTTTTACTCATGTATTTATGGGATGTGTAAATTAATACATATATACATTTAGCGTTCAATTTAATATGTACATGTTTATTCATGTATTTATTTATTAATTATGATGTGAAAATTGAGATATATATTAATATTTTTATTAATATTAATTTATTAATATTTATATGCTATGAAGATGTAGATATATTTTTTTGCATTTATTTATTTATTCATTTTTATGTGAGATATATAATAAATAACAGTAACAGGTGTTATAGTGGTACAGTTGTTGAGGGTTATAGTTTACTGTATGCTTTTATCGAACCCACGCCTTTTCCTTTACCCGTTGATAGATGTATATTTGCAAAATTTGTGTTTCATGTCTGCAGCCTGTGTGATGAATACTCAATAAGAGAATGATTCATACCTTATCATGCGTGATGGAGCTTTTGCCCATTTTCTGTTTATTCTTGGCATGCAGCCAGCAGTCAATGTGACAAACAAAGTTGATTACAGATATTACAGAAAATAACTCATGTTTGCAGAGGGTGATGCTTAAAAAATGTATTGCTGTGTCTCAGATTTTTTGATTATACTGCATGCATATTAAACTTGATGTGGCATACTGTATCTGGGGCTGTGCAAACAGTCTTGGTAGGAATAGTTTGGCAGTTTAGTTTGTGGCCTTCAATCACAATTTTTCTGCCAAAAGAACCAGAAAAAAATGAAAACATTTTTAAAGCACCAGAGGATTTTCCAGTACGATGTCTGTGTTTGTGCAGTAAAAAAACCCCAAAAACAATAACATTTAGTTATTCAATATCTTACCCATTTCAAGGGAAAAAAAACCTCACAATCTTTTATCAATGCGCTATAAAATGTATGTGACAAGTAAAAAAAAACATTTGGTCCATATTGAAATCGCAGGGTTTCTGTTGCTGCCAGTTTGGGAAAGATGTGGATGGATCGATTTGCGATTAATCTCTGTAGATTTCATGTTGGTGTACACAGGGATTCTAACCACACAGATCTAACAGACTTTTATCTAGTGATTCCCTCAATGTGAATAATTACAAGGTATGCAAATGCACCACACGCGGTGCCTGGAAATACTGCAAATTTCAATGTTTTGTTGTGTAGCGTCCCACAGCGGATAATCCCCTCTGGAGAATCCTAATAACATTGAAAATAGAAGTATTCAATAGTTGGGTTGCGCACTTTAGTACTTCTACTACTGCTGCCAATACAAATACTACTACAGATGCTTAAGTTATAAACATCACACTAAACATTTGTAGAAATTTTCAAATGGCTCGGACAAGTTAAGTTCATCCCAAAGTGCTCTTTCTCAAACAAATTAAAAGGGAAGTACGTCAGGAGATAGAATTATCCGGTGGTTACAGGTGAGATACCTCGATATAGCATCTAGGCCAAAGACAGGGGCTTCCTCTTAATGGGGCTTGTCATCGCACACGGTCCCAAGCCTCTCTGTATTCAGGGCAGCGGTGCTTTGTGTCCAGAAGTAGGTCGAATGCTTCTCACCAAACAATTTGAGCCTGGGCCAGTAATTGGACAAGCAAAAGTGTCCGCCGTCTCTCCGGCAGGTCCATGACAGCCAGCTTGTCGACCACTTAATATGCAGCTCCAACCTGACACATTTCACGGCCCTTTTCCTTTAATGTCTCAGATGGCAAAACTGCGAGAAACAGAGTGCCCTTTGTGACCGCGCCGAGGCACATTCATCATAATTTAGTGACCCTGCACCATGACGTCGTACGTTGACCGTGTGAATTTTTACAACGCGCAAGTGCAAGAGTGCAAGGAGGCCTTACATGGTTTTTATGTGTATGTCAAGGGACACGCAGCTGTACAGATCAAATTTGCACTTTATCCTTCAGGCAGTCTTTCTCCCTGGCTTTACCAGAAGACTCGAACAGGTTCGGTGACACCTGTATGTGTGCTTGTATCACTGGACATGGAACTGCTCTGGCCCGAGAGGGCTTTTTGAAAATGTGCTCTTCGTGGACCGGCAAGGTTTTCCATATCACGGTTCACGGCTGTGTTGAGTCGGCGCAATTTCATATCCATGCAAGTTTCTCTGCCGCACACTGTATTGTACCTTCCGTCTACAGCAGTAAGAGGCACTGAGACGTGGGGTGCAGAGTTTCCGTTATCCGGTAATTACCGGTTTTTGACCGGGAAAATCTGATGAAGTCTGACATATTTATATCTCTAGGGTCATAATGTCCGGTGAAATAATTCCCTCTTAGCACAATTTTAATTTGTACTGGGTGATAAAACGATAAAGGTAATTATGACAATCTTTTTTTTCACTATGTCGAAATAAAATAGACCCGATCATTTCGATAAATACAATTCCGCAGATGTGTTAATTTCCGCATTTGACAAGTTGCAACGGAAAGCCAATCTGTTTGGACAATCTAAAGCTGACCTGTCACCTCTAACCAATCATGTTAGTCGGCAAAGAAATAAGCCCCACCCCTTCCCTCGTGGACAGATTACGCTTGTAAACGCAGTACACACGGAGCAGCGGCAGAGCACAACGTCCAGAACTCTGAGGAGAAGCAGAAAGCAGATGTGATGTGACATGGGCCACATACATCCATAGTTTGGAGTTTTATTTGGATATTCAAGTTCTGACCCAAAGCAGACGGTAAATATCCATTGTGTAAAATATGTCGACAAGACGTGCAACACCACAAACTTCATTATTTATTTAGACCTACTTGCCATATTTATTTGTTTTTGATTTGATCAAAATTGTATTTGAGTAAAATGTTAGTTAAAGCAACTGCACTTGTTACTTACTGATCACGAACGGAAATTATTTGATTTCAAATTGCGAAGGGCGTAATATTTATTTATTTATATATTTTAAAACAGCTTAACTGACGGGAATTATTTTATTTTGAATATTCAATAAAAAATATTATCAATCAACATGCACTCATGATTTCCTTCTCTATATAGCCTGCCTATGAATTGTTTTTAAGCTCAATAGATACAGATAACGTTTGACCGGAATCACTCCCATTTGTCCCATTTTGGGAAATTGAAATCTATCAGGATACATTGTCTGGCAGTAATCTTTTCTCACAGAAACTCTGGTGGGGTGGGTTGGAGAAAAAGGAAGAGAAAGAGAGATGATGGTGAGACAAAGGAACCATTCTTGTTTGGCCCCAGTTACACCTGGACTTGCATTTCCATTGCAGGGAAATAAAGGTATCAAGACTTTTGCCAGCCCCCTGCTCCCAGACACATGCTGTTTTTGGAAGAGGCTGTTTTCTGTTCCATCGAGAGAGGTCGAGAGAGGTCCGCTTAGATTCAACTGTTTGGACCCTGCCATTGTGTCCCCAGAAACAATATACAGCAGAAAAAGCCAATAACGATTCATGGGGATAGTAATTCCAAGTCTGTCTGGTGGAGTCGACCAGTATCAAACAATCGTTGGCAGATTAAAGAAAGCCTCCAGGCGGCGGGGGGTTGCGGTAATGAATCTCTGTATCGGGCTAATTCCTTATTCATTACATGTATCTCTTTTGCAATCTTTTCTATCCGGAACGTTCTGCAGGTTGGGATGCGTTAACGAAGGCCCGCTCTTAAGGACAGCCGCTACACCCGAGCGCACAACTGCACCGATTCCGCAGGTGCACAACGGAGCGCTAACTCGAAACCCTCATTGCCCTGAAACATTGCCGATGGTTTTCGAACACCGGCCACTTGCTTGGTTGAGGCGGCTTCGATTGTATGGCAGGCAGGCCACGGAGTGAGAAGGTGAGGAGCCTACCAAGTACCTAGGAACTAATTGAGGTTCAGCTCAGGCTTCGGCGGTACAAGCAATTACAGTGACGACTCACGCTTCCCTGCGCTGCAGGCAGTCGAGTTCTGCCACGGCGGCGTACCTGAAGCCCTCCTCTTTCATGTTTAATGCCGGTGACAGGCGGAGAGGTACAGCACAGACTGTATGGTTGGGAAAATCTGTTTGGTCACATGAAATATTCATTTATCCGCAGCCCCTGCTGGCCCGCTCCCCCGGGTGGTGTGCATATTCGTCTGCTTTTTTTTTTTTTACGATACCTGCATTGGGGAGTTCCCTCCATGTAGCCTTAGATGCTGGGTTGGGGGTGTGAGGGGATTAAGATGTCGTAGTGAGAGGGTCCGATCATAGGGAACACAGCGTTAATTCCTTATTTAGCAGGACACTGTAGCATTGGAGAGGGGGTTGGTGGGGTTATGATCAATGGCTGGCTTGTGCGCTGCGCAGTGCAATTATTCTGCAAAGTTAGTGTTGAAGCACAAACATGCGTGGAGGTCAATGTTGTCACACAAGCTCAGCACCGCTTTTCACCTGCAGGAGGGGGAATTGGGGGGCGGTTTGCGATGGCGACATGGGGTTTCACGTGGACTTTCCTGGCCTACGGCTACGTATAGGACTATTTTGACTGAAGGTAGGGAGGCTGTTTTCCCTGTTTTTATCAGCCGCAGCTTGTGGAGTCTTCAGCATTTTCCCACGTTTACAAGGGCTCATTCAGACAAAGAAAATACCTGCTTATCGATGTTCTCAAACCTACGTTTATAGTTTGATAGTTATAGTTTATCACACGCATCTTCCAATCTATGTGTTTTTCACCACCCGGGCACATTTGTGAATGTGTTTTATAGGTAATACAGTTTGTTTTTCTGCTGTATTTAATATAGCAGTGGCCGTTATAGGCACTGATTTTGTGCCTCGCATTGCTTTAGTAGAATGATGGCTATTTCATTATTCATTTTTTTATGATCGAGAGATTAGAAACGAGAATGTGTTTTACGAGGGATGTTCCTGGCCGGCTATGCCTTGGCTGTCGGTTTAGAACTCATTTCCAAGTCTTATTGTTCTAAACCTGAGATAGACAACCGCTTTGTTGTTATCATAGAGCGACTTTTACCATTATTGAATCAAATAAAACAACCCCCTGGTGAAATGAGCCCTGCTCCGCCGTAAGATCCTCCAAGGTACAACAAACACGACAGCTCGGCCTTTAACACCAAAGGAGTTATTGCCTAGGAATCAGAGAGACAGAGAACCACTATAGGGATTATTTCCATTTCAATTGTGATCCGGGCTTGAGATAACTCATGCATATAGAGGTAGAAATGAACAAAGGGCGCAGACATAAAAGTGACGAATGTAGAGAAAAGAACAGAGGGCCACAATACCCTTGGCTTTGTCTCAGCGTGAAGGGTATTGTGCCTTGGCTGCCTGGGTGAGGTTACAAGGGGACCCAAGGGACATGGTGTTGAAGGGCACCGGGACTCAGAGAGGACATGTGTGACGGACAGCCAGTGGGGAAACATAAGGCATGTCCAGGGCATGAGCATGGGACCACAACCTATGGCTATGCTGATAGGTGATTTTCTCTTTTTACATTTGGTCATTTGGCTTCATGATATCCATTATATAATCCCTCTGAAGGCCTTTATACATACATTATTTGCATTTCTTGATAATAATAAGCCTATTTGATTCACATTAGAATTGATTGACTACAATGGCCCTGCGAGAAAAGGGGTTCAACCAATTAAATGTCTTTCATCACATGAAATACCAGAGCAACTCATTGTTTACATCTCAGATACTCTTTGATCAAAGACCACAAAAACTACAAAAAATAATGTTTAAATGAATGCATTTGGAAATGTATTGCTGAAAAGCTCCAGTGTACAGAAATTGAACTGATCTAATACTGTTCCCTTTTCAGAGTTAACATGCATCTGCAATATGTTATCCCTAGTACTAGTAGTGGATTATGTATATTGCATCATCTACCAGAGCGTTTAAGTTGTAGGTAGTATTAAGGTTATAGCAGAACAGTGTAATCATCACTGGTCTTGTGGCGGTTTTGGATGCCTGATAACAATAGGCGCAAGAGCAGCAGGACCTTTAATGCCCCCACTAAAAATAAGCTTAAAGTGGCATGACTTCGGGCTTGGCAATATTGACAAGACAAAAACATCCCAAAATCCCAGATGATCTCTAATCTCTACTGACGATCTCTAAACTATACTGGATCATGATACTGATATTATCACCCAGCGTTAACATGGCTCGTGATTTCCAAGTGTTTCCGGACGCTGCATGTGACTCAACCCTGACTGTACCCGGGTCTGATGGTGATCTATAGTATAACCTCATCACTTGCTGTTGGGGAAGATTGATTTCCCCATAGGGTCATTAGGGAGCAATTTCATTGGATTTGCTCATATATGGGGAAAGTGCGTTGGTTCATACGACAATATAATAGCACAGCTGTGGATTCACGATGCTACGTGCCACAAGTAACGTTATAACAAATCATAATAAGCGACGGTGATTATCGCTGGCGGTGGCACCAATCTTAATTGTGGATCACTTTGCTACATCCCATAAAAGAGTCAAAGTTTTGGATTCTATGTGTCTGTAAATGTGTCTGAGCATCTCAGTGAGAGGGGTGAGGGCAGCAGCGCTCCATGTCAAGACCCCCCCCCCCCCCACTGCAACCACCACCCCTGGGACCTTGTTACACGGCGGGGAGCCCCGGCCAAACGATGCCGCTCTGACTTATGTTGATTGGGTGCGAAACGCGCCAGCCGGACGTCTGCCGTGCATAGCAAGGAGCCTATTTATGATCCAGTCGGGGGCCTACAGTCAAACAGCCCGCTCTTCCTCCCAAATGCAGGATTAGAGCGAGGGTTCAAAGATGATTTGAATCGCGGAGCGGAGTAGGCGCCGCCGGAGTAGGCGGTCAAGTGCATTTGCCAACACGGGGAGTGATCGCCAGTATAATCCGCTCTTTGGTTACGTGCCACAGTGAGCATAACATTTTGTTTGTTCCCCAATCGTCGATAATAAACGATCAAAGAGAGGTGGCACGAAGGAAAGAGATATACCTTCTAAACCAATTAATTGTGACCTTATTTATTTCCCCAAGTTGCTATCCGGTCCTAAGGAACAGTGCTCAATACCTTATTATCATGGGACTGCAATTCTTCATTGACGACCACAATTGCCCCATTGTTGTACAGTATGTCTTGCTGCTTGGTGTGATGTAGTTGGCTACACCTTTTCCCTCAATGCTGGATTGATTTAAAAGATTCTGATACCTATCACTCTAAGATTCAGGTAAAAAAAAATACAGGGGAGTTTTCCTCCAATGCACCCTAAAAGCGATGTGCTTTTGGGCCGATGAGCGATTTGGGGAAACCAATAAAGACACTGGTACCCTATCCTCTAAATATTAAAGGGTAAAATTTATTAAAGGAAGCTCATTGATGTTGTATCATGGTTAATATACGAGTCGTGTGTAACATTGCATTCAAAGAAACACATTTATTCATGTTATCATTGTCCTTTGCGTGGTGGGGTTGTCTTGGGCGTGGAGCCAGAGCTCAGCGTGTCGATCTCTTCGTGTTCTCGCTGACAGAGAGCAAATGTTGGGTCCAGGAATGTCTGGCCAAGCTGGGAGGAATCCAGAATAATTTATTTATCGGCTTGAGGGCTGGATGGGAAGGGGTGGTGGGCGCTCCAGTGTCCAGACCAGCCACCGCCAAACCAACCGCAAGACCTTTTTGACCTCATTATTTTTACAACACCGGATTTGCGCTTAGTAACCAAAACGCCTCGTTAACAGATGCTTTTTATGGCCCAAAATGGATCGCGAATGATCCCACCTGGTAACGTACGCCACGGTTTACAAGAGAATTTATAATGGCCGTCTTGGGGCTTGTCTTGTGAACTGAGGCACGCCAAGTCTGAAGGTGGTCCTCAGGTTTCAGTTCGAGCCATTATGATGGCAGGGCACAAATAAAAAGCTTGATTCAAAATGACTGAGGCGTTTTAATTACAAATTGACTTGTTGAGCGCTCTTAAGCGAAAGTAGAGAGACACGATAGTAAGTGTTTAATTGTGTTAGTTAATCAGCGTGATGCAGATTTCCCTGGATGGTGCACTCCTTTGACTTGCAGACTAAAGCAATTTGAGGGAAAACTGGAAATCTGGCTCTCATTACTAATTTCCCACTTGTTTAGCACCAAATCTAACAGTGTGATGCTGTTTGTAAGTTGTGGGGGAATTATACAAGCGCTAATGTGATGAGTTGGAAACATGCCATTTTTTGCAGAATGGCAGATGACATATTTTGTCATTTGATTTTGCTGGTGAATTTTGTTGCCAATGCCTTCAATATCGGTAATATTTCTGAAAATGCCACCAGTTATGAAATGAATACATTTCACAAACAAAAGGGTTAAAGAGTCTTATAATGAGTCTCTTAATGTGATTACTGTAGTTCAGTATTCAATGAATGTTTCATGCCATCCAGCCAAAAACCTCAAAGCACAACCTGAGAAATGTGTGTATTGTGCATTTTCATTTCCATGCAGCATGCAGCCCGAGTGTGAATCAACACAACACTATAGAAGCCGTCTGAGTAGTTGATGGGACTCTATGTGTAGCTATGGCAACCGTGAACGCCTCATTGACATTGTTTTAGACAGAAAACAAATGTGTGCTGTTGATGCTGCCACTTAAATTGTAGCCAGAGGCAGTGTGAGAAAGAGCTTCATAGCTAAATATGTTTTTCCTTCCTTGTCTGTCTAAATAATATAACTATGTAACACCTGGTTGGTTAAAGCATTGTTGGATATTTACTGGATCAATAATGTTTGTTCAGTTTTACAATTTGGAGAAGATTGTTACTGTATGTGTGTTCAAGGCGTTGGATGTTAATAAATCGAAAATTAATATTGTATAAACCTCAGTATTTTGATTTAAAAACACATCAAAGTCTAAATTTAAGGCACAAAACATTTCCATCCGGCTACACTTTTTATACACCGATTGTTGTGCTATATTGCTCGTTAAAATGCATATTCTGCGGGAGTAAAAAACATTAATGCAACAGGACCATGACGATTTTGAGACCTTGTTTTTTTTTCACAAAGCCAGTACGTGAGCAGCCGCACGCTGCTCGGCGTGAGCGCTTTGCCAATTTGAGGCAGCTTAAAGGCCTGAGGCGGTGGCTTTGAGAAACAAAAACAGATCAATAGAGGTGATCTCCAAGAAATCCGACTTTGATATCTCGGGCTTAAGGGCCTGGAAATGCTCCCATCGCTCTCGGTGGGAGGCGTTTCTTGTCGGATTCGCTGGATGCTCCGACTCGGTGTGCCGCTGACCCTCTGCCGGTTTCCTGTTGCTGTCTCTCGAGGTGGAAACGGCTCGTCATCTCATCTCCCCAGCGATGGCCTAGTGGGTATGACTCACCTTCAACCAAACACAGCTCCTGACGGAACACAGCACCTTATGGTCATCTGTTTGTTTGGAATGAGGCCATTTTGCATTAAAATACGTCTTTGTAGGGGGGATTCCTATGATTGAGAGCAAGTCAGAGAGTTTACATGTAATTTTACCTCTTCATGCGCTTATACTTCATATGTATATGGTCTTGGTCTCATATGCATAAAGGCCTTAATGTACTCGCCAACTGTCTTTTCACTCAAATGCCATTTAGACATAACCAACACAAAATAAGGTATTATGTACACCTGGTAGTGTAAGGTATACACACTTATGTTCTTGGAATGGCAACATTGCAGTTGAGCATAGAGCAATTTTATAAATGCATTGCTACCATCAAAACAGCAGAGACTGGCATTGAGGTTTTCGTAGAATGTTGGTATGTACTTACAAAAATCTAGTTCCTGGAAATGTCACCTCATGGCATCAGGCAATAGACCCTTGGGTGTAATTTACGTGTGGCTGTTTGAGGCTAAAACAGCTCATTCACTCTTGACAAAACAGGCTAAAATTTGAATAATTTCCACCTGTTTCGGGGCTGAGTGTTCACTTTCAAGCCGTTCATTTATCGTGGTGATTTTCATGTCGTGTTGATGTTTGCAGCCGTTCCAGGTAGGTAAACAATATAAAGGGCTTGCGTTGCGCGCGCGGGGGGGGTTGGTCATGGCAATTTAGGAGGGACCATGATTCTCAAGGGGATGTCAGGTCGGCACAGCTTGAGCCCAGAATTTAACACTGAGAGCCGGTATAATTGACACCCAGAGCTCTGAGATTTGACACATCTCTGACAGTTTGTGTATTAGCATCGCCTTTCTCCACTATTAAAAAAAAAAAAAAAGAAAGCTCCAGACCCCGTGTCTGAAAGTGCTTTTACACCTCAGTAACTCCCTTTACACAGCCTCCAGCTGAGCCGACTGTCTACAATGGCAGATTTAACCTTTAGTGACATGTGAGGAGCCCGCTCCGGATGTTCGATGGGTGTAGCTCTACCTCACACAAATCTGTCCGCAAGCCTTCTATCGGACGGCCCCTGGATGCGCGGTCTGGCCGAACTGGCCCTTTACGGCCCCTGCGGCTCTTGGCTAATGGTTTAACTCACCTGCTGTTAAAACACTTAGGATCATGTCACTGAACAATACCCAGTTCACCATGAAGTGGCAAAAAGGCCTCAAATTACAGATGGGCCTGCCTTTCTTTCTACGACCCTCACCCCCCCACCCCCCCAAGGGCCTCCTCAATAGCCCCCCCCCCTTCCTCTTCTTTCTTTTAGTGTACCACCTGCGGAGCGGTGGGATTTTCTCGGGGGTCGTAAGTGTGCCAGAAACATTCCCATTAACCCTGCATACTCTTTTATGCAAGTCCATGAAGGACCTTGCCCTGGCAGAGTCTTCCCATTCACAGCAGAGCCGGCCACATTGCTTCCAGCGAGCAGGGACATGGTTCGCTGGCTCTCGAAGAACCGCTATTCACGTTTCTGAAAAACAGCGGCGGCGGCGGCTCCCCCCGCGCACATCTCTCACCGTTGTAATCCCGTTCTTCGACCCAAGTTTTCCTCCCGCTTGGCACCGGTTTCCACCCACCGAGGTTTAGAGTAAACAACGTCCATGTCCCTGGAGTCTATATAGCAACAAGACATGTCAGTGACTGATGGATCCAAAAATGATGATGGGGAATAGTTTATCAGCTTCCATTACTATTATAGACTAAGAGCTTTCTTTTTAAATTCGCAGTGTACCCTGCAAAGTATCAGTATATCCATTCTGTAACTGGAAATAGTCAAATACAGTGTTAGAAATACTGTATTCGTTTATTGCAGTTTTTTCCCGTAGTTTCTGTTCCCAATTCTCTGAACACAGTCGGCATGCAGCCCCTTGTGAGCTCGGATCTGGGCACACGGGTGAAATTGGTATTGACCTTTTTGTCTGAACCCGAGTCATTCATTGATGGTTTTAAATCTATTTTTTTAAATTAAGCTGTTTTTGATCGTATGCTCATGCTCAATATCTGAAAAGGCAACAGACAAATAAGAAACCTCAACGGACCAGCACCCTCATCTTTTCCCATTAGCTGAAAAATGGAGTAGAAGAAACACTGACTCAACCTGAGCCGTAGTAGCGGAACATCCCCAAACAGACTCCATGTGTGTGAGCACTTGGCAAGGAATGGTTCCAAGCGATTCATCAAACATTAAGCTGCGAGCATCTTTGTGTTGTCAGTGGAGTCACGTTGTTGTGATTTCACTCGCTTTTCTTTCTTTTCTTTTTTTTTTTTTATCGTTCCGCGGTGGCGCTCAACAGGCCGCGAGGCCCTGCGCCAGCACCACATGCTAAGATATGGGCTTACCATTGTGGGGCCTGGCAATAAAAGTGTCCCACTGGGCTCAAACAATGAGTGTTTTCTTCTTTTTTTCCCCCAGAAATGGAAGGAAAGGCTACTGTATCAATCCGATTCTCCCCTGTAGAGTGTTGATATGGAAGCTGACTGAAAACGCCACGCTAGATTGCTGCTGAGCTCTGTGCAGCAGCTGTACAGCCACGCCCTTCTGTCACTGGCGGAGAAGTTGGAGGAGAGGCGTTGGGTGTAGGCCTTTTTAAAAATACATACAGGTATTTCTGTTGCCACACTAAGCCCCCGCTGAGCCTGCCCACAATGAAATGTGAAAATGAACATCCAGAGAGACATGTGGAACCAATGCTCTCTTTACTGTAGAAAATAAAATTAAAGGTTGTGAATAACCTGAAGGGCCCCGATTGTTTCTTAATTTGTCTACACAATGCGATCCCGCGGCGCCGTTGACAGCACAAGTTGTCCCACACTTTCTGCTGTCTTTGTGCTCATAAATAACATAATTACGACATGGAAAGTAGAAATGGAAACAGGTATGTCAAAAAGCGTGAGAGGCAAAAATGGGAAGTCACCCTCCCCCCATTGGGAACAATGCACACCTATGTATTTGTATACAATTCTAACCGGGCTATTACATATTTCTCTTTGGGCAAATAATATCAAGGCTGTCTCAAGTCTGCCTGGCCCCTCTAGCAGGGGACAATAAGCCTAGAGCATTTCGTGGAGTCGACATAAAAGGAGGGATAGAGAAGCGAGGTTTTCATCAGTGCTGCCGGCTTGAGTGCTTTTCCGCACCGCAGGGCTGTGTATTTTTAGCCATTCAGCAGCATTTCTGTTTGATCAACAAATGCGACTCGACAGGACCACAGGTACCTGCGTTCCGGTCCGGCGGGGGGGCTTGGGGTTGGTTTGTGGTGGTGGTGGTGATGGGGGGGGGGATCCATGCCTACCTGACCAGAGCCCCAGAGCCCTGGTGCCTGGAGAGCACTGCGAGGCTAGCCAGCAACCATCATAATTAGTGCCGGCCCGCTGTGGACACTAATGGCTGTCTCCATTCTGCCGCCTCGGCACATTCTCGCTGCCACATGTGAGACTCAGGCTGTGAACATGTGAATTAATGGCAGCGGGATAAAGTATTAGTATCTTTTTTTTTTTCTATTCCATCCATAGTAGCGTCAAACCCGGACCCACCGGCGGTATTGTGGTCCCCCTTCCTCTGTTGAGCCCCCACCCGAATCTTCCAAGGTGCCCTGATCGCAGCTGTTGTCCCCATTTATCTTCATTTAAGGGGGTTTGAGGAGATGCTGTTGTTTACTGGGTTTCAATATTGAGAAAAGGGGGAGCGGGGAGGAGGGGTAGACACTGGAGGCAGTGTTTTACGTCGGGAGGGGGGATGGGATCGTGAAAAATCTAAGGCAGGCGCTCTCTTCGCTCTGCTAATCACACTCTAAGATTTCAAATAGGCACATAATGGTCTCCAAATTGAGAACTTTAGAGAGATACATTAGAATAATAATAAAAAAAAGGCGTTAAATGGCTGCATTAACATTTTAGGGACGGAGAAGATGTATTAGTTGCCGGTATTCAAAAGACTGTTAAATGCAATATTTTCAAAATCAATGGCCGTCCTGACAGGGCGCATTCATCAAGTTTTTTTTTTCATTTAGTCGTCGTGAAAGGCCAAAGAGGGTTATCTTTTTCCAATTACATGCTATTGCCAACATAGCCAAGCCCCCTCTTTTGTTGTCTCTGCGGTGGCGGTATAGATTTTCAACCAGGCAAATGAACTGTTTACTCAAAAGCCCTCCGTCATTATGCCTAGACGATTCTCCCGGTTTTTAAGGGAACACTCCTTCCCTCCTTCAAAATGTACACTTTACCAATCAATAAGCTTTCACAGTAATTTAACACTGTCCGCCCCCGAGAGCTCGAGGTCAATTCGTCGTATAGTGTGGGTTTGTACTGAATCAATGGGCTCCGCCGCTGTCCAGCCTGCAGTTCTTGCCAATAGGAGAAAGCTTTCTGGCTGATTTAATAGATTAAATGTACTGCTTTCGTTAATGGAACATCAGTATTTCACTGTTCTGCATAAGTTGATTGTACACCCAAGGCATCTTAAATAAATGCAGAAATGGTTATTAGTGACGCTCAGTGCTCAATTATTTCTTATTTTCTCCATGCATCCCATGGTTCTTTGGGGAGTGCATGATTCACAGTCCGGATTCCTGGTCCCATCCGTCACACGGGGCGTCATTGACAATGATTAGCCGATGGCCGCGTGCTGTTCCTGTATCTGATGTAGATCAATAGTCATATTCCAAGAGATCAATTCCCCCTGCCCGCTCATGCAGAACAGGGGCTCTGATCCACTGGTTTGAGTCTCTGGTTTTAATCACTTTCCTCTTGATTCCTGACCAGTGATCATGGGTAATCTCATTAGAGGCTCATCCAGATGTGTGTGTGTGTGTGTGTGTGTGTGTGTGTGTGCGCGCGCGTGTGTGTGTGTGTGTGTGTGTGTGTGTGTGTGTGTGTGTGTGTGTGTGTGTGTGCGTGTGTGTGTGTGTGTGTGTGTGTGTGTGACTGCTGCATACACAGAAAAAATGGGTGTGCTGATAAGAGGCTAAAGCCATTAGTCCAAGTCATTCTAATTTTCTGTTCCCTGAGGCTTAGCATCTCTTTCCATGTAAGCTGTAAGCATGGACAGAGTTTTGGGTGGAACTCGGAGCACTAAATTTAAGTTGGCACAATTATATGTTTTGTTACACGCCTTATATTTAAATATATGTGTGTGTACAGTATATGTATAAATATATACAGTATGTGGTCACAACTTGAAGCTGACCGACAGGGATATGCAGATACCTAACAGAATAGTGGATAAAAGGCACAAGAAGTACACCTTCATAACCGCTCCATGTCGTGAGCTTCACAAAGCTGGCAGTGGTACCACTGAAAAAATGCTTGTATTCAAGTCCAATGAACAAAGAGCTAGCTAACAATGACCTAGTCAAAACCTGGACCCCTGATAAATGTAGACGGTTTGATGAGTTATCTTTGACCATATTCGACCATATGACCTTCCGTCGGAATGGGCCATAATGCCATCATGTGATAATGTTGCCAACAAACACGGTTGGGGATCCATAATGGTATGGGCAGCTACTTTGTGGAAGTCATTAAATCATTAAGAAAAATTGCTGTACAAGGTCATACAATGCCAAAGGGACTATGTGGCCATTTTGCAAGACTCCCAGGGTGATTAAGTCCCCAAATAATCAGCAAATTCAAGTGAGGTTTCATGAACATCAGGATGCAGTCAACCGCTGAGCATGGCCTCCTCCATCACCTGATCTGAACATCACCTTTATGGGAAGTTCTAGAGAGTATGAAGTAGATTTCCGCTTCCTTCATCCCTCAAACAACTGGGAAGAGGGTTCTCTTCTTGTAGAACTGTCTATTATCCCACAACACACAGTTCAGGAATTTGTTTGTCATAATTCCTAGCAGAATTGCAGTTGTTGTGAAGACAAAGGGTGTCCCAACTCCTTAGGTCGTTGGTATTGCTAGGACTTATTTTCTTTATTTTCTCTATATGCAGTGTATATGTATATAGCGAGGACACATATTTTTTGCTTTATTATCCTATATTTCTATATACTACGGAAAAGCATGATCCCCTCTCGGACAATCAAATCCTAGACTTTCATGCACCCCCCCCAAAAAAAATATCCTCTGAGCGTCATTTAATCTGCTTATAGATGAAATACAACCATGTCAGAGGAGCGTGCCAGCCTCATATGGCACATGTCCGGAGACTAAATGGATCAAGCCACTTTTACTTTTGGTGGCGGTCGGGGGTAGGGGTGGTGGCATCTAGTTCACTCGCAGTTTGATCAATTGTTGTTTTCAATAACCTCATTCTTGATTGCCAGTCGAACACTCTGCAGCTGAGCAAAAGCCTTCCGGCGGGTTTATTGTATGCTTCAGTGTTGCCTACTGTCATTGACCTTCAGAAATACAGTAAATTATCCGATGAATATAAATGCATTATGTAAGATAAAAAGATCCCAAATGCATCAGATTTAATTAATTAAGGACATTAGAATACATCATTGGGATGATGTATGCCAGATTGATGGGCAGCAGGAATTACAGCTGTACAGATCGCAGTTGGCCCTAAAACTAAGCAGATATCCTGCTGTGGCCGCAGCGTGAGATAGAACCCGAGATCAATCGGGGTCTTCGTTAATGGAGTTAACAAGAGAGGGGAACTGGACTGGGGGATGTTACCAGAATTCTAAAAAGCAGCAAGACGGAGCCCTTTAAGAACCCCTCTCCCATCTCTGACATTTAACATCGTTTGATGTTTGACGAAAGAGACTTCAAGTAAGTGTTAGGCCTTTTTGCAGGTCAAATGCTGTTTTTTCTTTTTTCAGGTACACATTTGATCGACTTCTTTTTGAAACAGCGAGTAAGGGTCATACAGTACAAGGAGCCGGCTTATTCAATTTTAACTCCTTCACTGAGACAGTTGCTCGCTAATATGTGGCTACAGACATTTTGGATTTGGTTCCAACATAAACTGCACTCGTATCAATGTTGAGTTAATTAGTTCTGAAGACATTTCAATGGCAGGAGAAGGCCACCAGCTCAGTCCCCGTTATCAAGTACCTTTATATTATTCTCTCAATAATGATTTCAATTAACAGTTCAATGCGAAATGAGATAATAAAGTTTTGCTTTAACGGAATGAGAGATAAACTCTTTGCAGGACTAGCTTTAACATGTCCAAAACAGACCCAATTCCTAAACTTTCCTTTAATAGAGTCTTTGAGGGAGGCACAGGAAGAGGAACAAATGCCTCTATTCAGCGGCGTCCAAAATGCTAATGCCTTGGGCTCTTAACACATTTATAGGGGTTCCCATGTCATGACATGGCATAGTCCACCCTAATAGTGGCTGCGGCCCCAGGACACATTACAGAACATGACAAATATGACAACAACAAGACTTCTGGTGTCCTGCAAAAGCATGTAGGCTGCACCCCCTCCACCTTCGTCCCCCTCAGAAATGCTGCCATGCAAGCATCTTGTGACGTTCAACATCAAGACTTATTTTCGGGGTCTTCCTTCTCCTCTCACCAGACTCAGTTTGGCTGAAAGTTAAGGCCGGGCCTTGACATTTAAAATCCGTATAAGACGTTATTGGAGTTATGAGGTTTGGTCGCTATAACAACCAGCGAAAGTCGCCAGAAAAATGGTCCGGGGCAAGAGGGGGTCTTTTGTGTAGGAGGAGGAATAAAAGGTGCTGAGTGGGCCAGCGGAACAGGTGCCGTTGTTGGGACCTTTCCTGCGGATGGTGTTAAATTCTTGTTCCTTTCAATACCCGGGGGAAGGCTGGGGTTTCAAAAGGCAAAGGGAAGGAGAGCTGGTGAATATCAGTAATTAAAAGTAAAGAGTAAATGATTACTTCCTTATCTGCATGGTAGATGAAAGCCAGAAGACGGAAGCCTTTAACCCAAGGCCTGCCTCAATTAAATCTGTCAACTTGTTCAATGGGGTTTGCCCGAGAGACATCGTCGTCAACCGATGGAACAGATAGTTTCTCTCAATTTGCTAACTGTACATGTTTATCGACCAACAATAATGATTATGTGATCAATCGCTTTTCACTCCATATTTTCGAAATTACTGTGGGTATGAGGGCATCCAGCCATCTCAAAGATACTCGTGTAGTTCCCTTCCATCAATTCTAAGGTGGAATTGACTGATAAACCGGGACCGAAGGCACAGTACTGGAAAGGGAAAGATCGGACCTGGCTGGGTTAAATCCTTTGACGGCGCAATTGACGTTTACACAGATTACGGCACTTGCATATATAGTTACATTATATATTTTGCCATGCTTTGGAAAAAAAAAGCTTTTAAGGCCGGAGAACTGCCCTATTCAATAATCATTCCACCCCCATCTGAGCGTACAGCAACATTTTGAATAAAGGGAAAATAAATGACAATAAATAATTGAACATGTCAAAACATATTCTTTTTTTTGTCTCCGTAAAAATCGAGACACTTTACATTGATCAAAGTATATGGTATTCAGTAAACCGAAGGGTTAAGAGCCTCCTTCATTAGCATAATTCTTAAATCTTTAGCAGCTCCGTCAGGGGACCTAACCTATTTCAATCCTCCCTTCAATATCTATGTTATCTTTGAAGCTTGTCTGTGAAATCAACCAGTTTTACCAGTACTTTGATTTCCAGTTTCCCAGTTTTACTTTCTCCCTAATAGGCGCCGGTGCAGTAATGGCAGGTCAACAGCCCTTACATTTCCTTGCCCTGTCTCAAAAGCTTCACTACTTCAAAGTCGTTTTCAGGTGTGGTTTCCTCAAACAGAACATCTCATCAATGATCAAAACAGGCCGTTAACAAAGATGAGTTCTACTGCTCTCCACCGCTGCTTGGCTTTGAAAAAATAGAACATTCTCTTCTAATGAATACCCGTCACAGCCATTGTTCGACTGCTCTATTCTCACTCTCCGTCCCCTTTACTCTGCATCTTCTACACCAGCGACCATTTAGCCTTCAAAGAACTCATTGAAATTGTGGTTTTCAGGTACCCAATTGAAAGACTGGTTATTTGCTTTTAAACTCCCTGCTGCAGAGGGCTCTCAATGCCTAGGGTTCCTCAATGGTTAACCTGATTATTCAGCTGCTCTCAGGTAGCAAATGCCGCATTTGGGAGGTCAACAGGGGGTTGCAAACCCCCCCTGCCTCCTGTCTGGCCGACCTATTGGCCTGAAATGAAGCTTCCTCCTGCAAATCAAATCTTCTTAATATAAGCTATGAACTAAATTAACATTTTTTTTTGTGGGTGATAAAAAGCTGAAAAAAACAACAAAGTTCTTTTAGTTCAACTTAGTTCTTTGGTCCTGATCTGACATATCAAGGCCTTTAATCCTTTAGACCTGTTCCCGAGGTTTGATTTCGATAGGCTATGAAGCTAATTAGATTCCGTGCCACTTAGGAAAAGGCCGCTAAATAGGCATCTAAATGCTGTAAGAAGCCCGTTCCCTGAGGTATTGCGGTTGCTCGGATGCCAAGGACACTGGCATCCTTTCACCTTAACCACTTGATGCGTCTGGAGAGCACAGTTAATGATTCATGTTTCAAATTAAGCATTAATATTTGCCTGTGTGCATTTCCTCATCCTTTCAGCTTGTTTACTTTTATTGGGTAAGCGACAATAATTTGTTCACTAAAGTCCTTCTGTGTTTTTCCTCAAAAAGTGGAGAAGCTTGAAGCTTTTGTTTTAACAAAGCAATATTATCAACAAATGCGTTGCGAAAATATTACTTGACATAAAAAAAAACAATAAAAAAATAGTCTGAAAACAAATCCAGTAAACAATTAATAATACAGATAATATAGAGATTAGTTCATTATTTCACTTTGTCTTACTTACTACTTATTTATCTAACTTCATTTTCACTTCATTATTTCACTTAAATTCCTAGAATCACCATTTTTTTCAAAGATAGTTCAAGATAGTTGAAGACTTCTCAAAGTCAGCTGAAAAATCAATCACATCCTTTCTGTTTGATTATTCTGATCTGATCTTTCACTTCGTCTGTTGTTTTGTGCAACAACAGAGGACAAATCACAAAGATTCAAATATGAATATCAGCGTTTGTGTGCCTGTGTACCCATCAGCCAGTGTGGTAAACATTGCTGTGGTAACAGTGAGCTCCAGCGATCCCCATAGACGTTGCTGTTACACTTGGATTATGGGTAGTGTTGTTTCCATGACATCTAGAGTAAAACATGTTTTTCTTCAAACAGGGTTGATATCATACGGACCTGTAGCTTCTACAGGAGCCAAAACAAATTATTATATACATTGCATAATATTTTCACAATTATTTATAAACAGTTCAAACCATAACCCCAAACCCTCACCCTAAAAACTACAAAAACTACAATTCTGCACCCTTTTGTTATGCATTTTGATGCAATTGTCTCATGGGTTATGTAGTTATATTATTTTAAACCTATAAATTTAACAAATGTATGTGTGAAAAACAACACACATGTGTTACTGGGTGTTAATTTGGTCGTGAAGCATACCTGCATTGTCAGAATTTACATATGTAATTTGCAAAGCCCTGAATTATATGTTAGGCCATTTTAAGTGGCGCCCCCTATTGACGCTACCACCCCTATAAATGTACATGTCCAGAGCTGTCCAAAACAGCTGACCTTATTTTGGTAGCTCTTTCAATTACTGATATATAGATAGGGCTTCAAAGGTGACCTCTGGTCAGGATTCAAAGGTCAATATCTCGGTTTAGGGTGCACTGAAATCTCTCAAACATACATGTGTTTACCTACAAGATGGGTCCGGTCCAAAAATGTGTTTGGTTTTCTTCTACGACAAAGAAAAACAAAATCCAACCCTGCCACTGCAGTGGTGTACCAAGTGTCGATTCCAAGACCATTCATAATCAAAATGGAATAAAATATATATTTTTTTAACTTTCTGAGGTGTGCATAAAACTGACGGAGAAAGTGTCCCCATTGTGCTTGTTTCATTCCATAAGAAAACGGAGTGAAATAAAATAACCTACATCTAAAATGAAAACACACTGTTTTGCTCACCAATCACGGGCGCCCCATCGCTTGCACGCCGTGGGCACACTTGGTACCGTCAGAGACAGAGATCGGCAGCAGAGCCCGCCCTGTGGGGCTATTTTAGATTGGGGGCTTTTCATAAACTAGCTAAAGCCCCCAATGCCCACCCCAAATGACGCCACTGATGCTAATGACTTCCTTGTAGTTGATAACTTTGTCGTGTTACCTCGCCCCCATGTCGCGGCAACCTTTTCAATGCTGAAAAACTGACTTTTGTCAAAACCGAGGCGGTTCCCCCGCGATGGAGTTAGCAGCTTTTTGCTCCGCTGCCTCCGCTGGGCTTCATTTAATCCTTTGTTGGCAAACACGGCAGGCTCTGGCTAACATCACGCCCCTTCGGCTGGAAATGAAAGTTTACGCCGACGTCACGTCGAGCAAATGGACGGATTTAATCTAGTCTTTAAAGTTCCTCACATTACATGCTTGGTTCATCTTCCTGGATCACTGTGTATACTTTACCATTTCATTGTGTTAACCATTTTACCATATATTGCCATTTTCTTTTTTATATTTTTTATTCCATTGCACCAATATTATTGCCTATTTTTCAACTGCTGCTGACACTGCAGTCTATCTGTCTGTCTGTCTATCTGTCCATCTATCTATATTCACTTTGTCTGTTTGAATAAAATGCACCACTTCGATAACGAAAAAACAGCTCCTTTGCAAACCATTTCAGTCGTCACAATACATCTCAGCGTGGGGGCGACGAGGATCCGTCGGCTCCCTCCAGTCAGCGTGACTTTTCAGCACAACAAAACAGCAACAAAAACGTCCACCCACGCACGCACACAGGGAAACACAAAGCCACATTATCCTCCGCTCAGGCGGCGCATTTGATGCGCGCGCCGACAAAAGGCGCGGCCCTGAAAGCCCCCTTTTCACCGGGTTCTTTTGCGGGCCCCATCCGTCCTTTCAAGTTGCCAAAGATAACTTTCCGGGTGTGCCCAGTGTTTTCAGCATGAAGCAGACATTTGTTTCGATCTCATATTATTTCTTCCCCAGAATCCTTTCAAGTGACACCGGCTCCCTGAAACCGAGAGCCCTTCAATTGCTCCGTTCGCCGGAGACACTCCACATCTGTCACCCATTGTTCGATTTTTTTTTTTTTTTTTTATTTCGAGGCATTTCGTTCAAGTAAATCATGACATTGTTGTACGATCTGGTTCTTGTAACTCAGTATCACATATATACCTAGAATGGACATTAGACCCGGTTAGATCATGGTGCTTTCTGTTACCGCATACCACAGTCTGGTGATTTAGTGAAATGACCGTTTAAATGCCATAACTGATTGGTAATTTGATATCACATCTAACCCCCTCAGGGAAGACGTTGCCCTTGCTTTGCTACTCCCCTGACCAGATGTGGTCCACAGGTGCTCTCTTAACGGTCATCCATAAATTTTTGCTGTCCATCCTGTAAGTTGTTAAGAAACGGTCGTCACTCACTATGTTTGCAGACTACAACCTGCAAGATTGGAGTTCTTCACCGTGCTCTGATTAGTTTCTTTTTAATCAAGATTAATGCAAAACAACATTGGTGCAATATATCGGGGGAGATGTGTGTGTGTGGTTACATTTGCATGGTAATACAGTTTCCTACCACTGTTTATAGAGTCTTGCCTTTGGGCAACTCTACCTGATGCGGGCTAATTAGCAATCTGCTCAACTCTGAGAACGACAAAATCTTACCTTTCCCACCACCGCCCACAGTGTGGGCACAGTTGAGCATAAATATTGAGAATTAAAAAAAGGTTTAGGTGATCTAGGATTGCATGTGATCACGTTGTCAGCCCCCCGCGGACCACACCTAGAGCTGCGAAAACCCGTAAAAAAACTTGTGTGTTCTCGTAAAGGCCGTGCGGGATGAACTTGAATGGCTGTTCAGTGGACCTATTGACATGCACATCAATGTGGACACACACATAACCTCCCATAAGCTCCTCAAACACACCCACACACACACAAACACACCCACACACACACACACACACACACACACACACACACACGCACGCACACGCACACGGACACGCACACGCACATGCAAAGGCACATCTTTGATTTGGCCCCCAAATATTAGTCTGCCTCCTCTTCTCTAGCTGTGCGTTCGTGTGAGACGGATCCCCCCGAGACTTTTTCCAGGGCAGGATTATCCTCTGTGGTCCAGCAGGACGCTCCTTAAAAGGCCATTAGATCCTCAGCGCTTAGCATGAGAGGGCGTGCAACTGAATTATCTGCGCGGTTTTCCTGAAAATAATTAATCCACCTCATTGGCTGAATTATTTTGGAGTTGCTTTTGTGTGTCTGCGTGGTTTGTTAGATATTGCCCCGGAGTGATTCCTGATGCGACTTCCCTCTCTGACAGGTGGCCTGCTGCTGGCAGAGACTCCGCCGACGATCGTCATCTCCTCCTTGAGCTTTCTGCCTGCGGGAAATTTCCATTAAATTTCAATTGAGCCGCTCTCTCCGGAGAAGGTGGATTTAACGCGGCCTAGAGTGTATGTTGTGTGTGTGTGCATGCCAAACCCCTCCAACAATTGGCTATCGCCCACATACACAGACACACACTCACACACTCTCTCTGGATTGAGCCAAGCCCCGTTGCCATGCCTACTCATTTGACCGCGAGACACCACGATTAATTTAATGAATTCATTTTCCAGCTTGTGTTTGCCCAGTTTTCTCTATCAGCTGTGTACACACTCTAAATAGCTATAGAGTGGAAGCCCTTTCCTTTGTTAAAAGTGACCTGCTGGGGGAAAATAGATTATTGATTCTGGGGAGGGTGGTGGATGGGGCGGGGGTATGATTAAATTGGGTTCTAAGTGGACACTTCATCTGACCTGGTCCACAAGAGAGCGGATAAAAAATGGCCATGGTTTAGGCAGTAGCCCCCTGTCTTTTTGAGGCTGAGGCTTTTTGAACCATTTGCTCTTTTGAAGTTGGCATTTGATGCTGCAGACACAAATTAAGTGAGAAACAATGGAAAACATAGTAATAACTTTATGGGGCCAAAGCGGAAAAGGAAAGGATACACATGCTGTATTTGGTGGATGCTGTTACTCCTCGTGCTGGAATTTCTCCGGGCACTCTGGTATTGCGCCCCTTCAAGATTGGGGGAGCTGCAGCTGCTTCCGGGGGGCTCGACTTTGTCCCTCCCACCCCCCTTGCCATCTCCTTATCTTGACAAACTGAAGAACACATGCATGCACGCACTCAAACAGGCACATCACGGAACCCAAAACCCTTCCTCTCAACACCCCTGAGGCAGCCATTTTTTTTTTAAGATGACCAACACAAACCCACGCTGTCCCACAACATGACCATCACTCACATTCAGAACATTTATCTTTCTTGTTTTGTTTCATATTTATTCCTTGTTTTTACCTTCTATTTCTCATTCTGCAGACACAAATGATTTATGTTCTGTACTCCGCTACGCTTTTAACCTTTAAACACATATTTTAATATCTTAGTAAAAGACCAGTAATAATAACTTTGTATAGAGTCAATTTTTGTATATTTGGCTATTTTCTTTGTGTATTTGGCTATTTTTGATGTTCCAGGCTGTTCAGCTTTTTTTTGCCAGTTGATTCAGATTCAGATTCTACTACTACATATCGCACTACAATTGATATGAATAGACCCAAGTTTTTCCATTTGTATCTAAGCCACTGATCTGCTTATCTCCATGAGTTGATCGCCATGTTCTTCTCCCTTTGCTGTTCAATGCGCCGGGAATACATAACAGTCGTGTCAGGTCCAGAGGTCCAGTTTGTTCACCATTCAGAACCTACACGGTGCTTCTGTACCCCCATGCCCTGTGATGCATGGGGGAACAGACGGCGGCGTGCACGTTGCGTTGGGCAGGTTGTGCCAATCAGAGGGATGATCACTGCCACGATCGCTGAGCGTGCCATCTGTGATCCTCAGGATCAGCCCTGACGGGGACTCGGTTGTGACTGTCTGGCACCCTTCCACTTCTGAACTCTGTCCATCCCCTGTGTCCTCCTCCTGTGGCTGTAGCAAATACAGAGGGGCCTTTCCCAAAACCTCAACCTCACCCTCACCTGCGAGTTCCCCCTGCGTTGCTCCGACAGACCTGGAACCTCACAACTGGTCACTCTAGCCCAACCCCACTAGCACCGGGTTGAACCCTCGCCTATGCGTCCTGCCGAAAAGAGCGCCTCCTCTCCCGCTGTCGTTCTTGATTCATCTCGTGTTAGTTTTCTCAGTTGTGGCTTGATCCGGAGCGGTGCACTACAGAGTGCCCCACGCTGAGTAAATCACCCGTCAACCTGGATCTGGAAACAATTGGGGACGTGGGGTCTGGTTGGGGGGAGGTGGCTGTTAAAGTGCCACAGATAATAGAGAAACGCATATAAAAGTGGGCAATTTATTTGGAATTTTCTGGAGCCGGAATTTCATCTGTTTTCTATTGGCATGCAAAGTTCATTCACAGCACAGCGTACAGTATGGATGTGTGTTTATGTGTGTGTGTGTGTGTGTGTGTGTGTGTGTGTGTGTGTGTGTGTGTGTGTGTGTGTGTGTGTGCGCGTGTGTCTGTGTATTTGACGAGTAGTTTTGCGATTTCGAAAACAAACGGGTAGAGTCTTGGTAGTATAGCGGCTGCATTAATAATGCCTCAACCTTAGGGCGCAGGGAAGGAACCTTTCATCAACAACTCCAAGTGATCAGCATGAAGATACTGCGCTTCAGTAGCCATGGCAACTTCCACTAGAGCGTAGAGCCAGGGAGCGGTATCAGCCATAGGCAGGTTGCACCTTACCTCAGCCGGTATCTGCCGGCGCCAGGTTGCCGGCTTATTGACCGTTTTTTTTATGATTTTTTTTTTCATTTGACAGCCCGAGTAACGGCCGACTTTTGGAGCAGAATAGGCCATGTGCCTGAAGTTCAATTAGAAGCCACATACTGTGTGCAGCCAGAATATGTGCCAAACGGTGGAAGAGCTGTAAATTAGTCTTAGTGCTACATCAGCAGTCACCGTCTCTCTCTTTCTAACCTCTCTCTCTCTCTCTTCCCTCTCTCTCCCAGGTCGTCCTTTGTTGACCTGAATAACTGTTTGACTTTTTCCTCCTCATGCGCTGCAAATTTTTTGAACACCCTTGCATTTTTATTGGCTCATCTGGGCGGCCAAGGAGCAGATTCCGGTATCCCGAGTTAACGTCTAAAGATACTTTTTGTTTTCCTTTTCGATTTCCCCTCTCCCCCCGGAGGCGTCCGGTCAAGAGAGCATGATTTCAATTCCGCTGACACAAGAGAATAGTCAACCCCCCCCCCATCCCCCGTTCGTCTCCGGGGGAGATAAGAGATGTGTCATCAATTCAAGTAGGAGATTGTCAAACATTTGCGGTGGGTTAGAGCTCATTCTTAAAAGATTCATTCTACCCTTACTGGATCTGGAAGAGGGGATTACCATTCAAACCCTCAAAACATGGGGTCGTCCCAGACTTGGTGCTACCTATGGCATTTCAAGGTTTGGTCTTCAAGAGGAATAAATATTTGATGTCTCTACACATGTCCTAAGCCCTTGGACCGGCTGGGGCTGGATGTGTGAATGAGCTGGATGAGTGGGGTTGGGGGGGGGGCGGGGGGGGGTCAGGGCCGGGGGGACAATGTCAGGTTTGTCTGGCCACAGTGTGCCAACAGTAAGCTTTTCGGAAAAAAAAAGAAAAAAAACTGGCTGCCTGCCCCCACGGCGCTACCGACCCATCCCTCCCGCCTCCCTTCTCCGGCCGTCCGAAAGCTGTCCGGCTCCCAAAGCGCTGAGCGTTTGTGTAAAGTTCATAAGGCTTCCCTCTGTTTGTGTGGCCCATAATGGCACCACCCCCCCATCCCGCCACCGCTCAAAGAGAGTGCTTAGCACTTTGGAGGGTTTTTTTTTTTTTCCTTTGGCGTGATCGTTCTCGGCCACTGACTTCTGGCCAAATGTCCTTCGTGGTGAAAAAAAACAGTGTTCCCGGAGAGACAGACCAGAATATAAGTCTATCTGAGGCCCTTCAGTGTTAGTAGCCCTCCCCACCAGCCCTCGACTTCTAATCTCGCATTAATACAACGTGTTAATTAAAGGAGCGGCGGGGAACAGAAACGACAGATCTTCCGTAGAACGGACAAACAAAGCTAAGAAAATTAAAGTGGAGGATTTTTTTTTATATCCTTGCAATCTTCCAAAGTCATAGAAGGATGAAATTAACGCTACGTCAGGACCCGCCGTGCGTGTAAATCAATTAGTCCCAATTGGATTCTAATGAAAACACTATAGCAACTCATTAATTTCCGATAGCTTAATGTGTGTAAGGTGCATTGATCCCAAAATGAGGAAGCCTAGCTGTAGAAAATGTCAATTCTGGTCCCTTTGAAAGGGACGAACAGAAGAGCCTTTTTTTCCAGAGTGTCAACACTTCAGTGAAAAAAAGCCCACCGCCATTTAGTCCTACCCTAGTCCTGGAGTCGTTACTAACCCACACCACATCAGCATAATCCAAGCATGACCCTCCTCCCTCTCCGTCGTTAAAATACTCTGTCTCAGAGCTGGGGGCTCCGCTGCACCATACATCATTCAGACTGCCATGTTTCCTCCCCCCAAACCTCCCTCTCTCCGCCTGCCGCTGCCGACCATGCATCCTAGGAGAGAAAGGCGGTTTTTTAAAATGTTATTCAATGTTTTATTGTAAATCTGCAACCGTGGAAATCTCCTTTCGACGTTAACCAGTCTTAGTAAGGTCTAGGTCAGCGTTTCCCAAACTTGGGGCGGCAGCCCGACGTGGTCGCGCCTGATATGTAAATCGGATAAATAGGATAGATAAGATTCTGAGATCCACTGTTATACACATCTACAGTTTTCAAAGTGAAATAACTCTTTGGCCAGAATATTTTCTAACCAATAACCAAATTACAAATGTTTTAATATGAAAGGCTTCATGTTGCACAGACATTTTATATGTGGCTTGTTTGTCTTAGCAAAGCAAAAGGAGAACGATAGCTGTTTATAGTGAAAATGTGTTTTCTTTTATACATTTTGATAAGGATTATTTTGTATCATTTGTGCTTCTCAAAAATCAAATCATAGTATGGCTAAAGCTCAATGCACTGCTTTTTAAATCAGAAAATATTTGTTTAGGGTCAAATCTGAGTACATTTAAAAATTGCAATAAATTAATCTCAGCAATACCATGCGTTCAATCGTGAGTAATGCAGTGCAACGCACAAGCGTAACCATTTTTTTAGACGTGGTGACTTCAAATGAACATCAGTGTCAACATATTGTGCTTTGATGGACTCTGCTTTGTGATTGTTGCGTGTAGTGATTGTAGACTAAAATGTTCTGTCATGTAACTCTTCATTTATATCCCCACCAGTATCTAATGGCAAGGAAATGTTAATAATTTAAATACCTAGGGTGGCGAAAATTTTCAGACCTAAAATCGGGGTGCTGAGCAAAAAAAGTTGGGAAACCCAGTTGTAGGTTGTCTCCATGCAGTACCTTCATTCAACCCACAGGGGGGCCGTTATCGCGTTCCCCAGTGGGTCACCGATGGGTCGCGACCAGAGCAAAACCTGAACAGACCCCCATCCCATCCAAATCTCTGGGATCAAACTCGACGTAAGACCTGGATACATCTGCGACCCTCTTTGGCGGCATTAGACAATTACGGAGATGGGTTTCCGCGAAAAGAGGATTTAAGTGTGTGGGCGACCACGCATTGCGCCCCAGTGTAGATCACCCACTTTCTCAGTGGGTGATCTACACTTCACAACATATTCCCCATTTTCGTTTTTCTTGGACTTGATCTCTGTACGATGACGACAACAAAAATTGACAAAATAAAACAGTTCATTGAGCCTCGAGGTGCAATAAACATCCTGGAGGGGCGTGCGAGATCGCATTCCTATACTTCTCTTCTCTTTCTCTCTCTCTCTCTCTCTCTCTCTCTCTTCTTTTCTACACGCAGGGTGAATAGGCTTCAGATCGGGGGGCTTTGTGGGAATGATTGTCAGTGGCTTAATGAGCGTCTTTGCCAAGCAAGAGGCTTTGGCAACATATGTCTACAGTTCCTCCCTCCCTCTCTCTCTCTCTGTCTCTCTCTCGCTTGCTCTCCCTCTACCTCGCTCGCTTGCTCTCCCCCTCTCTCTCTCCTTCTCCGGCGTGGTGTAAAACGAGCAATCACAGGCAGACACACACACACACACACACACACACACACACTCACTCACACACAGTGTGCACTGCTGTTTTCTCCTGTGGAAATGTTACATCGTTTTCCACCTAAGTCAACATTTTGTGCTTATTCTTTTCTTTTTGTCTTCTCTGGATTTTCATCACCTGTTATTTTGGCGAGGGAGGGAGGGAGCATGGAGTTCCAGCCGGTGAGTTATTATTGCGCCTCGGGATGTTTTCTGTCAGTGCCGGATAGTGGTTGAGTTTGCCGGGGCATGTTTTTTCATGGAGCGTGTTTGGGGTTGCTTTTTGTTGTTGTTTTTTTTCCCCACGTGGCAGACGTCCCAAAGGATTTCTTGGCTCCGAAAGAAGAAGGAGAAGAAGGAGAAGAAGGGGGGAACATTGTCATCATACTCGTGCATTGGTCTTTACATCGGGGAATGCCTAAAGTAAAAGGCACAGTTGTAAGGAAGGATGATGCTGTTGAGTTACCCGACAACTTACCTGACAACTATATATATATATATATATATATATATATATACAGTATATATGTATGTGTGTGTGTGTGTGTGTGTGTGTGTGTGTGTATTTTGTTAATAATGACATAACAATAATAGCCTTATTAAAGCAACACTACCAACTTTATCTTAACATAACAGCTTACAAATCATTTTGATGTGGGTATGAGACAAGCCAGTGGTGTGCCCGATAAGGTTCGTCTGGTAAAATCGATTATTTTCGGACACCGGACCATGTTTTACCAGAGTGGTGTAAATGTGCAATTGCACATTTGAAACTGTAGGGGCGCAAAATCCCAAATACAATAATAGTTACATAGTGCTGCTTTGAATCGCAACAATAAAAAAAATTAAAAAAACAAGAGAAATACATATAACAGAAATACATGAATATTATACTCATTCACTCACTCATTGCAGATTTGGGTCGTCAATTTGGACTTGTATTTGGAAGGCTCAAGATCATTCCTCAGCAAATGAATCATGAACGTTATCAACTCGCACATTGATGATTTTACCCTAACTCACACAGAGAAATGGTGGGATTCACATAAAAACCCTCAATAGGAACTTGTTACTTCAGTACTATTACTGAATAGGCAAAGTACAGTATGATTGACCTGTCAGAATTTGAGAAAAATTCAACTTTTTAAGTATTGGAATAAAAAAACCATCTTGTGAGACTGACTCTGTAAATCCCCCATCAAGCCCATTGAATTGGAGAACAGATTTAGAAATGACCTCAACCCCAGATGGTAGAGATGTTGCTGAGTGGTGATCATTAGACTGGAAAGTGAATTACTCCAACTTTAAATTCAGCTAACATGACTTATACCTTGAATGAATGCCATATTTCCTCATACCCTGTAGGGCTGGGTATTGATGCCTTTAAGGTGTCGAACAAAATAACCCAATACTAAGTTGTATCACTCAATACCTGCATTGGATCCGTTTTGTTTGGAGAGTCCCGCAGTCCTCTCCAAACATCCCCGCATACAATCACAGCACACAGATTCAGGAACTTTTCGATGACAACGATGATCATATTTTATATTCAAATGTATAAAATTCATAGTATATTTATATATACATTTTTTTGATCTATTTTTTTTGTTGATATATTATTTATTTTATTTTATTGATTCAGTATTAAACGTAAAGCCATGTTAATACACTTAAAACTGTAAATTGAGCATTATTATTATTATTATTATTCATTATATATCCTTATTATCAATATATATCTTGATGATTATTGCTTGCTCAATAATTGCTATAATTATTGCTCTTGTACAATTGGTATTGGTATTGGTATTGTAATTTTTTAAATGAAAACCAGCCCTAAAACCCCTATTTTTAAGCTGTTTTACAACCTGGTCAGAAGTGGAGTAACACTAAGCAGTGTTAGAATGCAGAGGCAATATTTTTTTTTCATGGCTGTAATCTGTCCCGTGTTGTGAGCCTTAAACTCCCCATTTGGCTCCCGTCACCCCTTGCAGTGTCCCTCCTCGAGTGACGGAGGGAGCCGGAACTCCGGATGTCTCGGCTGTCGGTACAGCCGAGACATCCGTGTCAAACACCTCTCTCTCTCTCTCTGGTGACGCTGTCCAGATGGCCATACAGGAACCAAAAATACTTAAGAGGAGCTTCGGTGTAGAGCCTGTTTTCCGCACTGTGATTGAGAGATCCTGGTGGAGGTGATAAAAAAAGAATAACCAGAAAAAGTGGACAGGAAAGTCAGCTATTCCCGCTGTAATCGGATGGTCATACTCTGTGTTTTGTGGAGGTGAACTCAGAGAATTCCCGGCTCCTTTGGCACAAAGTAAATTGCTTTAGGGGTTTTGATGGAAGTGGGGAGTGAGGTCCGCAATATAAATCCCATCGATCATGTCGGCGGCTTTCTGGGGAAATTGCCAGCATCAGCCGAAGAGAGGGAGAATGAAAGAGAGAGAGTGGAGTGGAGCGCTCCGAGTTACTTCACAACAAATAATATCGGCCGTCCCTGCGTTCTGGGGGTCCCCACCATTTCTCCTTCCCACCACTCGCTGAGGATCACGGAGGGAAGGGGGGACTTCAAAACCGTCGTATCAGAGGAAGGAAAGAGAGAAAGAAAATAAAAGAGAAAAAGGGCGGGGGGGGGGGGGGGGGCTGGAAGCCGCCGTGCAAACAGGTGCAGCACACTCCTGGCACGTCCTTTGCCTCCATCTTCGTTCTGCGGTTTTCTTCAAAACATTTTTCTTGAAACCGTTCCATCTGTGTGCGGCCCTGTGTGTATGTACTGTGGGTAGCGACTTGATTAACCGCCGTGTCATGCGGCTCTGGAGCCTGCTTGAATTTACTGTGTGCCAGAGCGAGTACATAAATCATATATATTACAGATTACGGGTTTGGAAATTGCCGTTATCTGTAAAGAGAGCGTGATGGTCAGTTGGCGTACGGTTGGATTTTTTTCACGCCTCGCGGCACCATTTATGAATCCATCCTTGACTTCAAGGAGAACGCCATCAGAGGATCCTCCCCGCCGTTTTACCCATAGAATGAAAACGATAAAGAACATTTTCTACGAAGCCCAACGTCGGGTTTGCCACAAGGTGAAAGCACATTTAATGTCCCCGTATCGCATGTACGCCAAACATCGCTCACTCTGTGAAGGCTTGAATATCCACTTGAAAGTGTCGTTTTCCCGGTGTTAAGGTCCCCCCACCCCGCCCGGTCGGTGGGGTGTATATTCCACTCTCTCTCTTCTGGAGGTCGCCAAGGGGTTTTTGTCTGAGGGGGTCAGGGGGGTCATTCTTCATTGTGGCTGGAAGGGAGCGCCGGGGGAGGGGTCACTAGGTTACCGGGCAGTTCATCAGGCGGGCGCGCTCTGTATCTGTCCATAACCCAGGCTCATTCCTTCACATGCGAACCCCCTCCACCACCGCTGCCACCTCCTCCACCCTCTTCTGCAGGTGCGGGAGTCCTAGCCTCCCCCTACTGCGATATTAATTGAACCGTCAACGCGATTGAAATCGAGCCGAATCTCAATGAGGCGGGGCCATTATTTAACATGGTGAACCCCACTTCCCCCCTAAATCTCATTCCGTGTCGTGTTTTTGCTTTGCTCTGAGTTCTAACTTTTGTTAATAACGACAGATGAATTGCGTTCCCACGAGCACGATGTAGAACACTGATGGCACTTATCTCTGCCAGGGGTCAGAATGCAACAACTTCTGTTTTGTAAAATTTCAGAAGACAAAGAGGGCGAACAAAACAAAACAAAACAAAACAAAGCGACAGGGAAGAAAACGCCTGCAGCTGAACTTCTTCTTTATTCGCTTTATCTTCAGCGAATAAAGAGAAGATTCTCTCACGCCACTTGATTTCCAAAAAGCGGAAGCTTTGTTTTTCTGCTGAAAAGCCGAGACGTTCGGCGTTAAGAATTGGCTGCATCTAAATGAGCAAGAGATGAGACAACGGAACAAAACGACGACTAAAGGCGGAGAGAAAAAAAAACATGCAGCGAGGGCCCAACGGCGAGGGCCCCTGACGTTTAATTAGCCCCCGTCGCGGTTTGAATGGTTCTTCGGTGAGGAAATAGGAGATCGGTGTTGGAGGCATTAAGCGGGGGAGTGGATGGGGGAAGAGGAGTGTGGCGCGACTGTCTTCCTGTCGCAGGTCTTCAGCAAAGAGAATATTTTAATCCGGGCTGACAAGACCAGGATCTTGCTTAATCCCATTACAGGCTTCCACGTTAAACTACAGTAAGCGCACACTTCCCTGTCTGTCTCTCTCTCTCTCACACACACACACACACACACACACGCACACGCACACGCACACACACACACACACACACACACACACACACACACACACACACACACACACACACACGCACAGAATGTTGCGGTTGTGGGTAAAAGAGGCAGATGGTACCAGCCCGCAGTGAACTCCCAGGCACTTCTGATTGTACTGGAGATGTTCTTCAGGACGTGGTGGGTAGGTGCTGGGTTTGCGAAAGCTAAGGCAGCCGAATGAGCGGTGGATTTGACAGGTATATGTACTGTATGTTGGGAGTAGGTTTGGTCGGGGTGTGGTCTCCACTTCCGGGCGTTAATTCTAACCCCATTTTGCGCTCACGCTGATAAGCCAAGATGAAATGCCCTCTTCAGATCAGCTATCTTCTCAATGAAGCCCTGGATTGTAGCATCCTCAGCTCATCGATTAAGAAGGCGTCATCAGTCAACGTGAGACAACTTGGTGAGACAGAGCCTCGACCAATCCTTCAGCCTCATCTCAACGCCGGTCACGTCTCACGGCCAACGTTTTTTTTTTTTATTTAAGGCCCAGACTGGCCCCGTTTTCGGGTTGATTTCCCCTCTTCTTTTTACACCCGTCAATAGCCGACCCCAGCTTCTCTCTCCTCCTCTCAGGATCATTTTGGGCTTCCCGCAACTGATCAGCTTTTAGCCTCCCGCCAGCTTGGTGGGGTGGGTCTCAGGATGGTGAGTGATTGGTGCCGGAGAGGAGCGGGGGGATTAGCAACAGCCTGCGCCCTCAAACACGGGCGAGCGTGCAGGGGCTCTACTGTGCATCTCAGGTCTCCCTCCGCCTCATTATACCATCCATGTCGACATTATCGGATCTGAGTGCGCCCTCCTCCACCAGATGGTCCAAGTTGGGTCTCTGTAAATTCCTGAACGGCGGAGGAGAGCTTTGGGGAGCGGTGAATTAAATCAGGTGGCAAGTTATCAAGCACAGTTTGAACAAAGTGTAATCCATCTAAGTGGTGTTAAGGCGGAGAGGGCTTTTCGCCAACACAATAGGCTAACGACAACACATTGTCTTATGGGGGATTGTTAAGCCCCCCCTCCCATTCCCAAATGTTAAATCCTCGCTACAAAACGCAAGTCAATTGGCCCTGACTTCTTAGCGTTTGATTTTAATCTGTTTTCGGCAACATCAATCAGGGGGGGGCTTTGGGGAAAGGGCTAAAGCGTGAGACTGTAACAAAGGGGAAAGCCTGATGGCCTCATGGATCATAAGGTGGCCACTCCATTTTTGGATCTGGAATTTAAGTCAATAAGAGCGTATTGTGATTGATACGGGTGGCTGTACAGAGCGCTCCATGGAGGAATCTGTGGCCCAGTTGTGGATGTAGCTGGGGGCTGGGGGCTGTGGGGTCACAACTTAGGTCAAAGCAGCCTAGATCCACTTGCGGTGCCGCGCCGGACTCAGTTTATAACGTTAGTCCCGAGTTGCGGTAGTAGTGGAGGTCTTCTTATGTCCTTTGAACCCCTCACTGTATTCTTTTTTTCTCCTTCTAAAAGGTATAAAGTATATTTAATTCAAGTGCCAATTACTTTGGTTCAGGGTTCAGGGTGTTCGCGCCCATTTTGGAAAAAAACAGGCCTGCGTGGAGAAGAAGAACGGAATTGATTCCTCGGCTCTCCTGCCCATTATTCAATTACTTCTCATGAACTGCCGTTTGACCCCGAGTGTTGCTATTGAATTTGTTAAGTCGGTGCAAAGATTTAACGAGGAGCGTCGGTGACTCCAGGCTGTTCAAGAATTGCTGGGGGTACCTTGCGGTTGTATCTTGTAGCCCTTTAGCTGTCGGAGAAAACACAAAGCCCTTGATGTTAAAAGATTTCCCATTCACTGGAAGGGGAAGGGGAAAAAAACAACCTCTGCAATTACCGGACCTTTGTATCCATGATGGTAATTGTTTTACCAACCACCTTTTTTTTGGTGGGTAGAACACTGCCGACGCTCCCCGTGGGCTCGCCTTCAGATTCAGCATTTCTTTCCCTTCTCTGTGTTTTAATGCGTTATTTCTGCCTTCGTGGTTCTGTTGTGCGCCTGTGCCTGTGTTCAACTAATTTTACTGGGGTGACCTAATGAGCTGGATCACAGCCAGCGTTGGGGAGGAACATTAATGAACTAACAACCGAGAGAGAGAGAGAGAGAGAGAGAGAGAGAGAGAGAGAGAGAGCGAGCGAGAGAGAGAGAGAGAGAGAGAGAGAGAGAGAGAGAGAGAGAGCGAGCGAGAGAGAGAGAGAGAGAGAGAGGGAGAGAGCGAGAGCGAGAGAGAGAGAGAGAGAGGGAGAGAGAGAGAGAGGATTTGTGGGAAAAAAATGGCACAAAGGCCATAATAAAGAGAAATCTTGCCCTCTATACGCCCCCCTTTTCCTTCACCCTGATCCCGTGCTCATTATGGCCCCGGCCAGCGGTTTGTTGGGTTGGAAAATTATCCGATGTGGTAGAGACTGGTAGGTTAGAGAGACGGGTCCAGAGAGGGAATTTATGACCCACCCACTTCTTGTCTCTTTGGTGCCCATGTTTTACTCCTGCAATATCTAACCGCAATCTTTTATTCTCAATTCATCACTTCAATAAATGTTGTTTCGCAATTCCGAAAAATCTGACTCGTTTTGGGGAATTTTCTTCCACTGTAGAAAAACAGCAAAACCATCCGCCGCGCATTAACATATCCACGATCCACCCGCTGCCTTTATTTATTAAGCTCAGGCATTTTCAGTTTGTTTTCATGTAAACATACACTTTCCCCAGCAGACATTAAAAAAAACAGAAAAGAAACAGTTTGGGTGCCCCCGGGGAAGAAGATGGAGACGTATGAGTAGGAGTCCCGAATATGAATAATATGTTTTTGCTGCCGTCACGGCAGCATCCCAAAAGACGTCTCTGCCCGATGAAGTGTTGCAGAAGGCTTGGGGGTGGTGGTGAGCCAGGGAATGCCTGGCTGAATCCAGCTTCCCTGTCCTGGTCACGAGCGGGGACGGGGAGGGTTTGTTATGTGTGTGGAGATAAGGGGTTTTATACTTTCTGGAGGAGCGTGGGTGGATTAACGGGGGGCCTCTCCTGTGTGTGTTCTTGCAGGTCGCGCATCCTGTGTGCGTTGTAGGAATGAACTGAGGAGTCGGACCAGTTGAACAGCAGCAGCAGCAGAAGCAGCAGCAGAACCTGGTTCTCTCTCCATGAAGCCGCAAATCGCAGACCACCGGGGAGCCATGGGACTCTCGCCAAACAGCCCGGGACCCATGACGCTGCTGGGCGCGGTCACCTTTTGCCTTTGTGCTTTTAGGCTCGCCGCCGCCGCCATTGATATCCCATTAGAGGGTGAGTGCTTTCGCGAGATGAAAGATATCCCTGTGAAGTTGCACTTAAGTCAGGGGCATGTGTAACAATGGTTGTTGATTCAAGAACTGATGGACAACCACGTGCTTTCCATTTACTCCTGATGTAGAAGATATTATCTTCCATCATAAACGTGGTCTACACAAAACACGCTGCTCTCTTTTAATGATCAAAATAATTGTTTGAGAAAAACATTTTCTTATTTAAATATTTATACATTACACTGGAGCATACCTGGTGTAGAAGATTAAAACACGTTATTATGTTCCAACATAAACGTTGTGTTCTGCACAATGCAGGTTCTGCATACAAAATAAAATGAAATGTGTTTATTTTCCAAGGCGTCATCCGGGCAAGCAACAGAACGCAAACAGAATGTTGTGACATAGAAAATGCATTAACATGCAAACCTGGTCCGACGAATCAATACAACATCATTGTTAATGAACAAAACTATAGTAAATTCATCAAAATGCATGCCAAAATGAATGATATATGTTGTGAATAAAAGTTTACAATTCAAATTAAGGTTTCTCTGCCAAATAAAACAAAATAACAGGAGAACCTCTCTCCTTGCATGTACCCCCGAAAAATCAGCGCTGCTCTGAAAAAGTATGGCAGCACCACATGGACAAAACACACGCAGACCTGCAATAACCACAACTCTAAAACAACTCCACCGCAACCATCCTTTCCGGGACTTCTTAAAGCAGTACTATGTAACTTTGGTATTTGGGATTGGGCACCCGACAGTTCTGAGTGCAATTGCACTTGTCGTAAAACTCCGGTGTACTGAGTCCGTTGGAGGAGAGACTGCGCGGGGATCAGCCCCCTGCTGCCGGTGTAGGTAGCAGATGTGCTCGGCCTGGCAGAGCGGTTCACACGCGCGAGTCAGAGGGTGAAACGAACCCCGTGGCGCAATAAAAGTGAGGGCCGGCGCCAGCTGAGGTGCGGGTGCCGGGCACACCGCTGGCCCATCTCATCCACGCCGTCAGGGAGGTGGAGGGGCTGCGTTTTGTATGAGCATTTTTACCAGACATTTTGACCATATATATTAAAAAAAGGATAATTACTCGAGGCAAACAGCAAGTGATGTAGTGCCGTAAAGCGTAACGTACTTTTCCCGCGGCTTCGCACCCAAACACATTACGTTACATAGTGCAAAAACAGGCATTCGGGGGGGTGGGTGGGAATGAAGGAGGTGTCATTCTCCACATTACAAGTCAGTGTACCACCAATATGATCTTGAAGCTGTTATTTTAAGGTAAAAATGTGATTATTATTATTATTATGGTGAGACTCATGTAAAATAAAAACTATATTTTCAACTATGTTTGTTTCACTATGCATGTTACACATTCAATACATCAGGGGTGCCCACACTTTTTCGGCTTGCGAGCTACTTTTAAAATGACCAGGTCAAAATGATCTACCTGCATTAAAAAATGCTAAATTTATTTATTTATTTATATACTGAGTATACTTTATAAATAAAATATATGTTGACGTACCTTACATCACTGCATGAACCCCTACGGCGCAATACAATTAAATACATTCATGGTCACTACCTTACTCTGATGACTTGCTGAATGGAGTCGGCCAGGGTTGCATAGTCAGGACAGTAGCTGGTGGTAGCCAGCCTCAAGCAGGCTTTCAAATGATCATCCGTCATGATGGAACGGTATTTGGACTTAATAATTTTCATGTGGGAAAAGGCTGACTCACATAAATAAGTAGAGCCTGAATAATGCAGTCAAGGAGGGAGCACATTTCCTCATGTTTGGGTACTTTTACTCTGTGAGTAAGTTCCAACATCTCATCATCCACTGCAGACAAGTTCAGGTGAAAGTGTTGCAATTTTTGATGCGAGTGAATCAACCTCAACATCTTCCCTAAATGGGGAATAGCACATAAATGTAGCGATTGGCTCGAGTAAAGCAAAGTCTTGAAACCGTTTGTTAAAGTCTGACAGACAGTTTTCAATCTGCTCTGTGTAGCGCACACTGTCAAGTTGCGCACACGCACTCCCTGGGGTCTCCAGCTCTGATGCAAGGTTTTGAAAGTTCCCCAAATCATGGCGCTGCGGCTTCGAGGACAGAAGTTGCCTTTTTCGTTTGAAAGCATTAACTGAACTGATCTTGTTGACCACGGTTTTGTCTTTTCCTTGCAGCTCGAAATTGAGCTCATTCAACATGTTGGTCAGATCAGTTGAAAAGGCTTTTATTTATATTTATATAGCACTACCTCTGCGATCTACCGGTCGACCGCGATCGACGTATGGGGCACGCCTGCAGTACATTATTACATACAATACATTAAATGGTGAGAATATGTATTTCAATATGTATTGATTTGGCTGCCTGTGTGGACAGGTAGGAGAATAAATATAAAATCAAGGTCACTATTCCGATTGGGATGTTCTACAATCAAGGCACGCTTTCAACTGGAAAATATTCACAGTGATTATCTAATTTTAATCGAATTATCATTCCCCCCACTTCCACTTGCGCCGCTGCAGCTGTGTTTTATCACGTATCAGTTTCCTAGGAAACAAGTCCCGAGTAAAAAAACAAAAAAACTCTCCTGGCCCTGAATAATTCAGGAACATGTCTCGCAGGCCTGATAAAGAATAAAGAGGTTTTTGAAAAAAAAAAAAAAAACCCCACAAAAATAGACTGTTAAAGCGATCAATGTTGCGATACTCTTTTCAATTCATCCAGCTGCCCCCTGTTACACTGGAAACCACATGTGTGTTTATTAGTCACGCAGATGGTTCCCAAAACTACTGACTGTTGTTGTTGTTGTTTTGCTTACACCCTCCCCCTCTCCCCGCCCCGCTACCGCTGCTGCCACCGCCGTGGATTCTCTAGTTTTAGCCCATGCAAACAGTAAGTTGTGCCCAGCCGTGCAGGCGTGGGATCTCACCTCGTGCCTCATCGCTCATGACTCCATGACTCCATGACTCCATGACTCCATGACTCCATGACTCCCCATAACTCTTCTCGCTTCTCGGAATGTCGGGGCTGTGTTTTCACTTTTCCATGCCATTGTCGATAATCTGTCCAATAAGGGGTCGAGGCCAAGTCGACCGCTTCCGAACCTCACCCCACCACATTGACGGAGCCCGGGGCGGTGCCAGATCCAGGGCCGGGCGATAAGTAAGGGATAATGTACCGGTCATAATCGCAAAAGAACCCCCTTACAGGGTGACGGCTGGCTGTACATTATCCCGCTTATTACACGGATACTTACAGAATAAATCAATACATTGAGACAGAATATTTATTTTACATGATTTTAGAACTATTATCTGTTATCCACCTAGCTAACACTGCAACAATGAACGTAGCAAACTATTCGCTCTACACCCAAAAAACAAAACTAGATCATTCACGAAATGAGTGAAATGAGACATGCCGAATGGGACACATCGATATTGATAGTGACACATTGATATTGATATCGGCATTCAAGTCTCCCATTGCAGTTTCTATGTAGCGTGACAAGCTGTCACCTCTAGCTGGTGTTAGCATTAGGATGCCCCTGGCAACCGTCATTACCTACAGATTAGTGGCCAATATTCAGAAATGACTGACCGCTGATTGTCGCCATTGACCGATTGGGATCGAGTATCCCACAGCTGTGTTGTGTAATAAATGAACCTCAATGTTCTGTTAAGACTGAGAAATCACAAATTATAGCACGTAGTACGTTTGCAGTCTAAATGAATGATGATACAATACGATGATACTCTTAAGTTCAATGCGATGAACCACAGGTGGATTCTAAAACTTGGAAATTTTAACATACTGTGTAATATATTGCGGAAAATATCTTCCATATCACAACCATATAACAATATCATATCATGCCATGCCAATGATTTTGTTCCAAAATGACTCTGCGATTGGAAATACTGCTTCTTCTCTGACAAAATGTCTCCCAATCAAATTCATTAATAATGAACACACTTCCTCTTCTTTAATGAAGCATTTTGGAATAAAATCCTACATTTGGACATGTGGGATTTTTGTAGTTAGTCCATTGTGTTTGCGTCTTGGCACCGAGCACCAGTGTGAAACGCCCTGTGGAAACCTCCCCGCAGTGCAACTGCGCCCGCACTGTCTTTCTGGTCATTTTGTGTGTGTGTTCGTTTCTTAGGTTCTTTTGTTTGTTTGTTTCTTTGCCCAGTCGAGCAGCTGCCCACCATCACGGCCCAGGCGCCGGACTCCCTCATCGCCTTCCCGTCCGACGAGAGCTTTCCCGTGACGTGCGAGGCCAAGGGGAACCCGGAGCCCGGGTAAGTACGGGAGCGGCGGCCAAAAGGCTCACACCAGCCGGAGCTACATCCACCATACGAGTCTTTGGCGCTAGAAGTGCATTGTGGGTGTTTAGTTTGTGGAGGCGGATGTTAAATAGAAGGGGATTTTTTTGTGTGCATATCTATCACTGGAGCAGCGGAGCAACTCCTTCTCTGGCTGTTTGTAGAGACGAGCCAGCCAGTAAAAAGAGTCGTTCGACTTTGGTGCAAAGTGCCGGAGTGATTCCAATCTCTGGAATGTTTAAAATGATCGATTCGCTGATGGGCGAACAAATCGTTTACATCACTAGGTTCCGCGCTCCATGTTTTTTGACATGGAGCTTCACATGGTATACAACACAAATATCGAGGCACTTTGCATATGATCTTCATGTAATTATAACGACTGTAATTATAATTCCAAGCGAAGTGGATGTATTTAAATGTCAGTGATTTTTATTGTCATCTAATTAGCGTAGCCGGATGTAACATGTAGTGTATTATTGTATGTGTTGTATTTATGCCAAGAAAGCACTGTGGATGACTTTTAACTCATTCGAATGTACACGTGATGCAATTACAATGTGAAGAAACAACATCCTAAATTTGGGACGGTCCACGTTAACTTCGAGACGGTGAACAATTGTTTTGGTGGTGAAAAAGGTGAGTCTGGAGCCCTGTCTTGGGGTCGAACTCACTGTGACGGACTTTTACTTGTTTTCTTTTTTTGGGGGGGCTGGGGGGGCTTTGTGCAGATTCCGATGGACAAAGAACGGACAGGAATTCGACCCCTTCCTAGACCCCCGGCTGCTGAAAGAGGACAATTCGGGGACCTTTGTGATACCCAATAATGGGAACCTGACGGAATACCAGGGAACCTATCGCTGCTACGCCTCAAACAGACTGGGAACCGCTCTATCGGAGGAGATAGAGTTTATTGTGCCCAGTAAGTATACCACATACCATATATATACCCCGCTGCACTGTGTCCAGCAGGAGTTTTTCTGTTAAAGTACTCTTTGGACTAATTCGGGGGGCTCCTGGAAAACCCATCGCGAGCAATGGCTGTTTGACTGGCTTCCATTGTGAGAGCCCCTCCATTGTATTGGCCGTGGCAGAAAGTCATTGAACCCTTTGCCGCCCCTAATCTATAGCCCTATAGAGTGTGAGAGAAAGGATTGGGTGTGATCTGCCCTCTCCATCATTTCCCCGGGTACGTTTTTCATTTTGATCCAAAGCGCCGCGCAGCCCCTACCGCTGGGAGGGGAACCGCAAAGGGTTTTGGCTTGGACTTTCAGTGTTTCTGCAATTCTCATAGTTGAAGTGATGTTTTGTCAGGTGTTTTGTCAGTTAAAGAAAGAAAGATTAAAAAAAAATAAACGTCTATGCCGTAGAATTTCATTTATTTCATTGTAAACGGGCACAGATTTTCTTTCAGCTGCTTGGTCAGAAGTTGTCAATGGTATCAGTGCTCTCTGCAGGACAAGTAGTAAACTGCAGGTACTTTTTGTTGAAAATTGTAATTTCTACTGCTTAGATGTGCCAAAGTTCCCTAAAGAGAAGATTGATCCCATTGTGGTGGAAGAGGGCCAGCCTTTCATTCTGGAGTGCAACCCGCCTAAAGGGATACCCCCTCTTCAGATCTACTGGATGACTATCAGTAAGTGATGTATTTTTATTAGGTTCAGAGCCAATATATACAGTATACACTGATCAGCCACAAAAAAAAACACTGACAGGTGAAGTGAATAACATTTCCCATCTCATTACAACGGCACCTGTCATGGGGTGGGATATATTAGGCAGTAAGTGAACTGTCAGTTTGTGAAGTTGTGTTGTGTGATGTGTTGGAAGCAGGAGAAATGGACAAGCGTAAGGATCTGAGGGACATTGACAAGGGCCAAGCACCAGAGCATCCCCAAAACAGCAGGTCTTGTGGGGTGTTCCAGGTATGCAGTGGTTAGTACCTAACAAAAGTGGTCCAAGGAGGGACAACTGGTGAACCAGCGACAGGGTCATGGACGCCAAGGCTCATTGATGCACGTGGGGATTGAAGTCTAGCCTGTCTGGTTCGATCCCACAGAAGAGCTACTGGAGCACAAATAGTTTAAAAAGTTAATGCTGCTATGATAGAAAGGTGTCAGAACACACAGTGCATGACAGCTTGCTGCGTATGGGGCTGAGTAGCCTCAGAGTGTCCATGCATATCTACTTGGATCTCACTGTATACTCTTATTTAGACCGAGCAGTTTAAGTGGTTGACATGGACGATTTCTGTTGAAGGAAGTTTTATTCAATTCACACTTCATTAGCCACATTATGAAGTAATAAGATAAACTTATATTAAAAATATATATTTTTGGTATTCAGAGATGAGACAACTTGGCCTTCGAACCACTAAGCCATTAAGTCTAAAACTTTTGCACACCCCTAATATCCAGGAATGTGTTCAATCCTGATTTCATTTGAACAACATAGACCTGGAAATGGAAAACAACAATGGAAAACGATGAAGAATGATATGACAAGGTCCTTCTCTCCAGACACATTGCCATATAGTGAGAGATGTAATGAGAGGCTTCAGAATCAGAATTATCACAAGCGAAATCTGTTTATTTCGCCAGGTATGTTTTCAAATACGAGGAGCTTGTCGTGGTAAAGATTAGTGCATTGATGAACAGACAATTATCCTAAAAATACAAAAATATACAGAATAGCAAAGTTAAAGATACAGGTGGCAGTATGGTTGTGAGATTCGGGTATGAAACACAAATATAGATGAATATACTGTATGGGATGTAATCAGGCATGGATACCAATGAAGGAGTAGCTATAAGTTTTTACTATGTTATTACCAAGTTCTTACAACATTATTACAGTATTATTACACTTGAAAACTTAAAGGAACTAATTCCATTGGATGCAAGGCTTGCTCAAACTTTACGGAAGAGCCTTGAAACACAATTTTGAGGGCTCCTTCACCTTAACCCCCCCCCCCAGACCTCCAGCACATCGAGCAGGACCAGCGGGTTTCCATGGGGCTGAACGGGGACCTGTACTTCGCCCACGCCGAGGAGAAGGACAGCCGCAGGGACTACTGCTGCTTTGCCGCCTTCTCCAGGATCCGCACCATCGTCCAGAAGACCGCCATGTCCGTCATCGTCAAGCCCAGTGGGTGGCTGTTACCATTACTCTTCCTCGCTTCCTCTTGCTTTCCTTTTTTGGTTTGTCACAATACCTCAAAGGCCACAGACTTGTCATACGATGTGTGTTTCTTATTTTAATACAAAGCAGCATCTTTCCAAAAGTTCCATTTTGTTTGAGTTCCACATCTTTTCATTGTCTGGCATAACTCGCTGCGTTTAGCGCTCGTCTTCATTTTTATGTTATTCATTTTTTATTTCCCCCGTCTCATTCTTATCCCACCCCACTCCACCCACTTTACCATTTCAGAAAATTCAAAAAATGGCATGAGCCCTGGCACTGGTGAGTTTTAACATGAAACATTTCAACATCTGGCCCATACGTGTGTGTCTGTACGAAGCCAAAATTTAAAAAAGAAAAATGCATTCATGTCCACCTGAACCATTTTGTAAATCATGTTTCTCTCAGCCAATGCCATCCGGAAGAGGAAACCCAGTCTTCTGATGCCCCCTAGTGGCCGCTCAGAGACACAGCTGGTCAAAGGGGAGGAGCTGGAGTTGGAGTGCATCGCTGAGGGATTGTGAGTCTCCTGATAGATTGTTGTTATGCACGATTTACAATATGCTTATTTAACATACGTTTCACTTACTTCATTTTACCCTCCGCCTTTCCATATGGGTCTTGCTGTTTTTTGTGTATGTACACGTATTTTATTTCATTTTCTTTTTTTTCTTCTCTATTATTATATTTGTTATATAATTGTATTCATTATATGTATCTTATATAATATCGTATGCACATTGCATCCCAAAATAAGTCTTCTAAAAATAGTTTCACAAACAACAAACTTCTTTTGAAATACTGTTGGACAGATAGATGAATAGGTATACTGTATATGTTATATAATATTTATATAATATTTATTTATATAATAGACATATGATAGATGTATAATAGATAGTATATAATACGTTTATAATAGAGATCATATAATAGATATATAATAGATTATTTAATTATTATTTAATATCCATTTTCCTTTTCCCCGCCAGCCCCACTCCGGTGGTGGAGTGGTTTAAGGTGGGGCACAGGCTGCCGGACAAGGCGCAGGTGGAGAACCACGGGAAGCTGCTGGTGGTGCCTGTGGTGGAGGAGGCGGACAGCGGGAAGTACATGTGCAAGGCCAGGAACAGCCACGGAGAGGCCGTCCACTACTTCACCGTCACAGTGGAAGGTCCCCACTCCAAACACTCGTCCTTCTATCTTTTTTGTTACATTTAAAGTTTTTGTTTGTAACCAATCTGTCTTTTCTATTTTTTTATTTTTTAAGGTTTATTGCACATTGCCATTTTTGTATTATATTGGTATAACCATTTTGTTTTCCACCCTGGCATATGTATATATATTTGCAACTTTTATTTTATATATGTATGAAAACTTGCTCAATTGGATTGATTGACTGTGAATTTATTGGATGCAGATCTTTTTTGTTTATTGTCAATTTTTCGTTGTTTATCGATAATGTTCAGGTTGATTGTTTATTTGCCAAATTTCTCTTAAATTCTCTTTATGTTTACTTTAATGTACTCGGCATTGGCAATTTTTTCTATTTATGTTTATCTTTATTGTTTATTTTTCAATGTTAATTCCTGGGTTTATTTCTATATGACAGATTTTTTTTTTTTTTTTTTAGCTATTTTGTATTTTGCATTTTATAATTCATTTTTAAGGTTTAATTACAAAATTGTTTTATATTTTTTATTCTGTGTATCTATCTATCTATCTATCTATCTATCTATCTATCTATCTATCTATCTATCTATCTATCTATCTATCTATCTATCTATCTATCTATCTTTCTAAATAATAAACCAACTTCGCATCACCTGCTACATAGATAGACAGGTCACAGATACTGTGTCCCTTATTGAATTGTTTTGTTTTCTTCCCTTCTTCCTCCCCCTCTCAGAGCCTCCAGAGTGGGTGCTGGAGCCCCGCAGCCAGCTCAGCAGGGTCGGCTCCGACGTGCTCATCAAGTGCTCGGCCACCGGGAAGCCGCAGCCCACCATCGCATGGCGGGTGAACGGGGTGCCGCTAGAGGGTGAGCCAGGCTAATTCAACAAACGCTATTTGATGATATTCATTTTTCTTAATTGACTATTACAGAACTTTATAATTAATAGGACAAGAAAGGACCATTCACAGTCGTCCAGCGCAGGCTTGTCATCTACTGTATATTTTTTTGGGGGGGTCATGCGGTTTAAGCAATTCTTTTTTGTCTAAACAGTTGTGAAACAATAGATAAAGAGGAAAATGTACTCCATATTCTCCATGTATTTCAAAATTTACATTTCAAATACATTCAATCAAATACATTTGATAATGTATTTTAGTTTCCAAGTCTCCAAGGTTTCCAAATCTAAAGGTGTAAAATCACAATAGATAATATGCATTCAAATAAATAGTAAACTTGTTTATTATCATTAGCTTTTTTTTACATTGAGGTTTCATATTCTTTCTTATATACCTACTGCTTCTGCATAATACTATATTTATTTTGCTTTATTACTTGTGGACTTGATCTGTGCATAATCTAGACAGTTCACTGCTAACCTTCAAATGTATTCAAAGAGCCAAACTAGGTTCAAAGGAGGGCCACATTTTGGCCCCCGGGCCGCCAGTTGAGTAGCCCTGGCCTCTGTTTTGTATTTCTAGCGTAATCTGATCTGACTTTTCTTTTTCGTGGTTAAATATGAGCCTTTGATTGCTTAAGGCATTGACGGTCCTTCCACACAGGCAGTGAGGCGTTTAAAAGGATAACATCAGGGAGAGACTTTTGGCGTAAATGCTATCCAAAATAGCATACTGTAGTAGCATACAATTTATCATGCCATATTAGTTTTTGGGATGTCCGAAAGCTTAGTGTGCTCAAATCGTATGAAGTAGTAAGTACCAGGATGACATACTTCATCTGGTGAAATCACATAGTATGCAAACACTGCACACCATGCCGGCAAAGTGGTGTGCAAAAGTTACTGTAGTACATACAGTAGAAGGCCATTTCAGTTTTGTTTTTGCAGCTAACATTTTCTAAGTCTAAATATGCGCAGTACCAGTGGAATAAGTTGACTAATTCCCAACATGGCATAATTTTGGGTGATACTGTATGTGGCGGGAATTGTAGTTGGAACAGAAAGAGATTGTGCAGAAATGTGTTGCCGGTTTTCCGGCCTTGCTTTAAATGCAGTGTTTAAGCTTCCCTTGAATGCGGTAGCGGTAATCCTCCCTCTCATGGTTGCACGCTTTCCTCTTTCCAGAGGCCCCGGCGGCCAACAGAAGGAGACTTGATGACACCATTGTCCTGCATAACGCCAGGGCCTCCGACAGCGCCGTGTATCAGTGCGAGGCCTCCAATGTGCATGGAACCCTCCTGGCCAACGCAAACATCATGATTATGAGTAAGTGAAGTTTCCTCGACGAGGCCGTATGTTAAAACTTACTTCTGAGACTGCAGAACGCTGGATTCTGATTGGTCAATACCGCTAACTAGCGGCAACACTTTCTCATTCTAAATAGAAACGAAGGAAGTCTTGAATACATGAATGTGTATGCATGTCATATGTAGGGCAAATTTTTTGGTCGTTTTTTTGGAGAGCCAATAGTTTGCTGGTTGCAGTCTTGTAAACTAGCACTATAAGAGATCATTTTTCTTAGCAGACACTAAGAATCAGAAGCTGGGCGTGTTAGTTACAAAATCCTTCCAAATTAATATTCTGTCTCATTGTGTTAATCATCCCTTATGGGAATCATACATCCGTTTGTAATTTTTAATAAGCCCCGCGCTTGCATTGACGGGTTGTAACAGTGATGGCTAAGCGATGGCGGCAGGGCGGATCCATAAGTCGGGAGCGGGACGGAGGACGAGAGGGACAAGCCATCTTGCTCTGGCTTCCTCACACAGCCAATTCAGCGGCATTTATATGCCCACAAATTTTCCCCAATCGCAAGCATGTAATTTCCCAACATGTGCCTCTTAGAAACGAAGATAATCCAAAAACAGAAAACAAAAACAAATGAGTAAAAGGGAAGAATGCATGGCTCCCCGACCTTTCTGCAAATGGCGGAAAAGCCGCGTGTTTGTCGATGCCGGCAGTGGCTAATGGATCTGGACGGTCCTCTAAATGCTAAAGTTCTGGCTGCCACCTTAATAAACAATTAGGGGAGACGGACCATTTAAACGGGGGCTGCCTTGGCTACAACAGATAAGCCGGCTTCACTAAACTAACTCATTATTCCGATGTTTTCGTCTTTGATTTCACTCACGCATCCACGATTTTTTGATCGCTGGTTAATTAGTCGCACACAGGGGCCTGCAAGTGATGCAGAGGGAAGTGAATAATGCTGTCACCTCGCTGATCCTGACAGATTTTTTCCCTTTCCATTTTCATTGATGGGGAAATTTCTACATCCTTATTCCGGTGGCGGACACCCCAAAACAGGGGCGCCGCCAGGGATTTCGGGCCTCATGAAAAGATATCATATCGGGCCCCACCACCCCAGCCCACCACCCCAGCCTACCCCACTGCACAATTGATGGAACCTCACCTCTCTAGAACCAAATCAACCCATTCAAACCTTTGAATAAGTCTACCATGGTAGGCTTGCAGCTCTCTTGTATTACTATCCAGTCCCAGACAGTGAGCTATAAAAATATGTATAATAGTTTGCAGACATGTGCAACATGGAGCTTGCAGTGTAATTTACTATTTGATGCAATCTAATACACATACGAAATGTGCAAAATGTCATCTTTCACAGTACAGCGCCATCTTTCCTCTGAATCCTTTCCATATAATTTGCTATCTGCCGCTTGTTTTACAATATCCTCAGTCTTCCGGCTCCTGGAGCACTTTACTCCTCTCTGACTCCTCTGTATTCATTTTTTATTTTTGTATTGAACAAAGTATTAATCATTATGATTCTTCATAATAAAATAATAAACTTCCCTGGGACCCCCTGCAATTATGCCAAGGTTGAGAAAGTAGGCTAATTGACTTACCTTCTTCAGTTGGGAGTAGAGCTCATTGGGTAGGATGTGGGGACGGGGGGACGGGGTATCTGGACCGGCCAACAGGCAGGGACAACTGATTTAGTATGAATACCATACCATATGCATGGTATTCAATTTGGTATTTGTGGTTTGCCTGTATTGATTGCATTTCAGCTAAGATAGAAATGTGTGTTTAATCTATGTGTGAAAATAGCCGCAATGAATGCCCTATTTGTTTTTCTTTCCTTATAAATACTTAGGAATTTGGTTGTTCTTCAAAACTCATGTGAAATATTTTGCCTACAACCTGAAATACTACTGTAATATTTGTATCATTATTGGAGGGATCCTATGTATTTAGTCACTAGATGCACTTCACTACAGGGCTTAGTGATTTATTACTCAAGACAATTATCGCAGTGGCCCCTTGTGAGTTCAATTTAAAAAGTTGGATAGCCGACATTACTACAAGGAATCCAGCCTATCTCTCTTTTCGGCTGGCCCCGAGTCTTTAATGGGGTTAAAAAACGTAATTGTTACACCGGGATAAAATGATGAGTGAGCTCTTAACGGTCCTCTGTACCAATGTGGAGCAGGGATTAGGTCGGTTTTCAGCACTGTGCATCCTTGCAGTCATTCTCCGGTCGCTCTTGGAATAATGTATTCACTGTACTTCAATGTCTGATTCACTTGGCTCATCTTTTTGACTGAGACATTCGGATGTGTTTGGCTAGAGGGCAAAAATGACGCCCCCCCAAAACACCACCATGGCGGTCGTACTTACAGTATATTCTCTTCTAGACTAACTCTGGGAATTTGTCCCCCCTCCCATAGACCTGCCGCCCATGATCTTGACAGAAGAGGGCGAGGAGTACTCGGCCGTCGAGGGCAAGAGGGTGATCATGCACTGCAGGGTCTTTGGCTCGCCTCCCCCCTCAATCACATGGTACGCACACAAACATATTTAAACACACACACACACACACACAGGCTTACACAAAAACTGCTGGCATCCACCAGCAGAGAGCGCTAGACCTCAATCTGTCAGAGGGACGTCACACGCCACCCTTATGTAGACCTCAGACTTCTGCTTGGCTTTATCAGCCGTCTCTTCAAGCAAGGCCAAAGCAGTGGCGTATAACGGCCCGTCGTAATGTTCAAGTCCTAACATTTTACCGCCTTCCTCACGTTCGATGGGGGAAAGTAAATCTGTAAAAGTAAATCCGGGGGGAACTTTTCACAGGAACAAGGACGACTCCTCGGGGTCCGTGGAGGGTCCGAGATTCACCGTCCACAAGAACGGCTCGCTGGAGATCCTCGTCGTGGAGAAACAAAACACGGGCCAGTACACCTGTTTCACCAACAACACAGAGGGAACGGCCACTGTCAACGCCACGCTCTACGTGAAAGGTACTCAGTTACCCCCTGCGGTCTGCGCTTTCCTCTCAAAACTTCACGCCTAACCTGGGAATCATCTCTCTTATCGCCTTCTCAAGATCCCACGAGAATCGCGGTCGCTCCAGAGGACGTGCAGATTTTAATTGGGACCGCAGCCCAGCTTTCGTGCCTGGCCGATTACGACAAGTCCTTCACCTACGACTTTGAGCTGCTGTGGGAGAAAGACGGCGAGGAGATTGCCTCCAACCACTCCGAGGCTTCAAGGTAGGAGAGAGACAGATTTGTGTTTGTTTACGGCCGTGGTGCCGCGGGGCTTTGAAAATATAGAGCTCAGACACTCTGCCTCTTTTGAAGGTATTTAGTGGAGGATGGTATCCTGCAGATCAGCAACGTGAGCCACGGAGACCAGGGCACGTACACCTGCGTGGCCAGGACTCCGGTGGACCAGGACACCGCGTCAGCAGCACTCACCGTTTTGGGTGAGTGAATATGACATATTGGCAAGATGGCTTCCCTGACACACAGCACCTGCGACCCTCATCGGTCATGGCAACTCAAGGCAAAAATCCAACGTGGATCAATACGAATTGAAACTGGCCGGGAGCTCCGAGGCTGCTGAGAGCTGTGACTCAAGGATGTTGTTTGTACAATTCTCCCGTACGTTGATGAATAAGCACCTTATCTATCACCGCCTCTCGCCCCCTCGTATTCCCTCGCACCTGAGCGCGGCATCTCATCTTCGTGTTGCTCTGATTTGATTTCAGATGTCCCCGATCCACCTGTGAACCCGCTGCTGTCGGAGCGCAAGAGCCAGAGTGTGAAGCTCAAATGGATCCCCGGGAAAGACCACAGCAGCCCCACCACAGGTAGTAGGAGAGCCAGTCTGGCGTCTCCAGCTCGGAGTTAGATTGAGTCCCAATGTCTGGACAAATTGTATGTTTTGTGACACAAACTTATTTTTGGGCCACGTCTCCCCTCTGCATTGGGTCTCAGTCAACTTGGTTATGTTTGAAAATATCTAGCAGAAATCTAAGCTCTATTATCGATCCATCCGGGGCATGAATTATCATCTCCCCATAAAGCCTACGCGTGCCCAAAGCCTGGTCCGAGGAATCGCTTGGCACAGCTGGCAGTTAGATAAGATATTGTTTGGCAAGAGCCCGAGCCATGAAGGCTACCAACCCAACCCCCCCTCCCACCATTTATTGTCTCTCTCGCTATCATTCCCTCTCCCTCTCCCTCTCTCTCTCTCCATGTCTCCAGAATTCATTATTGAGTACGAGGAGAGCCAGCGGGAGCCGGGGGCCTGGAAGGAGCTGCTCCGGGTGCCGGGGAACCATGGCTCGGCTGCCCTGCGGCTCCACGGTGATGTGGACTACCGCTTCCGCGTGGCCGGCGTCAGCGCCATCGGGCGGGGCCGCCCCAGCGAGCCCACGGAGAGATATAAAACCCCTCCAGCAGGTCTGACACTTTTCCCTCTCTCTGTCTATCGCTCTGTCCTCTCCCCTTCTCTCTTGCGCTCTATCTCTCCGGTTGTTTGTATCCAGCTTCCTGATAAGGTCCTCCAGGCCACTCAGGCTGTCAACAACCACTGCTCTCTGAACTCTGAAAAGTACTCAAAGCCAGTACATAATTGATTCGGCTCTGGTCCGGTCTCCCGTGTATTCGTTTCGCCGGAGATTTCTTTCCACTAACAACTCCCGTTGACGACGGAATCCATATATTTTTCTTTCTCTCTCCTCCACAGTCCCAGAGAAAAACCCAGAAAATATCAAAATCGAAGGTCATTTGCCACATGAAATGGATATCAACTGGGAGGTAAGGAATGAGGAGCGCGGGTCTCTTATAATATCTATCTTGTAATGTGGGCTCGACCCGGCGAATATTTCACAGAAATCAAGGGAATCTGAGCGGGAACAGAAACTTTTTTTTTTCTTTTTGTCAATGTTTCATATGCAATTACCAGCGGGCGCATTTAAATAGAAATATCTCCACTTGTGATATTTCATTCCGCGTCTGGCGTCTTCGAGATGAGCAATTTTTTTTTTCCTGGACACCGCTGTAAATTAGGGTCCCTGTGAAAGTTTCCCATCATGTCACTTTGATGAGGGAAAGAAAGGAAAGCGCTCTGAAAAGGAGCACTTATTATCTAGAAGCTCTGCTGCGGTATGCTAACCCAAATCGTGGATTCATGATCTCTTTCATTGTTAATGATTTGCCTTTGTGGTAGTAATGGTATCTTGGTCTACTTTTGCATGATCATAGCCTTTTCAGCGAACGTACCTGGACGACCTGGGCGACTGTTCCATTGTTTTTCCACACGGATAATGGAAGCGAAACACAGTCACAGTTCCCAGTAGAGATCAGTAGCGACGTTGAGGGGTTTCGTGGTTGTTCATCATTTTCCCCCTTCCCACATCCTCCAGCCGTTGCTCCCCATCGAACACAACGGCCCCGGCTTGGAGTACAAGGTGAGCTACCGTCGGCAGGACATGGACGATGGCTGGCAGGAGCACATAGTGAAGAGACACTCCTTTGTGGTGAAGAACACGCCCACCTTCGTCCCTTATGAGATCAAGATCCAAGCCAGGAATCACCAGGGCTGGGCACCCGAGGCCAAAATAGTCACCGGCTACTCGGGAGAGGACTGTGAGTGCCCTTGGCCTTTTATCATGAACCAGCAAGACGTGACTAGTTCTACCGATAGTCATTGGGTCTTTTTTAAAGTTTGATGACTTAAAATCTACCTTCAAAATAAGCCGGAATCATTTTAAAGCAAAAGCAAAGCAAAAGCAAAGCAAAAGGTGGAAAAGTCCAGGTCCAGAAAGTCAAAGTCCTAGTCCATGGTTTTACTCCAGCCCTGCACTGATCCAGCTAATTCTACTCAGTAATTAGCAAAATCAACACTAAATGGACTTAAAATCCCGGGGGGTCTCTGAACCCCAAATTTTCCAACAGTGTTAAAAACAAAACCCATACGCCAGGGTTTTAACAACCAAGTTTAGCAAGATATCTTACATTATCTTCCCATCTTCAGCCTTCTTTTGGAGTTGCCCCAAGGAGGTCACCTCAGGTCATGTCTCATCTCTGTTTTCTGTAGACCCTCCACATCTAGCTGAATTATCACGCTCTTTAAATCTTTGTTTAGAAATTTCTGTAGCAGCTATTAGATTCCCCTGATAGGTACCGTGGCTAGTAGCTTGTTGAATAGCGCGTACACGTTCAATCCTCTGTATCGTTAAGGAGTTGAAGTGCTGTGTTTTGTGTCGAGTTCACTCTTAGTGATGTTGATAGTATGAAGTGCCGGTGTCTGTATGAATAAAGATGTGAATGTGTTATTTTGTCTCTTGTATATCTGTGTGTGTTTGCGTTTGCCTCCCCGCAGTCCCCTCTGCGGCGCCCGACAACGTGGCGGTGGAGGTGATGAACAATTCGGCGGTCAAGGTCAGCTGGACGCGCGTGCACAAGGACAAGCTGCACGGACACCTGGGAGGCTACAGGGTAAATACCTCCAAAGAAAGCAATGGCCCTGACCTTGCTTTAACCACTTGGCCTTCCTTGGCACACACCCCCCCTAAAGACCACCATCAGAAATACAATAAAGCATCCACTACCCCTCACCCTCCCCAGCCCTCGTATGACAGTTGGCTGACTCTGTGAGTCGCAGTTGCTGGAGGATGATGACCCATTTCATCGGCATTGTAGGTTAGCGAGTCGTGACAATTACCGAATTTGATTTGACTTTGTTTATAGACTACCGCCGATGTTGGGAAAATATCTGGGGTCTCTGTAAGCGTAGGTTCTCTGTAAGCGCCCATTTTCTTTCCCCTGAACAGACAACATTTGTCTTGTATCTTTATTTAAACACTGCTCCAACATTTCCGAGCCAATTGTTAGCTTATACACCCCTTTGGCTTAAAGTCATATTCCCACTGCTGAATGGCTTAGTTAAACTTTTGAAAGTATGTCAATTGATAGTGAATGCTCAATGGCTACCTTTCAAAAGTTTAACTGTTAAAAATGTGGTTTTGTGACTTAAAGGTGCAGTGTGTAGAATTTACCGAACAGATTTGGCAGAAATAGAATATAATATTCATAAATATCTTTTAATTAGTGTATAATCCTATAAAAATAAGAATTGTTGTGTCTTTATCACTTAGATTGAGCCGTTTTCATCTACATAGAGCGCGGGTACACTACATAGGACGCACCGCCATGTTTCTTCTACAGTAGCCCAGAACGGACAAACCAAACACTGGCTCTAGAAATGTCAGAAGACAACATGTATCGGCAAAGCAGAGTTAATTAAGGCCAGGGAAACTGGAATTTGGCATTTTCCTGTCATAGCAATGGCAGTAAATGGCTCCCCAAGCGCCCATCCACGTAGCCAACTGCGCTCAGTGCACGACACCCGGATGTTAGCGCCCCCCACGGACACCTGCAGACAGCCAGATACGTATGTGGGCCCTCCACCGCCCCCGGCTCCTGAGGCAACCGCCGCAGAGAAGCCATGCAGTGGGAGCAAAGACCGTCAGCTGCCTCTCCCCAACCCAGACCTACACGCTGCAGCGTTAATACCGAACCTAGATTTTATTATGTGACTTGTCTACTTTCATGTCTTCTCCGAATGTAGAAAAATATTTTTTTTCTGGGAAGAAAAGAAAGAAAAATACAATGAAATGAGTTTTAAAATATTTGGAAAAACACCTTACCGATTGTTTTTTTTATTTACATTAAAACAATATTTTCATTGTTTATTAAAATCTATTAAGATCTTTATAGCTTTTATTCTGCTGATGGTTGGGTGGCCCGCTTTCAGTACGCTCATGGACCATTAGGGGTAAAAAAAATTGCTGCCTCAGTATGTATATGGATAGATTGTACATTTGTGTTATTCTTATCGCACTTTAATTTGTATCACTTTCTCAACTACACTGTTTTGTGCTGCTGTATTGCTGAATTTCCCTCCTCGGAATGAATGAAGTGTAATCTTATTTTATGTTATTTTCGCTCAATCTAGGTGAACTGGTGGCGTCTGCGCAGCTTGGTGGACACGAAGAAGAGCCACGGAGACAAGCACACGCTAACGTTCCCCGGGGACCGGAGTCATGGCGTAGTGCCGGGCCTGACGCCCTTCTCCGAGTATAGCCTCATCGTCATGACCTTCAACGGCAGGGGCAACGGGCCCGGCAGCCACCCCGTCCACTTCAAAACCCCGGAGGGAGGTATGAAGGAAGGATTTTTAGTTAGAGACACAGTATGGAACACATTGATTCACCCCTGCTGAAAAAAAAACAAGAAACAAAACATGAAATCTAACAATAGCTGAGGAAGAAACTGGTGTTGCATGATTGTCTCAGTTTGCTCCACGCTTGTTTGACCTTCTTGCCCCATCTCATCCCCGCAGTTCCAGAGAAAAACCCCACTTTCAGGGTCACAGACATCCAGAAGCACAGCGTCTCATTGGCCTGGGCGTCACCGGTGGAGCCCAACGGGATTCTCACCGGCTACCTCCTGGAGTACCAGCTCAGTACGTGTCCACTCAAAACTAAACGAGTTGCTCAGTCCCAACGGCGACACACTCCTCTTGCCACTGGGAGATATTGGTGTCAAGTTGTGTTTTTAATGCTGTACTGTTCTTCCCCCCGTGGAGAAAGTCTCCTTCATTCAATGACAAAACATCCCAAAATTACTGAAAAAAAGTGGTGGGTCCTTGTCCTGAGAAATCAAATGTAGCATAGGGCACCAATTAGGTCTGGGCAATATGTCATAGACCGTTCTAGCTGTTCCAATCAATGGTTTTAATACCATTAGCTAATTTGTCTTCTTACTTTATCCCTTGTATCTGAAGATAACGCTGAGTCAGTGACCCCTTTATTTGGCCAGACTTGTCCATTCAGGAAGGGAGCTTCCACTGTCACAGAGCCTTGACACCCAAAACATTTGTACGATAAGTAATATTCTACGGTTGGATTGCAATAAGCCTTATCTACGGAAAAACTGCTCTTGCCTGAAATTGAGCCCTTCGTATTCAGAGGTGTCATCGGGAAAAGCAGAAGACGTAGAAGGGCTGATCCGCGGCTCTTTGTTTGCTTGATGGTCTAACCCGGTGGCCCTTAGCAAGGAAATAAAATCGTTGTGTGGCTCTAATGGGGCCAGGAGTGTTAACGCCGGGTCTCGAGCGTGTATATGGGAAAAATGTCAAGGCGAGACCGACTTTCCTGCTGTTCCAATATGTCCCCATCATGGCGTCATGGCAGCTAGGGCTGGTGCTGACCAAGGCTGTCGTGTCAGCGCCTGTTTAGATCCCAGTGTCGGTGACCCCATCCAGTCCACAGGGGACAGTGAGTCTTAAGGGATTCAATCACTCAACAAATATTGTATCTGTGTGTGTGTGTGTTTGTGTGTGCATGTGTGTGTCCTTCCTGTCGCTGAAACCCCCAAAAAACACGATGAAGCTAATGGCTAATTTCCAGCGACATCTTGGGAGATGCATTTCTTGGCTAATCAAGTTTGATTTTGCAGCTGCACGGGAGAGGCCAAGATGTCAGGTGGTGTTTTTGGGGAGGGGTGTTTGCATTGTGCCAATGTAATCCAGTTGATGGACTCCTTTGAAGTGGGTCTTTTTTTTTCTCATCCAACGTCCCCCCTTGAAGGAAGTCATGTGTGAAACGGTTGAGGGTAATGCAGCCAGCTGTCAGTACGGCATCAGCCACACCAGAGGAATCTGAATGCTGCCTCACAGCTGTTCTTGGCCCGAGCCCATTTAGGCTCATCTTGGGTTTGCATCACACAGAAGCCGGCCTGAGTTGCATCTGCCAGATATTGAAACGTGGGAGGTTTGGCACGAGTGTCCATGTTTGTAATGCCTTTCGCACAAGTTTGGGTGCAGAATTCAATAAATTGTTTGTAAATTTGTAAATATTGTTATTACTCTCTGGCTCTGTGGAACACTCGATTCTGATTGGTCAATAGAGGCAATCAGCAGTCGGTTATTTCTGAATAATGACCACTGATCTGTTAACAATTACAGTTGTCATGGGGCAACAGCTTCTCATCCCGGATTCACATCCCTTGTTTCACAACAACTTGTTATATGTAGGGTGAAGTTAGAGTTATTTGTGGGTCAAATAGTTGTTTTCTTAGAAGTAGCTAAGAAGCGAAAGCTTCTGCAGTTTCCGAGTGCAGCGCTGTGCTAGGCATACTTGTTCTGAATTAATTTCACAACAGTATTCCATCTAAATGTACTTTTTTAAGTACGTAAGCAGCCGTGTTATACACAACATAATTACCGGCTGGATGCACATTATCCCTTACAAGTTTGGTCAACACAAAGGGGCTGACTTCATAAACAAGAATACTAAAAAAACTGTCCAACAAGTCAAATAGTTGGCACATAAGTCCACTTTGGGACACCCCTACCACTTATCTGAAGGCTTCCCCTAATTCCACACTGTCTGTTCCAGTCAACGACACGGAAGAGGTGGGGGCGCTGCAGATGGTGGACATCAGCAACCCGGCCACCACCAAGTGGACCCTGCGGGACCTGGAGGCGGTGAGCAGGTACAAGTTCTACCTGCGTTCCTGCACCACTGTGGGCTGTGGACCCATCGTCAGCGAGGAGTGCACCACCACCCCGGAAGCACGTGAGTGACCGAATTAGGGAGCCACATCTAAGACTGGGTGAGAACTGAGGAAGCTATTATCAAAATAATCAAAGGGAACTTCTATATCTATCTTCTTTGTCTGTTTATGAATGAGCTGACCTTTGTGTGAAGTACAAACTTGCTCACTACCACACACTACAGGTGAGAATTTAAAAGGCGGACCATAAGGTTGGCTAAACGGGTGGGCCTGGCTTCTTAATGTGTTTATTTGATCTGAAAAGTAGACTTGCTAAAAGAAGATGAAGTAGGGAGCGCTCTTTAGAAAAAATAAATATAGAAATACGATTTCTACCTTTTCTGCTATCTGCTTTCTGCTAAGTAATTTTTGTGTATCAATTTTGGTCAGACTTCAAATTAAACTTCCTATTATAAATATTCAGATATTATAATGTGAGAAATCTGCTCAGTGTCATAGGTTTAGGCTGAAAAAAAGTGTGTCTCACAAGGCGATCACACATCACATCTATCCATTTCCAGAACACCAGTGAAAAATGATAAATGGTTATAATAAATGTTAACAAATGGTGATAAATGGTTATAATATCGAATTACCACCCAGGCCATTGGGCATAATTTAGGTTAGGTTCAGGTGGAGTTAGATCACAGAGCTACGTGATTTTTTTTTTTTTTGGCATTGAACTGGAGGAGCTGGGCAGCTGAGCCTTTCATATCTCCATGCAATCTTCTTTTTTTGTTTTGCTGGATAAACAATATTGCATGGCTGTGGAAGTGCTTTTTATTTGTCACTGTCATGAAAGAGCAAGTGCTTATTGAGCGTTGGGAGAACGTGAGCGAGCCAACAATCAGCTAAGAGGGACAATTGCTTTGAACAGGAGGAAACCGAATTGATTGGATATTGAATGGTGTAATCATAACAGCGTTGTTAGGTATGTAATCTTTATGAGCTGTTTTCCCTCCGTGTAGTCGTTCGCCTTTTCCCCTGCTACTGGGTTTAAAATTCATTCAAGGTAAGTGTGTGGTAGTCGCCTTGATGCTGGACAGGGTGGGGATCTCTACGATTTAAAGATAGCTATGCAATCATTCAATCAAGAAGTTCACACAAATGCTGAACAGGGAAAATGTGGTCATAATGTGCGCAGCGAGCCTCAGAGACCCAGTTTGGATTCTTTCCTGCCGAATGGCTATGGATCATTAGCATTGTATGCTACGTAGAATGTAGCCTTCGAGCCGCTGCGCTTTCTCTTACTGGACTAACAGCAAAAAAAGGTGAACTTTACATTTGAAATCTGTTTTCGGCTTTGGCTTTACCCACATGTGTCCTTGCTCCGGCTTTCCTGCGCCCGCACACAAGCTAGACCTGCATTTATGTGTGTGTGTGAAGATGACACGATCTTCTTCGCAATACATTGCCTTTCTTTTGTTTTCTTTTTGCTTTCTCTTCTGTTCTTTCCCTCCAGCAACCACTTTGGTTTCTTCCGCCGACCTCAGTACGTAGATCTCTGTCCACGCCGAAAGCAAAACTATTTTTGGTTTTTGCAAAGACTATGGCAGGTTGTACCCACACATACTGGTTCTTTCTGCTTGAGCTACAGCTTTTAAGGGACAATTTGTTAAGAAATAAATACATCAATGAATACATGTAGAAATACAGATATACATTATACTGTTTTTTAAATAGTTAATTTTAAAATTACACACTACATTTTTTTTTATATTTTCACTGTGGTACGTGTTGGTACAGCATGTTAAATATTGGTCTTTAGAGTAGCTGGTAGTAGAAATGTGAAGAGGTGTTATATATATTGTAGACTGCAGACAACAGTAGATTGTCGAATTTGAGCCTGAGACAACTCAGGCAATACATTTCACAAATGCTAAACATGGGGGGGGGGGCTTCTAGACGCTCTGCTCATCTGCAGATAATCAACCTTGTCTGCCTTTTGCCCTTGCCATCAGTACAGAGCACTCTGACGCCTCCTTTCATTAGCCAAATGTCAACTTTCGATAAAGTTTGCTGCTTTCCCCGCAACAGCCGAGGTAATTAGTTGCGCAATTATAAATTCATATTAATCTTGCCTCATTTGTGGCTCTGTAAACGAATATTGACTTTTATCCCAGCAACAGTGGGCGCCGTGCCACATGTACAACTCAAGCAGGGGAAACAAATGGTGCTTTAAGAGCTATAAACCCAGTGGGCATAGCAGACATTCATCCTTTCTCCATCTAATTATGTGCTGGAACAATCTAATTTACACAACTGTTTAAAGTAAAACTATCAGAACCTCAGTCAAATACAACAAAGAAAAATCACAATCAGCATTTTTTTGAAACCCTATCTTTTAACTGTTTGATAATTTGAGTCATTTGTGTGCTGTTTTGCCAGTTGTTTCACTCGCGTAGCCATAGTTTGTTGTCCTAGTGCTTTGCGAGATGTCACTAATATTAGAGAACTAGCCTCCATAGCTGCAGATAGCATGAGTTGCTAACTCCTAACTCCCCTGCTCGGAAGTACCTTGCGGCACTGTAATCCAAATTGATAACCACAGGATGTGTCTCTCTTTTCAGGCCAGTCAGCCTCCCCCTCACCTTCAAGCACAACAAGGTCCCCACGGGCCAAGCCCACTCGATCCTCCATAGGTAGAGCTGCAGTTCCACTAGACGCACACACAGGAACCAGCTGCCACCATGGCTAGCAAACACATTCCAATATAACTGGGACTGGAGTATCCAAAAGATGGCAGTTTGGTACCAGACATATTGACGTGTATCAGAAAAACCCTTGCATTTTTTATTAGAACCGAACCTCTTGTTTCATAGGGTGGTTGGGGACAAACCCAGACCACCAGATCCATACCTTTGTCCAAAATGTGTCAGCTTGACCGTGTAGTCGTTCCGAAGGGACGGCAATGTCTAATTGTCAACAATTGATTTGCACGGCCTCCCCCACCCACCTCCTACTCTATTGACCAAACACTCACCTAGCATTTCCATGTAATCTTCAAGTGGGTAAACAGCCAGGGCACTGTGGGGACAAGGAAGTGTGCGGAACAGTGCCTCAGCTGAGATTCAATCTTGTTGGTTGGTGGTGGTGGGGTGATGTCCTTGCGGACAGGAGTTGGGCAGCTGTGAGCTCCCACTGGGATAGATTAAAGGGACACTGAGATAAGTAGATAAGTGGAAGCTGTCGAAAGCTCCCCAAATCAGAATATTTCTGGGCCTTTCCTTGAAATGACAAAAAAAACAAAGCTTACTGACTTTGAAGATGTCTTTTAGGACACCCCCCCCCCCGCAGAGAGAGCAGCTGCTTTCTGCGTCATCTGATAGTGGGCTGAAGAGTGCCGGGTTCTCGGGTTATTTTTAGACGGGGCCTCCTTTTGTCCCTCTCACGCACTTCTAACCCTTGCCAGCGACAGGAATTACCATAGTGCCGGACGAATCCATCAACATTAGTCAGACAATGTCGTGCGCGCTCATTGGAATGGGCAGCGAGGGACGCGCAGGTGTCCCTCCTTGTGTACCGAATTATCACATGAGCAAATAAGGCACCTGAGTTTGAGACAGGCAAGAAGATTTGCATGTTTGCCGTAGGGAAATGAAGTGGGGAATCGGCTTTGGACAGCTGTCAAAGTATAACTTTGTACACAGTCCCTTATTAAATACCCTGCGCTTGTTTACATATCTTTCACCCAGCATTTTCATCGCCTGATGTCGGGCTGCAGATAATTTGGGTCTTGGTTTTGGTTGATATACTTTATACTGAAATATTCTTCAGACACTAGAGAGTGTTGTACATTTTCTCTGTCTTCCTTTTTATCTCCATCTGTACATTTGCATCCATCTACGCAGGCCTCACCGGTCATTACACACGACATCACTACATCTAGCTATCAATAACGTCTCCTCTGTCAGCCGCTATCAACGCCTGCTTAGCCGTAGTGTTGGGAATTAGCAGGAGAGCCAAAGCAATATCCTCTGTTGCATCGTAAAGTGCTCCTTCCCGACTCATTCACGTGCCTTACTAATCTTCTGCCGCAACCTCTCCTGTCTTTCATCTCGTCCTGTCATCTGTCAGTACATCCCCTGTTTAGCTTGTCCGTTAGCGGCAACTTTGTGAATATCAGCTGGAGTCCCGGAAGCCAGTCCACGGATTCAGAGATTTATATTGCATATATGAACAACCGTAAGCTCTCACCCCCCCCACCCCCTCTGTCAAATCCTAGACGCTGTCACGCTGCTTTTGTTTGAATAACTTGTAGCTGTTGCCGTACAACTAACGTCGCTAGTCTGTGTCTGTTTATGACTGTAGTAGACCTTGAAAGTTGGATGTCATTGGTTATTTTTCTATGGGGACAAAGAAATGGGGGTTTTCTCTCTGTGTCATCCTGCATTTATCGCTTTTCAAATGTAGATGTTGTTATAAAACATGTTTGTCTCTATAATGGTGCTTAGTGCATTGTTTTCTGTAACCATTTTTTCGTAATCTTGCTAGGATCAAGCATAACATTCAGAAATATCGTATCAGAGCTCTGCATCGGTTTTGAAGCTCATAAAAATCCTCGGCTCTTTAGTCCCCTAACCTTCCATCTTTGAAACACTGCACCAGTGTTTACTCGTGTAATTAGGCTTTGCCATTGGCTTTTTGCCTTAGAAGTAAGCTTTTAAGGCTTTGCAGCAGAGGGGTCTCAAACTGGTTGGTGATTGACAGTTTGTAGTCTATAGTGTTATATTGTTATTGTTGTTGTCTTTGGAAGTTTCTTTCTCTCTTAATTCTAGTCAGTTGACCAAAAGTGTGACACTCTTGATATGACATCTTTGGGGTGAATGTGACCAACCAATGCACTGATTTAGAGTAGAAGTAGGATGGTGCAAATTAAAGGCGTCTAAGTCACTTTTTGCCAAATTACTGCTTTGACTTGGAAACGGTTACTGAAATAGATGAGCCAAAGGCAATTAGAGAGACAAACACACTTAGGTTAAAAAGTTTGAGAAACCAGACTGCGACAAGTAAGATTCTGTAATATGTCAACCCTATTCGTTTTTCCCCATTCGGAACAAACAAATTCATATTTGGGCAAAGCTGGCATCACATCCAACGACCTAACTTAAGAGGTCTATAGTCCTTCTTGTCTCTTTTCTTCCTGTTCACTATGCATACATCATTAACGTGTTCTCCTAAGTACTAACCCTTCCTGGTCGTTCATTCGTTGTTGTGCATAGGGAAAGGTATCTGGAGGATATCTGAGGCACTAAACACCTCAAAGACTTTCCACGTCATTGAGGGCCTCGAACCTGGGACTGAGTACACTGTGCGCCTTATGGTTAACGGCCAGGTTGATAATACTAGTATTTTCGAAGACGTTATCAGGACCCGTTCCAAAGGTGAGGATGGCAGAGAGAGAGAGAACACACACACACACACACACACACACACACACACAGACAGAAACAAAACCACATAAAATTGAAGGATCGCTAGTCGATGCCTGATCATGGCAGATCCCAGGTGCGCCCGGCATGCCCTCTAAAACAGATCTCAAGGTGCGACGTGCAGTTTCTTTCACCGGCGTCAATAGGATTTGATTCCACCAGGTGGACTTGTCATGAGGAATTACATTTCAACAGCTTTCCCCACTTGATTTATTTGGCAAGAGGATTAGCTGTTTATATTAAAACTCCAAGGTTTCCATTGCAGTACTCCTCTCTGCTCCTACCACTCCCTCCTGCATCAGATAGGGCTTTGTTGATTCAAGCACTCGATTGAGTGCACCAACCGAAAGGGCACGGCAAGTCATAGTCACCGACTTTTGTTGTTCTCTTTACTCCTAAGGTCTCGCCAGTATCCACGGAGGAATATCCACCCAGGGCTGGTTTATCGGCCTGATGTGTGCCGTTGCTCTGCTCACACTCATTGTGCTGATTGCCTGCTTTGTCAACAGAAATAAAGGAGGGAAGTACTCCGGTAGGTGTTCAGTCACACAAACACAAACGTACACACACACACACACACACACACACACACACACACACACATACACTCCCACAGGCCCCATCCCAGTAAACAATTTTGGCAACGTACAGTAGGATTCAATAATCTCAAAATAGTTTGCCACCCAAAAACTTAAATGCCGCCCCAATCACAGCGTTCTAGAACCCGAAAAAAAGAAGTCCTAGATGGATATGAAATTTTCAGAACTTTCTCAGATCTGTGTCACTCAATATTTTTACTTTTACTTGCTATTACAAGTCATTCTGAATGATTGGCTTAAACGCCATTTCGGAAGGCTAATTCACACAAGAAAAGATGTGCAATTGGCACCAATAGCATTTCTAGCACATTCAACATTTGAGTTTGACTTTGTTTAGATAAGCATGTTCTTCTAAAGGAATCTAAAGACGGCAGATATGCAAATGTTGCACAGGGGAGCAACACCGGCAATGATGACCTCAGCGCTGTGCTATTGCGGTGTTATTCCTCCTAGCGGGGTCCACGGAGCCTTTAACGGCTTTATCATTCACGGCTAATGGCCGCCGGGTTGACGTCTGGCTGGCCATTGCCAAAAACTTCAGCTCTGTTGTTGTTTGTTTATTTTTTTCTTTGTTAAGCTGTCTTCTGCTACCATTACTAAAAAGTCTGTCACAGAGAATTCTTCCCTGCAGCATTTTACATGTTGCCTAAAACATTGTCATTACATTGCAATACAGTGCTTTGCGATGCCCCAAAATCTCTGTTGAAACAAATGCAGGCAGCGAGTGGAGACCCGATGGAGTGGAAAATTATTCACACACATACACCTCTCTTCTCTTGAGTATAACTCTCGAAAGAATCATGTTGTGTCATTCATTTTTTCGGCAAGCAGTAAAAGAGAAAGAAGACCTTCATCCAGACGTGGAATCCCAGGGCATGAATGATGACACATTTTGTGAATACAGGTAAGCTAGCTTCACCACCACAACTCCCACCCTCCTATCCTGGAATGCCATTTCACCACCACGCTCTATAATGTCTGCATGCCTGGCGCCATTCTGCGCCACTGTACTCTCTCTCCCTCCCTCTCTGTCTTTCTTACTGTCGTTCTGTCTCTGCGTTCCATCCCAATTTGAAAAGTCAAGGGGCCTAACGCGGAGCCCTGCGGAACCCCCTCCCCTGCTCCAGACACACGACATGGCGAAGTAATTCCAAAAGTATGTGGTTCTAAACGCCAACAGAATCCCAGTGATTGTCGTTGTGTTCTGTACCCCCCCCCCCCCCCCCGCATTAAATGCTAGTCTAAGCTTAGCTGCTGCAGCGCTAGCTTAGCTTGTGTTGGTGTTGTTGGCGTTGATGGGTCTAATGGCAGGAGTCTCATTAGAGGAGTAGTCTTTGCCCGTGGCACTGCAGGACAGCGAAACCAATCAGTGTATTTGAAAGCTGCTCATCTCTGAACTCGTAATATTGTCGGCCTGTTTCATCAGCCCTCTTGCGATTTAGCTCGATTCATATCCTACCTACCTCCTGCTAAGTGAAATTCCTGCAATCAGTTGATAAAGGCGCGCCACTACAAATCTCAATGTGATAATGAAAAGAAACAAAAGAAAAGAATTTGCTCATGCACACCCGTCCATAAATTTGAAACCAAGATGGAAGTAGTGTCACAGGGGATCTCTCAAGGTTGGGCCCATACTGTTGAGACCTACTTATTAGGATATGGCTGCCTTTCTTAACAGTCCACCAGCCGGGTTAATGATTTTCCTTAATGCCTCTTGAAAGGCTCCGTCCCATTTCACGTTCCTCCTTCCCCCGAAGGTCCCCTTGCCATAGGAATTGCCGATTGCCGAAATGTGTCGACTGGTACGTTTGTGTGATTAGCCATCCCTTCCAACCCCACCCAACCCAACCCCCTCAACCGCTGCATAGCAGTGAGGTGAATGCAAATGCTAATTATTAAGCATAAAAAGCTCCAACCTGCTCAATAGGCCATGGCCCCAGCCAATCCCTGGCCATTGCAAAAATGGAGAGGAACCCATGAGTGAAATTAGGTGTGTTTTTTTTCACTGTACTTTTTTAACGTGCAGCGACAACGACGAGAAGCCGCTGAAAGGCAGCCAGCGCTCGCTCAGCCGAGAGACCCGCGGCGGGGGGGACAGCGGGGAGGACAGCCTGGTGGACTACGGCGACGAAGATGTGCAGTTCAACGAAGACGGCTCATTCATCGGCGAGTATGCCGGGCGCAAGGAGAAAAGGGCGTCAGTCGAGGTCAAGGCTCCCGCCCAGACCCCGGCATGAGAGGGGGTGGTTCAGGTTAAATCACCCCCCCTCCCCATAGTGGTACTGACTAACACGCTCAAGCTCACCTTAGAATCCTGCCAGGAAGAAGAGGAGGAGGAATGGAATGAAATTCAATTAAATAAAAATCAATGGAGGAGGAAGAAAACATTATCCAACACCAAGCAGCAACTGCCGTCCTCATTTATTTATATATATATATATATATATATATGTATATATATATATATATATATATATATATATATAGGCCCATTTCATCAAACTGTAACAGAAAATTACCTGTTTACTAAATACTGTATATATATATTGTTATGCTGTACCTTGTTACCGTATGTGTGGAGTTTTCTTTCTTTTATTTTTTCTTTTATATATAAATATATATAAAATCCACTATGAAACCCTGATTTATTTTTATTTTTTCATTTTGTTTGTAATTGCGACTGTGGTACCTTTTGCAAACAGAAAAAATATCTTCGAAATGTTGGGATATCAAGTGGATATTTTGTATTTTCTACATGGTGACCGGGTTCATTAAACATGATGTAATATGTGTAAAAAGGTTGTTTATTAACTTATTTTTCGCCATGTTTTTTTTCCCTACCCGACGTAACAAAAAGCCATCGTTAAGAATTCAATAGAATCTATCTCAAAACCATTGCTATTCAGATGTTCGGGTGGCCTATGTCAAGTGCTTATTGTAAACGTATTGGGTTTTAAATGTTTAATTTAAATTGAGAATTTCACGAAAATGTGCAAAATAATAGGTTCGACATAAAATGTGACTATTATGTTTTGGACTGAATGCTCGGCAAATGACAGACGTTATTAATTATATTCACGAGTTGTGAAACGAGTTTTTTGTACGTTTTTGTTTACCCCTAAAAACATGTCTAAGTACAGTAATCCAACAGTTTATGTGTATATATATTTTTTTGGGGAAAGCTATAATTTGATTACAGTCTTTAGATATGAATGCTGTAATGGATTGAGAACTCTTTGATATGTGATATTTTCCAATGGGGTCCTGACAGTAAAACGGTTTCAACGAAAAAACACAGAAAGCCTTACTTCTGAATTCCACTGTCATTCAACAGATAACACAACGTGGGGTTGAATTTCAATTTTTGTAAATTAAATACAAGAAAATACAGCTATTGCATGTCAGTAATTTCGATTGGTGTTTTTGATGTCAAAAAATCTTTCTTACTTTTTTCTTTTTACATCCTGGTAATCATATGATAGGTATGACCAAAGTTAGAAACCCAACGTGGACTAAAAGAGTATGAATTCTGTGACAAATACACTTTTTTATTAACACTACTAGTGCCGTTGCCAGCTTTGCTTAAAACAAAATTTCATTTTGATGAGCTCCTTTGGGAAATAGCTGAAATTGGCAGACCTATCTTTCACCCACAATTTACATACTTTATTGATGAGTTGATTTTCTCGCTCAAACCAACAAGATTTTTGAAATTATATTTGCTAGAAAAACAAATGGCAATCCTAAAAAAATCGATTAATCTTTTCCACAATGGTGGCTTTATAAAGCGTAGAATGAATATAGGAAGGCTTTCATTTACCTACCCAAATTGGTCCGCTCGCAAAATTATATTGAGATTAGTGAAGCATGTGAGAGATGATGAGTAGCTTGTGGAGCTAGTTCTGTCAGACAACTTGACCACGCCACATGCTTCCATGCCCTTATGGGCCGGACTATTTTAGCAGCCAGTCTTTCCTGCTCTGCTTTGCTGCATAAAACAGCCAGTTTTGAAACACCCACAGGATTAACAGTGAGCGCTCCAATCAGGCCTTCTGTCCTTCTTTGTCACTTGGTCCCTGTGAGCTTAGCTGTGCTTCCTAATAGGCCGGGAATGGCAGTTACACCAGAAATAACCAGGGGCCTGGCTTTTCCACGGGTTGAACGTCACTGCAATTGTGCACAATGAAAAATTATAAAGTCAAAATGTAAAATCCCCATGCAGCCCAGTCTCATGAGATTGCAAAATAATCTCAGAGAAAAAAATGCATGCAACATTTTGCTTCATTTCTTACTTTTTTTGTAATATATCCATTATATAATATTTTATTGTATTTTTCTATAGGAATCCAGTAGGAAGTATTTTCTCCTCAGGGAATCCTAACCCGACTAAATCCCCTGTACTCTGGTTAAATTTGTCAATATCTAATCTAATACAATGTAAAGTTTTGTCCACGGTTTGATGTTGATGATTCATGATTTGTTTCGTAGATCAATATGTCAACATTGATCATGAGACTATGTAGACAAATTCCTTACTGTATTTATGTAAAGAGGAAATCCAGGAAACTTTTGAATGTCAACAATACAATTTAATCAACTGCAGAAACGGGAGATGATTCCCTCCAGAACTACGACAAATTAATTTTTTCTAATGGGGCAGAGTTGGCTAAAGAGACCATCTCTCCACTCCTCCTCGACCAATTTTATCTATCCACCTGACCACATGCCAATTGAATTGCCTTGCATGCCTTAAGGAGTACTTCACTGCCCCAAAACGTCTCTAAAATATGATAAACATAATGATTCCCGCAAGTCGTTTTGTTCAACAGTGATCAATTTCAAAGTCGTCCTTTAAAAAAATAAAGAAAAAAGGACTGAGGAGGCAAAGACAGTGATTAGAAGATGAGTATTTATTTAGTGCTGGTACAAAATTTTAAAGCATGCACTAGGGGTCTGTTGTTGAAGAGAGCCCCGATCACTGGGGCCAGCTGGTCATATATCTCTGTGGTAGCCTTTACGGGCAGATGTCACAAAAGGTGCAGTTACGGTCGATGGTGTCAAAGCTGATCATTTCTTTGTGACACAAGTTGACGTTCAACAAAGATCATTATGTTTCGGAAATTCCAGGGGAACATTATGTGCACCGGCACATAAGCCACAGCACTGGCTATGAGACTAAATAACATGACCATCTCTGGTACCATGGAAAATGAAAAGAAATGGGGGTCAGTGTGACGACCCATCATTACCAAAAAAATTTACATCATTTTACATCAGTACATTGTGCTGGGCTGTCGGCTTCTATTTTTGTGATTTGTTCCTTTCCATCCATTCAATCGAAAATTGACCCCAACGAACGCTAGGTCTCAAAAGGGCATCTTGAGTAGTCACTACCACTCTTTGCCGAGGATTCATTCATTTCACGTTTCTCGGGTCCGTGCGTCAGTAGCCAAACGGGTAAGTTCAGTGCATACCCAAACCCCAAGTCACCGCACAGAAAGCTTTGTCACAGTCTTTGGTGGCATAAGAATTTAATTATTTTTAGACCTAAGTATTTTATTAAAAAAAAATGGACTACAGCACCCAAATTGTAAAACATTGTAGTATTCTTCCTCACTATCTTGCCTGGTTAGAAATGCATAAAAACGAAAGCAAGTTGTTGCTCTACCCTAAGGATGGCAAAAAATCTAAATACCTTTAAACATTATATACAACCTGCTCTGGTGGCAAATGTAAAAGGTCTTTATCGTTCTCAGTATTACTCAGCATTAGGGGGAGTTAACAATCCCTGTAAGAAGAAACTGGAAAATAAAAGCGTTATGGCCGCGGTGAAGTAATGAGTTGGTTAATTACCACAGCATTTAGCTTGACTGGGCCCATATGCCGAGGGCCCTATGGTCATAACAAGTGCTAAGTTATTATTGGCTAAGTTTAAATCGCAAAGTTAGGACAAGTTTTGGAAAGTAAGTATCAAAAAGGTGAAATTTGTCTTAAATATGCATTCATGACAAAATAAAAATTGGAAAGTGTCTTCTTAAAGATAAGTTTCAAGTTTCACAAAATTAAATATGCAAACACCAGTACCCATGCAGGTAAAACAAACTTATGAGCTACATGACTACTGTGATGGAGTCCTTTTCTCTTGAAAATCCTGCCGGACTCTGCGGTAGCATCGCGTTTAGCCTTTAATGCATTAAGCCGGCCTTAAATATCATTGTATAACCCCTGTTCTGCGGCATCAAAAGCATTGGAAAAAGTGATCCATTGTGCTGCCGCACCACTAATGGAAATCGCAGCAGGGGAATAGAAAAGAGACTCTCTACGCACACCATCATTTATTATGAAATGACTAGAGGAGAGGGAGGGTCAATGACTCCAAGCAAAAAAAGGGTAGACTTTGGAGAGCAACAATGACATAAGAGAGAATTTTTAGACAAAGCCCTCCCGCAGTAGATCCATTTACAGCACAGACAGTGTTATGAATTATATGGGGCTCAAATGAATGTCACAATCGCCTAGAAGGTCTTGGATTGGCATGGGATTCAAAAACCCAGCCAGATTAAGTAGAGTGGAAAAATCTGCTTTCCTCTCTGCATCACCGCGATGCTACAAGGCATCAAATTTCACCTCTCCGTGTTCTTGTTCCCAAAAAATATAAATAAATATATTCATCAACAGAAGCTATAAATCCAGTGTTTTCCCAACCTTCTTTCTGCCATGGCACTTAAAAAAGAAAAATGAATTAACCACCATTATCCTGTTAACCACTAAAAACATCACGGAACGTCAGCAACACATAGAAGTGTGTGTATTATTATGGCCTACTAATAGTTAGTGATGCAAACACATCTTTTCAATGACTCTGGCGTTTGGAATCACTCCAGCCAAAGAATCAATCTTCAACTCTCAAACTGAAAATAGGACTAATTTTAAGTCTAAGGCAAAAAAGAAAAAGTTATTTGATATTCTTATTAAATGCGAATGATTACACTTTGCGTTCCACCAAAATAAACAATTTTTATTGTTTAAAACATTCCTATGAAAATTCAAATTCTGAACTCCGAACACGTAGCGCGACACTACATCCTGACTCTCGTCCATCGCTCGGGAAATCCTCCCTCCCTCATACACCAACTCAATAAAACGAGCGGAGATTCGAGAAATTGAACGCCTCTTTTTTACCAAGTGACTCATGAATTACCGAATCTCCAAAAAGAGTCGAACCTTTCATCACTTCTACAGTGGTACCTGGACTTACGACTGCAACTACTGACGACTAATCCAAGATACGAGTAGCGATAGTCGCGAAAAGCGACAGCAGTCAGTCAGCAGTCAGTCAGCAGTCAGTCAGCAGTCAGTCAGCAGTCAGTCAGCAGTCAGTCAGTCAGCAGTCAGTCAGCAGTCAGTCAGCGGGCCACCTACATCATGTGTGCACGTAGTTCGTGGCTTATCGATATATTTTTCATATTTACTGTGTTTGTGCTGTGTATTTCGTTTATTTTCCCCCTTCATGATGAGTCCTAAGAAGAAGGATGATGGGAAAAAGAAAAAGGCAATGACTCCCATTGAAACTAAGATGGAAATTATAGCAAAATATGAGCGTGGATATGGGAAAAATTGCTTCGACACACGACTGTTTTAACATAGGACCGTTCTTATAGAACGAGTTACAGTCGTAAGTCGAGATACCACTGTAATAGTTTTCACTTTCACTGAGAAACCTGGGCTTGTTGTGATGAGCACAGAGCTGCTGTTCTGGCTGGAACTGAGCAATTCGATGAATTAGTGCAGGCGTGCAATTTTGATCTTGCAACACAAGAGCTAGTTTCCATTATTTATGTATTTTAGGTGGAATTTGAAACATTTTCCAGGTTACCTTACTCGTCTTTCACCGAAAAAACATTGACATAGCCAATTACAGATCTATTTCTTCCAATAGATTTCTAAAGCCACTTATAATTAACAGTCTGCCTCGAGGATTACAAAAGAAACGTAACCGGGAGGGTATGAAGTAGTGATTCATATCTGGAATAATGACAAAACCTCCCCGCATTGCCGTCATCATCGTTCGCCGCTCCCCGCGCATAAAAGGAGCGATTCATTTGGAGTGCCGCGAAATTTCTGGAGCACGCCGCAGAGTTTTTCAAAAGCCGCAGGTGCTTCTGGGACATCAGGGGTTGGGGGTTGAACGCCAAGTATCTGCACTGGCGCCGCAAATGAATCGGTCCCAGGTCTCCAGAGCTGTCAGCAGCTCATTTTGTAGCAGAGCTTCATTCATCAACGCAGTTTTACTTTTTGTCTTATTTTTTTTTTTTTGCCCTGTGAGCAACAACTTTTGGGAGGAAGGAGGAAAATAAAAAAAAAAACAAGGGAAATGGAAATAGGCCAGGGCGTTTTTTTACATAATTTTTTTCTGAAGCATTTACGTATCTTGTATTGTTTTTAGCACGTGTTATCCGCACAGCGCCGGGCATTTGTCGCGTTCCCCGTCGGGATGGGACAGGCGCTCCGGCCTCCAGGAAAGATTGCGTTTCGCTTGAAGGAAAAAAAACAGTAAAATGGAAATGCGTGGAGTTGATGCAAAACTCAGTCCATTTGCATTGGTGTGTTTGGCTTTTGGCAAATTTGCGTTTATCTTTTGCTTACGTTCCGATGAGTTGTGACAGGCTAAGTTTACATACACATGCCAGTAGAGTATGTGTTGAGTTTACATTTTCCAGCAAGAACATATTAAAAATACAGGCACAGGGTTGTTATTATTATTACAAATAAATATAAATCTAAAAAAATATATGAAAATAATATAAATATAAATATGAAATGCCAATGTGTGTGTTATTAAAAACTTCCAGAGCTTCAGCAGTCCTGTGTTTTACAGGACTGCTGTACTGTTTATCCCCAGCGATGATACGTGGGTGTTGGATAGATTCCTTTGCAACTCTGTATTAAATGGGGTTTGATGTCGATGATAATCATGGAGATAGTGCTTCGTCCATTATTCCAGGGCGTGGTTACTCATTAATCTGTTTACTTGTCTAACATTGTAAAAGTTCTGCTGTTGTGGTTCGTTTGCTACAGTCAAAACTAAGTGCGATGATAATGATATTCAAAGACAGGTACGCATCACTTAGCACGCTCCAGTATTTTTTCCTACCGGTGTACTATCCAGTACACAGATACCCAGAATGGTTTGTTATGTTCAAGAGATAATCCACATTTTGTGGGAATTCTGGGAAATTGTCTATCTTAACCAGATTCAGACGAAAAGGTCAACGCCAATTGCCAATTGCTCGCCGAGCTTGTGTGAAATCCTGGAAAATTACCTTCCAGCATCTCAAAAGCTGGGCTATCTAAGTGATACAACTTGCATCTGTATGGCGATTAAAAACGATAACAGAACAAAGAGATCTTAGTTGTTTTAAATGTAACTACGGTACATTCTGAACCACTGACTTTCTCATTTCACAAGAGCTAGGCTAGTTGATTCCCTTTGTTGCCATGCATTGAGCTAAAACAGTTAGCATGTTGCACGTCGCTGTCTCAGTCCTGGGCTGAAACTCGTCTTGACCTTCTCGTCTGAATCTGTGTGAAATGGACAAAAAGCCCATAATTAAATAAATGAATAAATACGTATTATTAATTATGTAATTATTATTTACAACATAAAATATATATCGATTAATAAAAAACACTGCATGCGTTGGGGACTTGTTATGGTTGTTAGAATGTGTTGTACGGCGGACTGTTCAAATCTGGAGAGAGAGAGGGAGAAGGGAGGAGAGAGAGAAGTGTTGGTGGTGTTGTCGTTGTGCTCATTTCGACGGACGTGTTATGGCCTGGACAATGACCTGGAAGGAAAAATAAACCCCAGTGAGTTATAAACCACCGTGTGTCTTCTTCTGCAGAACGTTACAATATATTATTATTTATTATCATCATACATTTATTATATATTCTACTTATGAATATATGCATGTTTATATATATATATGAAGAAGAAGAATCTCTATATCCTCATAAGAAACTTGTGTGTGATGTGTATAATTTGTGGTCCGCAAGGAAATAAAGACAGAATAAGTGTAAAGGATGCTCAAATTGTGCAGAAACATTTTTCTTGAGTATTGCATTTCCATTATGCCGTCTTGTTCAACACAAGAATAAATGATGCACTTTAGTGTTTCGAGGGAACACAGTTGATAATCCTCCCCCCAATATTTGTATGATAACAGTACAAATCGATGCCACCAAAGCACAGCAAAAGATCAGTGTTCTCATTTCTCCGTTTTAAACGTTGGTATCACCGTCAGCGGGGTTTGTCACCGCTTGTGGCCCACGATCCGAGCGCTTTAGAAAAGCACGCACTTGTAAGACGGCCACTCCGGCACTGACCTCCTGCCGACCCTGAGCTCCAAAGCAGCTTGATGATTACACGGCAATGTTCGACCGATGATGGCGTGCCATCCAATCTCTCGGGTCGAGGCCATTATTTAACCCGATATTTTCCAACCGCTGTGTGAGTTTGCCGGTGTGCCATGAAAATGTTTCAAACTCCACTGGAAATACATTAATAATGGTAATAATCGTTGTTGTGTTTCAACATCTAAATTTCCAGGCTGTACTAATCCATCAAATTCATCACTTCCTGGCAGAATATCTGTGTCATCTACGTAATATCTTGGAACAAGCTCACCTCTTCTACCTGGAAGAGCACCAGGGCAGTCGGGTCAGCGCCGGGCGGAGCGTCTGCCCATTTGGTTTACCTAGACGGAGAACAGGAGAGAAGCGGATTTTCTTTTTCTAAACGCCAAGCCAGTTTGTGTTATTCAGATAATTTTTTTTTTTATTAACGGACAGGCCGCTATCATACCCAATAGAGGCATGTGTAAAACACACACACACACACACACACACGCACACACACACACGCACGCACGCACGCACCCACGCACCCACGCACGCGCGCGCACACACACACACACACACACGTACACTACTCATTATGTTCAACGACTTGATTAGAAGATAATTAGAAAAGGTCCAAAGTTGGAATGATGATTGAATCACACGCTGAAAGTGTGAAAGTTGTTCGCTGCCAAAATTAAATATTGGATATTCGAGTAATTGAGCAGTTGGCCCCCGAGGTTGTTCTCGAATAGGACTGGCAATTTCCCTTCGAGTCCCTTATTTGTTGAAATGCCGTTGAGGGGGCAGAGCAACAACTTTGCTTTATCGCCCAAATGGTGCCTGGAGTATCTCTGCTCGGTGCATTCGTGTTGGATGAATATCACTCTGGATACTCGGTCTCCTGCGGAGGAGCGAATATTAACTGTTCCCTTCAAAAGCTCCCTACATTGGAACGGAATTTAGTGTATAGCAGTGTAATGTGTGCTATTAAGAACTTTCAGAGCTTCAGCAGTCCTGTGTTTTACAGCCCCGCTGGAAGTTGTAGCGTTTATCCCCAAACGGTGATACGTGGGAGCTGGATACATACGTTTGCAACTCTGTATCAAATGGGGTTTGCTGAAATCGGAATCGTGGGGATAGTGCTTCGTCCGTTATTCCAGGGCGGGGTGATATTGTTGTTGCGAGTTTGCTCATGATAATGATATTCAGAGACAGGTCCGCATCACTTAACATGCTCCAGTATTCTTTCCTGCCGGTGTACTATGCAGTTCACAGATACCCAGAATGGTCTGTATAGTTAACGTGGTAATCCAGTTTGTTGGGGATGTTCTGCTGCTTGTCTGTCTTTTCCAAATCGAGACGGGAAGGTCAAAACCAATTTCATTCCCGTTTGTCCAGAACTAAAGATGCAACAGGCTGCATGCTAACCACCTCAATGCAATGTTGCAGGTGGGATGAAGTTCAAGTTCAAGTTCAAGTTCAAATTCAAGTTCAAGAGATTATTTGTCACATACATATACATACGATCATATGTGCAGTGAAATGTCATGACACCCGGTGATTACGCATTCTATAAGCTCTAAAAATACAAAAAAAAAATACAAAAATGTGTGTAGGCTGCTAAGTGTGTAGGCTAAAAGTTTGTGTGGCCGCAAGGGGCAGCGCTACAACTAGCCTAGCTTGAGTCAAATTCAGGAAATACACATTCCAGCATCTCAAAAGCTGAGTTATCTAAGTGATGCATCTTGGGTCTCTAAATAATAACATAAAAACAAGATCTTAGTTTTTTCCAAATACATTCAGAACCATTTGCTGTCTAATTTTGCTGGAGCTAGGCTAGTTGATTTACTCTGCAGCCTTGCATTGAGCTAACACAGTTAGCATGGTGCCCATTGCAATCTCAGTCCTGGACACACAGGGGTGAAACTGGTCTTGACCTTCTCTTCTCTGGGTAAGCTGGACAAAAAGCGAATACCCCAAAATAAACTGGAGCATCCCTTTAACAGTCTTAGAATTGTCTGGTTTCCGATCCGATCAAGGACGTTAAGTCAAGTCGACTTTATTTGTATAGACCTCAATCGTAGTTGCACAGTGTCCCAGGGGCTTCACGGGCGGACACTGATAGGACAGTTTGGCAGCACCGTATGACCCAAAGCTTTAAGATGGGAAATGGAAAATAACCCCCCAAAAACCCAGAGGGAAAAGGTGGAAACCTTGCAAAGGCCAGTAAGGAGGACCTTAAAGAGTGCAGAATGAGAGCAGTAAACGTTGGGATTCATTGGAAACATTGGGAACATTAGTCATTGCATCAACCTAAAAAATGAATCTTCAATTCGTAACACCTTTAATTTTAGACTTCAATCCATGTTGCATGTATTACATGTACAGTATGTATGTTGCATGTTAAATGCACACCTAAATTCTTCATTTGTGACCCACCGCGTTCTTTAAGTGCAGATTTCAAAATTTGACATTTTAGTTGTTTCATGCAATACGGAAGTGTATAATCAGAGCTTCAAAGCAGGGTATCACTTGTGGGAATCAAGCACATCTTTTGGAAGCTATGACTTATTACACAGAAGTTAAACAAGTTCTGAGAAATCCGCCTTTAACGTTTTAGAAGAATTTCCAGACTTTGAAGCACAAAATACACATTTAGAAACACAATCATTGCTTTAGATTGTTTTAGATGGTGACATTTAGATGGTGCTGTACTCCTTCAATTAGATAATGTTTAATGTGTTGTACTGAAGCAATATTTGAATCATACATTTATAAAAAGAAAATGCATAATTCAAGTTAATCCTTTAATATTATGTTAAGGTATTTTTTTTTTCATGTTCACTAGACTAGCTATGATTCTGTAAACGTCTAAACATTCCCATTCCTGTATATAATATTTTATAACAATGATAGTTTTAAGAAAGTGGCACTTTTCAGATCGCGCAGATCGCCAGACAACAACAATTCCCAGAATGCTAATGGCAGGGTTCTCGGAGCCATTTGCATTCTGGAATGTTGTTTTCTGTGAACACCCTGCTCCGCCGCATCCCTCTGCCAGTTCCACAATATGATTGAGAGCCTCTGCCGCCCTCTTGTCATAATCCATAACAACACGGAGATGATACGTTTTCACGGAGAAGTTAAATACTTCTCCGTGATACTTCTGGTGTTCATTTGTTGTTGTTTCTTTAAATATTGTTTACGGAAGTGATTTCAGCTTTTTTGTGTCCTTCGAGGCGTTTCAGCACAACATTTTTTTACCCATGCGAAGAAGACCCGGTGTAGTCAGGGTTAATTTATAAATGGTTGATCAGATAGCCTTGACGTTTAAATATTCATCTAATGTTTCGAAAATAAAATTCAGTTTTTAAAATACGTTGAGAGATACAAAACAACTTGAGGAACATAAATCTCCTCTAACCTCAGACGAAAGATGAAAGAAAATGAATTTCGGATGTTTTCACACGCACAGCACAGCACTGCGAAATGCGTCGGGTTGGGACGTGGTAGGTCACAATTTTACCTTGAGAAAACCTAACAAATACAAATGTTTAAAAGATATTAAGCTGATCAGATGACTCATTGTTTCAGTGTAAAACGGTCCAATTTTTAGTTAGTTAGTTATCACAATAACCCAAAAAAAACCCAAAATGTCAATGGTGTCAACAAGGCATCCACTATTAAACTACAGATCTAGAGTCCAAGTCTTAGTTTAACAAAAGCCATAATTCAGGTGTGCAGGACACCAATGAGACTCCTGTCCAGTCCCTATTCTAATCAGGGAGTGTGGCTTCAGTAGAAGTATGGACAGCGGCCATATTTGTGAGTAAATATTCTACTTTTTTAATGCTAAGAATGTTCTGCACCAAAAAAAATGTCTTAGGTGTAATAAATCACGGCGAGAGAGTTTCTATATGAGGAGGGACGCCATCCCTTTGGGCTTCGGTCGCCTCCTCGTGGAAAGACTAATGACCGGCGGCTCGAGGGCCCCGCGCCTCCACCTGCGCACCTTCTTGCTTTCTACTTTCACAGCGTCTTCTGTTTTCAGGAAAAATGATGAAAGCAAAATAATAATACCCTAGTTTATTTGAGTGGATTCCTGGTCTCTTTTACTTGACATATAAAATCAATTGATTTTACATTTGTCTTTCCATTTTTTAAATCGTATTAGAATATCATACAAGTAACACGGCTGTCACCTCAGTCAAAGGGTTGACATCAGTTACCCGCTTTAATAATAACCTCTGCAATGAGCGACAGTGCACACACACACACTCACGCGCACACACACAGAAGCACACACACACACACACACACACATACACACACACACACACACACACACACACACACACACACACACACACACACACACACACAGGCCCCATCCCCGTAAACAATTTTGGCAACCCACAGTAGGATTCAATAGTCTGAAAATTGTTTGCCCACCCAAAAACTTAAATGCCGCCCGATTCACAGCGTTCTAGTACCCGAAAAAAATAAGTCCTAGATGGATATGACATTTTCAGAACTTTCTCAAATCTGTGTCACTCAATAGTTTTACAATTCTCGAATAGTAAAAATAAAAATAACTTTTAGTTTTAGTTTTATTCAATTCAATTTAAATTCAAAGGGCTTTATCAGCATGGGGGGGCATACATTTACATTGCCAAAGCAAATTGAAAACAAATACATGTAAAATATAACCTCAAAATGTAAATTATGCAGTAAAAATAAATATATATAGAGATATAGTTTTTACATAGCAGCTGTTTTTCTTTATGATAGGGATTTTCATCTTTCTTCTTACTTTCTATCTATCTATCTATCTATCTATCTATCTATCTATCTATCTATCTATCTATCTATCTATCTATCTATCTATCTATCTATCTATCTATCTATCTATCTATCTATCTATCTATCTATCTATCCATCTATCTATCTATCTATCTATCTATCTATCTATCTATCTATCTATCTATCTATCTATCTATCCATCTATCCATCTATCTATCTATCTATCTATCTATCTATCTATCTATCTATCTATCTATCTATCTATCTATCTATCTATCTATCTATCTATCTCTCTATCTATCTATCTATCTATCTATCTATCTATCTATCTATCTATCTATCTATCTATCTATCTATCTATCTATCTATCAAGGACTTCTTTGTTGAGGAAATAAAATGAAAGATTCTCTCTCATAAATGAGGTAATGATGTGTGCTGTCGGTCGGGCAGGGAGCGGGCGATAATGATCTGGCCATTTAGCATATTTACTGGCATACACTGGATCACCATCTGCAATTTTATGCTTGCTTTAGAATCACTTGGTCTTTTCTTTAGGGCTGGGATTTTCATGATCAAATGTGCACCGGACCATTTTTTTTCCACTGTCTGGTGTTTGCTGAGGTTGCAGAGTTTGGTTTATTGCACCCAGGGAGACGCTTTCCCATTACACACAAATAAAATACCTTCTTTTTTTTATTATCAAAATGTTTCTTCAAAAGAGAACTGTTCCTTAACTGGCATTTATTGTTGCTGTCAGTGCCAAGCCTTTGACTCAAGGAGCATCGGTTTGAGAAATTACATTATGGTTACAATTGAATTATTGGGATTTTTGAAAATTAACTGAAATTTGACTGAGGGGAATTAATATCTATCAAATAATACCAATCAAATATCAATTGGCTTAGCTATTCCATGATTGTCGTCTTTCTACATTGAATTCTACGTTAGCGAACTTTACCACACTATCCGAGCCGGTAGAAGCTGTTTTCTCTGGAAGATGTCACTTAAATTGCTTAAATAAAAACTTTGGATTGATATAAAAGTTGTTTTTTTTCTATTTATTGATTCCATGGAAGAAGCAGGTGGAGGATTTGGACACGGTGGTCTCACGCAGGGCGATTAGTCTGGTGATAGTTGTGGCTCCACATTAAAACTTGGACAAATCATTACGTCTAATTACAGACATGAAATAATTTCATCTAATACATTTTATTGCAGATAAATCAGTGCGTCCGGTGTGGCTCACTTCCATAATATGGTTTTGCGGTTGTGTTTTCTTATAACGCGGTTGTGTTTTCTGTTAATGCTGTTGTGTTTTCTGTTAATGTGGTTGTGTTTTCTGTTAATGCATTTGTGTTTTAAGTCATTTACTTGTGTTTTGTATATTTGCATATGTTTTCTAAAGTTGCTGTGTGTTGAGCTCTCAGGGCCACCGTAGAAGATCCCTTAAAAGTATTCAGTATTAAAAGTGTTTTTAAGTTTTTCAATTCATAACAGAACACACATTAACCATGATATGACCCTATGCCCTATGTCTTACAGTTTATTTTTCTGTTTAACTACACGCTGTACACCACCTGTATGGCTGGTTGTCCCTGACTGACTTTCTACCTTTCTGTCAGCACTAAGCATTGCTGTTTCCACACTCAATGTGATGGTTTTTAATTCGTCACCTCTGCTCTTCAGTCAGAAATCCATTGTGGAATTTAAAAAGCGATGACTGTCGACAAGTTTCACCGCCTAATTTGCTTGACCCTTTTTTGATCTATTTCTATTGACGCCTTGTATGTTTAATCATTTGTAAGATTGGATCTCAAAAGCGACAATCCCTGATCCATTATTTCTGAAAAATGACCACCGTCTGTTAATACCGTAACTACCGTTTATGAACTGATTGTCCTCCGGGTTTCACATCCCTTGTTTCACACCAGCTACATGCTAATAATAACACTGGCGACATCTTGTCACGCTACATAGAAACTACAGGTTAGTCATAAATCGGGTGATTTTTTTTTTTATACAGTAGAATAACGAGGGTGTGAGGTATAGAATATATAATCGTTTGCTGCATTGCAGTAGTACTGTTGTAGCTATGTTGTTGTGGACTATTTTTCTCAGCGGAAACTCTTAACTCTTGGTTTAGTTGGAGGACAACTAAACCAACGAACATCCGAAATTATGGATTGAAGTGGTTGTGAAATAAGTGGGATAATGTGCAATCAGCCGGTCATTATAGCAAAATAACCCCCTCAGAGTGACCAGATCACCCTGCTGGGAATTATTTTGTGATGATGACTGGCTGGCTGCACATTATCCCCTACTTAAGATACCGTCACACCTCCAGCTTACATGCACTGCAAATTGACAGGCTGCAATGTATTTCAAACGGAGCACGGCTTCACCCAGCTGCAGGGGGTGAGCTCACAGCTTCAAGGCGACAAGGAAAGTTGAGCAGGTTTCCACTTGATGCAAATGAGCAGAGCCGATCGCCGGGCAATAGCCAATAGGATGGAAGATACACTCTCAACAGCGTTGATCCCTGGGACACTCAGACCACTATTGTTCATGATTAGGCTGTTTTGTTTTTTTTATGAAAAACGTCCCTTAAAGAAAAACTGTGTACCTTTTTTACCTTAAAATAACAGGTACACTGGTACACTGACTTGTAATATGGAGAATGGCACTTCTTTCATTCCTACCCAGCCCCCCGAACGTCTGTTCTTGCACAATGTCATTTTGGTCTTCGGATATGAAACCGCGGGAAAACTGGCCCGTGGTGCGCCCGGCATCCGCAGCACCCTCGCTTTCATTGCGCCACAGGGTTTGTTTCACCCTCTGACTTGCGCGTGTGAGCCGATCTGCCAGGTCGAGCACATCTGGTACCTAGACCAGTAGCAGGGGACCAAACCCATGCCCCCTCCCACCCAGTGGCAGCCCCTCTCTCTCCCGGAAGCCGCGGACTGAGTGCTCGCTGAAGGTCCGAGGCCTTAGTAACAGAGACTGTTATTGAAACGTGACTAATAATGTTCAAATTCGTCCAGTGAAATAAATGACTTTCGGACACCGGACCGAGTTTCGCGATAGTGGTGTAAAAGTGCAATTGCGAAATAAGCTGAACTGAAAATAACCGTTTTAAATCAAACTAATTATTCTTGTTTTTGGAGCTCAGAAAAATAAAACATTAGCAATCATCAGCTGCAAGTACCAAAAGTTGCATAGTGCTGCTTTAAACTATCGATAAAATAAATCACGTCATTGTATGTTTCTCCAATAAGGACATTTTTTTTTTACTTTTAATGGACGGATGGCAAAATTATTACTTTTTTCAAGACGTGATTTATTTTGCCTAGCAAACGGCTCCACCATTTAATATAAAAAAAAAAAGTACACACGGAACAATCTATCTATGTAATGTATTGTATATTAAGTTTGGAAACGTAGAGAGGTTTAAAATGTTTACCACGGTGTGACTAAATAAAGGTCACTCGATGTAATAATCCTCCTTTTGTTCCGAATTACGCCTATATCAGCTTTGAGATTGATATGATTTGAGAAAATAAACAAGGAAGATTAAGTCTTTTCTAGTAGCGCAGGGGGTGTCCCAAACTTGGGTCCGCAGCCCGCCTAGGGGTCATTTATATATATATATATATATATATATATATATATATATATATATATATATATATATATATATATATATATAAATAAATAAGATTTAAAATACATTTTAAATCACACCAGCTTATAATAACTATGGATGTTGCTTCTTATAGTCTATAGTTGAGATTTTTATTGAATTGCGTATCTCTTCTGGTAAATCTATCACTTAGATAATAATAATAAATAAATTATGTTGCATAAGAATTCAAAGAATCTTTACTGATCACACGACACGCTACTCTACAACACATGCACACCAACACACACATGCTTTTAGATGGTGGCCAGTGAAATGTGGCCTCTGCATTTGACCCATCCTGGCTTGTCCTTCCTTCCGGGGGGCAGCCAGGAGCAGTGGGCAGCATACAACGACGCGCCCGGGACCTGGTACCAGGTGTCCATCGCTGGTCAGACGATGGTAATGGGTGCATGTTTTTGGTGGGGGTCCTTACTGATGTTAGATGGAGGAAACCCCACGTGAGCACGGGGAGAACATGCAAACTCCACACAGAAAGGCCCCTGATAGGGAGATTACCCGCCGGAGCACGGTGCCAACAGCGTTGCAGGCAGGAATTGAACCTCGGACCTTCCTGCTGTGAGGCAGCAGTGCAATGCACAAGCTCATATTCTACCTGAAATCTATCAAAATGGTTTGGTTTGTCAGGTTTCACAGATGGACAAAGGGTAGTGGAGCTCCAAGCAGGACACTCTTGTCCCACGCCCCCTGATTGGCCTGGTTTGATGAGTTGGGTGAGGTGCCATTTTGGAGCTCGCTACATAGAGCAGTTTGAATGCAACACATACAGTACATGCCAGACACAACGCTAATCGGGTTGAGGTTAAGTCAAGAGGTCGTCTATAAAGCCCGGGATCTAGCAGAAGGAATTCATGTACTTATTCATTGCCCCCTCACACTGCTGCTCTTGCCAAAGCAGCCCGAGAGGGATTTTGTGCTGAGTTGTCTATTGATGCGGCCATTAATCGAATGACTGCACACACGGTGCTAGCGATGTGGGGCCATCAACATCAACCGGCTCCCTGTGCAAGCTTTGCATTTCCCCTTTCGCTGTTAACTTGAAATACTGGACTGACTTTTAGACTTTCAAACATAATGTTTTCGTCAAACAATTTTTATCTCCGAATTTCATTACCTCCATCCGAGTTATACTTATTGCCGCGGGGAAATAAATACGGAGCGAGAACGTGAGACTTCCATCGTGAATATGAATCATTGAAGGCTATGCATTGAACCTTTTTGCTCGTAATAATCCTAGACTTCAGTCTTTTATTGCTTGTCGAAATCCTGTATGCTCTGTATCAGCTATTGGACGATACCATCTGCGTTCCTCCTCTATCTGGAAGTCAATTTGTGCTTATTATAGCGATTATCAAGTCCCTTTATGGCAGATAAGTGGGACATTGACTGCTCAGGTGGGTACTATCTGAGATACTTCTTAACTCATCATTCGCATGATTACGATGGCGATTATCATGTTAAAAATTGACGGTACAGAGAGATCTAAGTTAATCTTATTTTTGGTAAGTAATTAAGATGACATTAAATTTTTTGAATACTTTGTTGGACAATTAAATCAGAAATTACTTAAAATACGATTTAATAAGACTCAAGATATCAATTGAATGATATGAATTTATATGATAATATGAATTCAGTGCTGTGTAATACTTGATTCTCATTGGTCAATGTAAGCAATCAGTGGTCAGTATTTCTGAATACTGACCACCGTCTGCTAAATATGATTAAATATGTCACTGGCAATCACTTCTCTGACTGGATTTATGTGTCTCTCGCCTACATGCTAATGGAATTCATGAAGAGATGAATAGTTCAATCGTACTGAATTTGGGGGCAACATTTTTCCCGTAAAGCGAATAGTTTGCTACATTGCTGCATTGTTAGCTATGCTATTGTGGACTACTTTTCTTAGCGTAAGCTCTAAATGTAGGTTTGGTAGTTATAAACTCATCTCAAATCAACATTCTGTCTCAGTGTATTATCTTATTTACGAAGTACCCGTGTCATAAGCAGGATAATGTGCAGCCAGCCAGTCGTTATCTCCAAAGATGAAGATGGCTGGCTGCACATTATCTCTTACATAAGTAATAATCATACGTAATTAGAATGAAAACTTGTTCAAACTAAGGCGTCAGTTTCTAGTTTGAGAAAATAAGTCATTATAATGAGGTTAACGGTGCTGTGTACTGTAAACATCTCTATTGATTTTCCGTAATACTGAAACTGATCAGCTAGGTCTTTGGTCCAGTCTTTTAAATCCTGTTTTATTTTGTTGTATGACATGTTTTTGGGTTTTTTTGTGTGTGAAGCACATTGAGTCTGCCTCATGTATGAAATGTGCTATATAAATAAAGTTGCCTTGCCTTGCCTAGGACGCCAAAGTAAAGCGGTAATCAACCGCTGGCCAATCTTGAAGCCGTTGTCCACATGTAGCAGCTAAGTGCACATGTTCTATATTTTTTGTCTTTTCTTATTCTCAAAACCTGTTTTGAGCACAAAAGCTTGGGAGTCATGAACCTGCACCTCAGTGTTGCTCGGAACTTGTCTGCCGACATCACAGTTCATCCCATGGCACCAGGAGACACATTTGAGCGGAACAAGGGATCTCAAACGTGAGACCATGTCCACAAATATTGTTTATTTTTACAAATGCTGCAAAGGCTCAAAGATCTGGCTCCGGACGCTGTTTGGTTTTGTTTTGTTTTGTTTTGTTTTGTTTTGTTTTGTTTTGTTTTGTTTTGTTTTGTTTTGTTTTGTTTTGTTTTGTTTTGTTTTGTTTTGTTTTGTTTTGTTTTGTTTTGTTTTGTTTTGTTTTGAAAGGTTTTTTTTTTTTTTTTTTGGAAGGTTTTGGAAGGTTTTGGAACGTTTTGGAAGGTTTTGTTTTGGAAGGTTTTGTTTTGTTTTGTTTTGTACTGAAATCACACACTTCTTGACGACTCATAACTCGGCGACTACAGCGACGCACGCTTGTATATCCATCTTTGATGATCGCTTGGTGGTATTATTGTCAGGAAACTGACTCATATCTTGGCTTTTGTAAAGCCGTCAAGATGCTTGGAAAACACTTTTCTGTGACAAAGTGAATCTGATTCTATTCGACAAACATAATGATAACAGACACCGCTTAGATAGCCCTCTCTTGCAAGTGAGAGTACAAAAGTTCAGAGCACTGTCTGAGTTGGAGTGCGTTTTATTTATTTGGACCCCGTAAGACGCAAAGAAGCAGCTAGAGCCGAAAAAGCAAAAGCTCTCCATTTGCAATGCTTGGTGTGACCCTGGGCTAAATCACTCACCGTGGGCAGCACAAAGTAGTGGAATTGAACACCTGGATCCTGGGATTTGAGAAGGGGAGTCGGTTCGAGGTTGTTTAGGGAGCACGTAGGAGAGAATACTTCCCAAACTCCCCCACCACCACCAGGCGGAAGGTTTAAGGATTGGATGGAAGCCGGGGTTTGACTGAGGGCCGGTGCCGGTGGGAGACCCAAGACGATTTTTCGACTCCTCAGGATCCACAGGCATGGGAGCTGGATGCAGTTGCAGAGGTAGATCAGAAAATAATGTCACAACAACTGGTTGGCTGGGTGAACGACCGGATGGAAGGATTATCATTTCTATTATTTTTGGTTGCTCTGACAAATTTCCTCAAACAACAGAACCCGATTCAAACCAGCTGTGTCTCAAAGATGCTTTTCTAATGCTAATTTGCGGCTATTACCAAATGGCGGAAAATTGTTATTTTGGCAATTTATGGAGATAATGACAGCAACAAATATGTATCACATACCTTATTCATTTAAATGCAAATGGTGTATCATTATACAATATTCCATGGAGAGTGCCGGGGCAAGCAATGCTGGTCATATTGAAGTCATACGAGCATTCTTTGTCATTAAGGTGTCTAAAGGGCGCTCATACAGCAGGCATACAATGGCTCCATTCGATTTTGCCCAAATTTAAGTCAAAAGTATTTCATCAGCCTTCACTTTGATGAATGCGAGAGCGGCTCGGGCTGTGCGCTGTACTGTACTCCCATGCGCCAACAACATGACAAATGGCCATGGGCCCAGCAACTACAAAGCACGGCGGACAGAGTCGGAGCTACAGTACAAGACGCTTCAAACAGACAAGCTTTCCACAGGGTTTAGCCAGACGTCATTCATCTTCCTAATGGTTTGATGAAACTGTTAGAAAACACAACACGGATGACGTGATGGCTCCTATTGTACACTGTACAATAACATTTGTATTTTCTTTTTCACCCGGTACGTTCACCACCGCATCTCGGAAATACTCTCCCCTATGCATGGAAATCATATATAACAATATAGCATATTACATTAAATATAACAACAACAATAATAATACGCTATTAGTAATAGTATATGTATACACATTTATATATATACTGTATAATTGGGGAGGTTGGTATATTATAGAAAGTGGATTACAGATTACTGAGACGAGTGCACTGTCTCTCTTATGGATGCAAGAGGTGGAATAATTTGTTCTTACTGAACAAATCTTTTAAATGAATCTGAAGTCCGGAGTCACTAAAATAGTTGTTGTTTGTTTAGTTTGTGACTCGATGACTGCAGCCACACAGAAATTCTTGATTCTCGAACCTCGATTCGCAAAAGATAAGAGCTACGTCCCCCAACAAGCTCCTTGAGTTTCAACTCACCGAATAAGCGAGAGAGTTGTCGACTCGCGAACTGAAAATAATTACTGAGGACTAAATGGATGTGGTAAAAAGGTATTTGACATAATTCATAATGAATGTGACTGATTTACACTTTCCATTCCACCATGATAAATCATTTTCAGATAAACAAAATACATTTGTGATTCACAAAGTTAAAATCAATAATTTTGAGAGAATCAAATGTTTTTGTTTTTTTGGGGAATTCCGTATCCAACGGTGCTGAACCGACTCTTCGGACACTCGTTAATCTTTCAATGAAAGTCCACGACAAAATCAAACAAACAAAAAGTGGGAAAACTTTACTTGATTATTTTTACTGAGTCACTCGTCAGGAACCGAATCTGAAAGATTCGCAACTTTCATCAGTAATACAATGCTGTCGTATGAATTAAAATGTGGGAAGAAGGCTAGAATGGAAATGGAAATTATAATTGGAAGGGGAGGGTATATTGCATCTGCCTATTATACATATACATATTAACGCATATATGCATAGACATACACATGGTGGTCTTCTACCACCACAAGTGTAACTTTTAGGGTAGCAACTAGATTTCTCCTTTTTAACCATACATGAGTTTGCATGGCATGGCACCCACACAGAAGTTTGATTTAAAATTCATACGAAAATTTGATCAAATATACTTATTAAACAGAGGGAATTAGATATAAAAGCTTGCCTATAATATAAGCCTGCTTCCAATAAAGGACTGGTACCGTCTGCAGTTGAGGCAAATAAAGGCTCATGTCGTGATTTGAGGACATACAGTATATTGTATACCTGCTTGGGTTAACCCTCTAAACTATATAAGCTTATTCAACAATGAACATATTGAATATTCTACACTACTACTATATTACACTACTATATATATATATATATATATATATATATATATATATATATATATAGTATATATAGTATAAAGTAGTATATAGCATTTGTATTGTTTTGTCTTTCAATGTGTTAGAGTACCATATCTCAATGAACCCACTTAAATTATATACTGTAATGCATTATCTTCTAGGCCTCCTCCTCCCCCACCAGAGGTGTTTGTTTTCCCTCCGTCTGTGAGTCACTTATGTGAGACCACCCATTTCCACACGTTCCCTCCAGATGCTTACAGTCACAGCTCGAGCCCATGTGACATCATCTTTTTTTTGTCAGTTTTGCTAGACAACTGTCAAAAAATGTTGTCGCTGTTTTGCAATCTAAACTATTGTGTGCTGCCCCTGCACCTGGCTTTCACATTTGTTTCTGCTGACCTGCTTTTCCATGCAGCACAGGAAAAGGGAAGAGTTTGTTCCAGTCCCTAACACAGACACAATAGCAAAGCGTTCTGAATAACAGGTGTGGTAGCAAAAGGGCGTGACCCATTCGTTCATGCTCTGTGGCGCATATCCAAACGATAGAAGGCACTGCTTTTAGATCCAGGTGTAACATTAAAATGGGGCCCACTTGTGATTTTAATAGGTTCTGTGGTGTATTGTTAAAATTGTTGTTATTTTATATATATATTACAACTCAATGAAGAATTATCAGCATATACAAACTGTATAAATGTTGAATAAATGACAAAACATATTCTTGTCGTGTCAGACCTCCATTTTAGAAAAACTTTTCTTAATGGTTTCTTTTGATTTTTTTGTAGTCAACCTCGCGCTCGTATTTGAATGTCTCTACATGGTTTCTCTTGAAAAACATTGTCAAATAATTATTGTTCTAAATCTTCCAAAATAAAGTTGACTCGCCTTGAAAGTTTCCAAAGACGCCCCTTCCAAAAGGAAAAAAAAACAAAACCCTACGAGCAGAAGAAAAGCAGGACAGATAAACAAGACCTTTGACTGAAACTAGTAATTTGTAAAAACAAAGAACAAACAGGGAAGTGAAGTGAAATTAAATTATTGTTCTCTCTCCCCTGTCTCCATCACCCCCACCCAGCAGGGCTTAAAGCACCACCAGACATATTTTTTCATTATATTTCCGATATAAGGGAAACCGATAAAATGAAATTGTCTGTACTGTATTGAAAATATTTCAAGACACATTGGAACTGACACTCCAGTTGGTAAATAAATCAGCTTTTCTTTTCTACAATATATTATTTTATTTGGTAGGTAGCCGTGCAATAAGATAAGATAAGATAAGATAAGATAAGATAAGATAAGATAAGATAAGATAAGGTAAGATAAGATAAGATAACTTATTATACAGGAATAATAAGTATTGAAGGGCTATAAGGAATACACATATAAAGAATAGGCATAAGGAATAGGCGTCAGGAATAAGCATTTCAAGGAATATAACGAATAGGCATCAGGAATAAGCACTCAAGGAATATAAGGAATAAGCATAAGGAATTGGCATCAAGAACAAGGAAGAAGCATATAAGGAATACAAGGAATATCACATAAGGAATATGCATATAAGGAATAATAAGCAGGATAATGGTCATTATCGCCAAATCGCCAGAGAGATGCAAGGCCAAATTACAAATAAATTGTTTTGATGTTTATGTCACTCAAAATATGTGTTACTTAAAATAAAAATGGGTGCTCCACATACTGTGTGTGAACAAGAATTCTTCTTTTTTTCTGTAGTTTATCTGTCAAAAAATAAGTTGTACGGTGCGGTATTTGTGAGACATAACTCATAACAGTGAGCATAATTGCAATGTTGCCTTGAGTTGAAGCATAAAAAAACAAAAAAATATTATTTTGTAAAACTCCTTAAACATTTCTCATGAAGGTTGTTTCCAGAAGATAGTCACTGCCTTCAGGTTAGGTTTAAAGAAGATTAATTAGAAGACGACTTGACAACATTCAAACAATTTGAAAAAAAATATAAACCCAAGGAATATCTGTGGTGTTTTTTAAGTCGAATGTGGATTTTTTGTATTTTATATCATAAGTAGAAATGTGGTCGCAATGTTTAATTCTGCTGTTGGACCTGAAGTATTGTGGCCAATTAAGACTCGACATTTTGGTTAAAATGCATGGACTCCTCGCTTGTGCACGGCAGATTAGCCTCCAAACAAATCAAATCTCTGTTAATACAATACATCATAATGTCAGAATGTGAATTTTAATATAGAGGTGTTTATTGCTTTGTTCATTGTTTTTTTTTTTCTTTAGGTGTATTTTATAGAAGCACTTTTTCATGTGTGTTGTTAATTTTTTCATCATAATTCTTTTCTTGTAAGGTATTTTTTTCCTGTTTATTGTTAAGTTTTGGGTTTATTGTATATTGCAATTGTATTCTTGTTATATATTGTATATATTGCAAATTATCTTTTCTTGTTCATTTTTTGGTATATTTTTCTTGTTAATTGTTTATATTCACGTGTATTTTAGTTTGGTTTATCTACCTACAGGATCTATCTGTCTATGAGGTCGTTTTATAGTCAATACTGAAAATGTACTGAAATTGTGTTTTGGGAGATAAATTCTATTGAAAAATTCTTTCCTAAAATCCCTGCTTATTAAAACATAATAAAATATACATGCCTGAGAAAGTGAAATGTGAAATGTTCACTGTATGTAAATTTGGATGAGGAAAACGTGCACAAATTGCGTATTAGTGGTTTTAAGAAAGGGATAGAGGAGTGCCAGTGCCATTACAGTGACTGGCATTACAGAAAAAAAAGAAATACAATTTTTAAATAAACATGGCGTCGATGAAAGCGTGGGCACTCGGGGGAAATACTGTCGCGGCGAGGTTCCCCGGCGGTGTAATTTTTCAATTTTTCTTATCACTACACCCGGAGGGCTGTCACCATGGAAGAAGGCTGCCATCCTCTCCGGTCAGGATTGGACGGCGTCTCCCGGGAGAAGGGATCTTCCTTCAGTTCTGAGCAGTCCAGTGTCTCTGACTCTCAATTATTGAGTTTTCTTTTTCAATGGTCGGGAAATGGTATGCAATTTTATTTATTTATTTTTTTTACAGGATATCTCTAACGGATATCTATGCCTTGCCCGGTGGATAGCAAGTGGCCCATATTTTGTCAAGTACAAAATGTACACTTCCAAATTCGGAGTGAAAGAAATGTGAAAATCCTGAAGGATCAGCGTTGACACTGGGCTTTTTGAAGTGTTACCATGAAAAAAAAGGAAACAGACACGCCTGTCACTGTTTATTCACTTCTCTCTCTTTCATGCGTCAGACACTGAGGAAATAGGAAAGGCCTTGTTGGTTGTAGGGTAGTTCTGCTTTTCACGTCGAAGTAATTTTGAAAGGCGCTTGATAGATGCGGACAAAAGGGCATCCAAAAAACGTTTCCAAGCTGTATTGTGTAGGTTCATGCAACCATCCTTCAACACAAGAACAAACAAATGGAGTGGAAGCGAACAAACGAATGATCAGACTTTTTCTTGCATTTTAACCGCAAGCATATTCGTTTTAGCCAAAAGCACCGAAGTGGACTAAAAGGCATCCAGAAAAAAATTCAGAGGCATATTCTGTGATGGTCATGCAACCAACTCATATCATAATAAACAAACGAACAAACAAACAAACACTGAACGAACGAACGATCCAACCAACCAATGAACTAAAAACTGATTTCTCTCCTGACTGTGCACATTTAAGTTTGATAGATGCGATAGATTTCAAAATGTATTGTATAGAGGTCATGCAACGAACCTTTATTGTAAGAATGAATGAACGCTTTTTTAAAGGAAGTTTTAGTGTGGTGCGGTGTGAAATCCATCCAGAGTGAGCCGATGGCATTTAAACTGATCTTCTTTAGACGCCCTTGTGATTTAATCTGTTTTGGTTTTTTTTTTAACAAATTACCCAATGATTTTAGGGCAGAATCACAAAATGACTTAGAAGTAAAGTAATGTTTCTTTTCAAAAGTAGTCTTTTCTGAAGTTTAAGTAAAAATAAGTCAATATAAGAAGAGTATGAAGAAGAAGCCATTGATGTGGTCTTTTAAAGCCTTTTAGGTGATTTTTGCCTCATTCCACATAAAATTTGGAATTGTCTATTGTAGTCCAGAGGCCTTAAGAGTTTTTGATTTTTTTTACCCCTGCAATTTCACAAATTTTAATGATGTGCTAGAGGGGAGACTTTGAGACGATTGCTTGCTGGTATGCCATTTCCAAAGGCCGGTCACAAGGGAGTGTAAGTGCTATAGCAGCAAGTGAAAGTATCAAGTTATTAGTTAAACTCATAAACTTTAGATACAAGAGCTGAGAGACAACTAGACAAGTGTTTTAGATTATTCTAACTAGCTGAGGTAAAAAGCTGATTTGATATTGAGCTTGACCGTGAGAATAAGAGTCTTGTAGAAGAACCACCATATCCCTGGTTCTGACAACAGCATCTCAAGGATGCCGCCTAATGTGGGACCACCACTCGACCGAATACCAGGGACTGGACAGGCCATCTTTTCGGACCACCCACTTACCAACTTGCAACGACAAGGGAAATCTCTTGAAGGGAAACACTTTGGGGATGCTTTGAGGTCAATTTGAGGACACTACTCCTTCTCGGACGGCCCCTCATCAGTGGCTAGATAGGGCAAGATGGTGGCGGACAGCTCAACCAGGCAAAAATACCTTAAACGTTGATCAAAATCTTGGAAAGTTGCAGCACACCAATGATAAAAAGAAAAAAATTTCTCTTAATTCCTGGTTGAGATGATGCAGGGCTCCAGGATGCACAAATGATACCATTCACCTTCCATTCCATTCCATCATTCACACTCATCATTGAATCACGAAAGCATGAAAGGCTTGATGCTATTTGTACTATGCTTGCCATACCCCCACCCACTCCATTATTCAGAGGACAACTTTATTATGTTTTAATTTACAATTAATCATTGGTGGAGGAGGATCATAACCAGAAGTGAAACACATAAACACATAAAGGACAAAATATTGGCAAAACAAAGCAACTAAATCACCAAAATGGGAACAACAGATATGACATATGGTTTATACCTGTCACATCACCATCATAATTATCTAAATAACAATAAAAGATAAATAATAAAATAGTGTATGTGTGTGGATTTCAATAATTCAGGGGTTTAATTCCTTTCTTGGCAATAATCAAACTTAAAACTAAAAAACAAAGCTTTGGGTCCCCAATTTGTAGCTGTACAGTAGGACAATGGTACCCTCTTTGTCAGCTAAACGTGAATGTGTGTGTTGGCGTGTGTTTGAACTGATGAAGTTGTATGGAATCAGACCGGTATCACAAATCCTTCGAAAAACGCAGATATGCCCTGCAGCTGCACCCCCTATGAAAGATGTGCTCAGGGGGCCTGATGCCCTTTTCTTTTCCAATAAGTGAGACGCAATAGCTTCTTGTTCAGTAGGAGATTAGGATTGTTCCAGATTGATTGATTGATTGATTGATTGATTGATTATTTCTATTTCTATCCAAATTGCATGAAAATTGAGTGTGTTTAAATAAGTATAAGTAGTATAAGTATAAGTATGTGTTGTTTTGGTGCTTCTAGGCTTCCTTGATCCTTCCTTAGTTGTTTTTGAGGGTGGTTCGTTTGATTCCGGGGTGGTTTGTTTTTCCAGTGGAACTTCGAGAACAGTTCATCCGGTGAGGTGCGGATCATGGAGAGAAGGTACTTGATTCTAAGAATCGTCATTGTCATTGCTGCCATCCTGTCTATTAAGTACAGTATATGGGTAGTTTCATCCAAGTTTGGAGGTCATCTTCCATCGATTGTAGTTTAGACTGAGCAAATCTGACAATGCTGACACCTACATAAATAATGTCACCAGAATGTTAGGGGAGTTGCAGTTCAACCAGTATTTATAAGGTTTGTAAATTACTCTCTGAAACCATCTGTTTTCTAATGTAGCAAAATATGTCTGATAAATTAATCAGAATAGTCCACAGTACATGTATTATTAGATGAATGCCTACTTTTAATAATAACGTCAGGATGTACTTTTTCATAAGCAGATTATGTTCTCTATACTTGTGGCAAGAGCTTTGCTGATGATTTAGTAGATGTCTGCACTGATGAGCAGTAATGTCCGGTAGCTAGATGGGAGAGGAGGTTTTTTTGGTTTGATTTTAGAAGGGAGAAAATATTGGCAGTATTCACGCTTGTGGGGAATCTAAAATTTGCCTCATTATCTAAAGGAGTGGGAAAAAACTGTGACCGAAAACTGTTTGAATAACTCAGCAGGGAAGCCATCAGGTCCTGGTGCTTTTTTGTTGGGTATTTGATTCATCGCTTCATATAATTAATCTGGTCATTGGGGCATTCAACGTGAGTTTTACTATAAAGAGATGTGTTACTGTTTTCCAATGTCATAACCCTGTGACCATGTGTGCTGAAGAGTATAATTTGATGTAGCGATCCCGACATGTGTTAGTCATGTCTTCAGGAGTCTTCTCTGCTTTGTTATTAATGAATGAGCTGGTTGTATTTTTTTGGTTGTTTTGTTCAGTTTGAGTTGATTTTGAAGAGATTCTCTAGAAATTCAACCAATCGAGATTCATTCATCACGAATTTTAAGCATCAATGTGACGTCCAATTGCTTGCATCTCAGTGTGCGTTAAACCATAGAAACGGCTTCTATAAACGTTGCTGTTCTATTATTTTAGATTTCCCATGTTTTTGAAATGTGTTTGATATAATGTAACGTTAATATCATTTTGAGTGGACGCCCATTTTTAAGAGAGAAAATGCTAGTGCAGCAGTCAGAAGGGAAGTTGCATTCTGGAACCGTGGAGCCTCCCATATTTAACATTGCGTTAAGTGATGGGAGCAAGTGGGCTCCTTCTGCTCATGTGAGGTGGCTACAATGAATCAGTCATGAACCAGTCATGTCCTTTGTAAATGTTTAAATGGGAATGCTGCGTTGAATTATTTATAATTAGTCTGTAATAAGTTGACAACCCCTAATCACACTTAATGTGTGATTATGTAGTTATCGGAGGAAAAAAAAAAAATCAAAGTACTCCTTTCTAATGCTAATTCAATTATGTTATGTGTTCTGCACACTCTATGAAAGACGAAAAAATGCTACGCAAGTGTATGGCATAGCCAAGCTCTCTGCTTACATAACAAAGTTGCATTTCTAGCTCTCTCAGAAGTTATTAAGAGCTAATTTGCAAGGTGGCACCAATTCCCAGTGTCTACTGTATTGTGGAAAGTTTGCTTCTGTACATGCTCTCCATCGCCAACAAAAAGAAAGAGAAGACGACTCATGCGCCTTTTGAAGTTTTGAGCTGAATAGATTACTTCTTTATTTGAGATTCTCTTTTGCCTCCTGTGTGCATTGAGCCCTTCTACCTGAAATGTGTAAGAAGTGTAACTCCTGGTTCTGTCATATCACAAAATTTGGTATCACATTTGGCTATGCGTAGAGAAATGGCAACTCTTTTCGTCATTGCACAAATTCCTTGCTTAAGTAGTAACAGGCCTAATGGTTCTGGATTTCCCATAAATAGATGCAGAAGAAATTACAGGAATGACTGCCCATAGGTGGTAATTGGTGTTTACCAATTACAATTACAGGGTTAATCTGTTACCAAAAAGCAGTTTTTGTTCAGTTATTGTTAATAAAATGGGGTTAAAAACAATTTGGATGCACAGGGCCCTAATTGAGTGCAACAGAAGGTCACAATCTGTTTTGTTTTCGATTTCTTAATTGTTCATTCTATTTGTCTAATTGTACTTAGTGAGTATACATTTATAGCTTCGTATGAATGTGAACAGGTCTCCATTGAAAAAGAGATCCTGATCTCAATGGGACCTAATCTGTTTCAATACGATATAAAACTCATATGAAATATGCAGAAAGCTGCTTCTGGAATTGCATGCCACCAGAATTATGCACACCTGCTGGCAATATGCTGTGCCAGCTGTATTCCAATTTCAGCATATGCATATTTGAATTTGTGATATATTACTATCAATGAGCACAGCCTAATATTAAGCACATACAAAAACATAATGTGTTAACTTGTGTCATTGCAATGCAGAGAGTGCAAGTACTTTTCACTTTTTAAAAGATAAATGGTTACATGGTGGCAGATTGTGAAACAGGTTGTGATACACTGGCAAGACATTGTTTAAAGCTATGCTTAAATTAATTGTTTTTAGGCTGGACTGCAATCACAAAACCCGTGGACTGCTTAAACAACTCCTTGATGAACCTCGGCAGGAAAAGCCAAAATGTGCTTCTCCGCCTGGTTAGTTCCTCGTTAGGATGGTGAGAAGGGTTTTCTGAGATGGAATTAATGCCAAAAACCCCTGTCACTTCCTCCAGACTGGCCAGGCTGCAGGCCCACCACCTTGGTGGACAAATGTATTCTTTTGTTGTTTAAATATTTAATATCAACAAAATCCCCTGATTATCTTGGTCCCTAACCCTGCACAGGCCTCAAAATCCTAACATTTAAAAAATATGTCACATTAACAAGCCAAGAGATTTCAACAAATGAGGATTAGTTTCGTTTTTTTTGCTAAAGCTACAACGAAGTAGATAACAGTCCTTTGAGTACATTTTTCAAGTATCTCATACAGTAGCTAAGTATATTCAGTTTCAGAGACTTTTGACTTTTAATTGACTACATCTAAGGGCTTAGGACTTCTTCCATCACTGGACATTTTACATGTTGAAAACAGGAAAAATATATACAACAATTAACGTCTAAATAGATGTACTTATTCAAATGGTCATACACTTTATGTTGAAATAATGCTATTTTAAGGCAATATCTCACTGATCTGGTTTTATTCTATTGAATGCACTGATACGTTTTCGTCCTCTACAGCGACTGCAGCTACAGCCTGCCTGCATCGCCGCCTTAGCGCCTCTCATCCTCAGAACCCCAGAATGACAAATGCGACCATTTAAAAAGATATTGGATTTAATCATTGTGCCATGTAATAAAAGAGTGAACCAAATACTTAGCCGTAAACATTTCAATAAATACTTTTAAGGTGTCATTACCGGCCTCATTATACACACGAGTCGGTGGCGAACCCCGGCCCTGGCTCGCTCTCGAGTTTGCCGTGATTGAAGTCGCGAGTGTGTAGCTCACCAAGCGGCGTGTGAAAAAATCCATTATGTCTTTAATTGATTTCTATCATATCTATCTGTGTATGTAAACCTATTAGGATATCGCAAACATCTAAATGGGATTTGTCATTTTTCAATTGGTTTGGCAACGCGTTGCAATTCTCTTCATTGATTTTGTTCGTTTTCTACACCTTACGGTTAACGGGCGGTTTTGAAGAAGAATGTAAAATCATGGCGGACCCTGGTCAACACTCAAGACAGATTTGTGGGGGAAGCCTTTTTGACTTCTTCCTCATCCCCCCTTCCCCTCGGGGTGGCTGGAGTATCTCCAACCAGGTAGTGACAGTGGGACTAGTGGGCCACTCGGCCATGACGGGAATTAATGAGACATGCATAGGTAATGAGACTACAAGGCTGGAGCAGGGGGAAGCAGAAAAGGCAGATTACCAGGTACACACTGTCACAGCCTCACCCCTCAGAGAGAGAGCCATGTTGGGGAGGGGGGACAGGCACGCATATGGCCCCCAACTAGCAATTTGCAACTGTGGCAGCGAGGAGGAAGGATCCGTGGCAGGTGTTGGATCTCATTTACTGCGGTGCCTCCCCGTCAGGCCCGGTAGCAACCGGCTTATGGCAAAAGCCACAGCTGTTAATTCACCAGGCATTAGTTGTTTTCAAAAAATAAAAAAGACAGAGCAAGACGAGGACGTCGAGGGGGATTTACGTTGCAAGATCAATTATCGCTGTAGCGAAGGTCAACGCTGTTTGGTTTAGGTTTTGGATATAGCACGTTTGTTAAAATGGCTTCCAAATATATAGGGGGTGGTGTTTTTCAACCTTACCCTTCACACGTTTTACAATGAAATAATTCCACGTTACACCACTGTCCTGTTAACCCTTACAAAAAAAAACCATCACAGACCTATAGAACTGTGCTTATTATTATGGCCGACTTATAGTTAGTGATGCAAGACTCGAAAACGATTGGTTCGTAGTGAACAAATATTTTCAATGACTCTGGAGTAGAGTCAATCTTCTGAAAATAATAACTGAAAAAGAGACAGAGGCAATAATGGTCTAGGTATTTGACGTAATTCATAACTAATGTGACTGATTTACACTTTGCATTCCACCAAAATAAATAATTTTGGCAGAATTGAATGATTCATGTGTTTATTCCATGGACATCTGAGAACTGACTCTTCTGACTCTCGTTCTTCATTCTAGTCCTACCTTGCTCACAGTCTGTTACACCAACTCAAGTGTTCAACTCAAATGACTAAAGTGACTCAAATGAGCGAAGTGTCGGAAAATGTTGCCACTAGGGATTGGTCAAGAAAATAATCCTCGAACGAATAAAAAAAGAATCATCTCAAAAAAGATGATGTAATCACTAATTAACGTCTCATTTTCAGTGAGAAACCCTGTGCTTGTACCGAGGAGTACAGAGCTGATGAATTAAATAAATCTGTACAGCCTTGCAATTTTGATCTTGCAACACAAGAGCTAGTTTCCGTTATTTCTTTATTTTAAGTGAAATGTGAAACATTTCCATGGCGGTATGGTTGAAAACCGCTGGCCTAGGTTTGAAGTGAGGCGGATGTGACCAAATCACCACACAGACGGACCTGCTGGATGAAGGAGCGTGTGGAAGGACAGCAGTCATGCCCATTGACACACTGCATCATGCGGGCATTAATAATGCAGCAACCAGCCCCTCCACTCAATGCCATTACTGTGGTTTATACTCTGAGTGGGAAAAACAACAGTTCATTCTTCAGCTTTGTCTGTCACCCCAGAACCTTAAGGGCCTGTTTAAGAATTAATGAGCGGGGGGCTTACATGGTAAATAACTGCTGGTAATGCACCGCAGGTTATTTGAAATGTAAAAACCCACTGTCATGCTTTGATTATCTATGTATCTGCCTTGAGCGTGGCCTGCCGTTGCGTGTCATCCGGTTTTTACCGGCTGACTTATTATTAAGGCTGGCTGTCACCGAGCAGATTGGACGGCTCCCGGGAGCCCGAGAAGTGGCGGGGGTTAATGCTACAGTATATGAAGGGCACTTCACGTACAAGCATAACGGTGATGTAATTCTGAGGAGGTAATTAATTCTCTCGGACCTAGAGGATTGATTCAATCAACACCGGCGCTCGCCCGGCGAGGTGTCACCCGAATGGATTAGCTCATCTCAAGCAATACATCAGAATGAAATCTGCTGTAATGCTTGTCTGGACTTCATTATATATATATATATATATATATATATATATATATATATATATATATATATATATACACACTGTTGATACAATTTCCATGCACATATTCACTCATTCTTTGTTTTGAGCTAATGCGCATACTTTCGTCGCAAGCTTTCAGTGTGGAAACACAATGAAACTGAAGCCAGTGCTGTAGAGGGCAAACAAATTGCTTTTAGGAATGTAGTATCAATCAAAGTGTCTGTCCTCATTAGTTCTGTTCTGGGCACGGCCTTAAACAAGCCCAAACCTCTTGACTCTGGGAATTGTTCGTCCAGGCAACCGGGCTCTTCAACCTGATGAATAATTAATTTGGGTAAATTTGTACCCCCGATATAGTTTGGATCCCCGGCTTGGTTTTCTTCTCCTCACTCTATATCTGACTGGACTATTGTACGTTGTATCAAATTTTCATGCAAGAGCCATTCGTCCTCAGCAGGAGGATACTGAGCTTTCACGGTGGAGCCTGCAGACATTTCCTGGATGGATGCCGGATACTTGCTATCAGCTGTGGTCGTTCTTAAAAAAAACTCAACCAACTCCAGTAATTTCCTGTAGAGTGCGTATTGATTGAAAACAATTGTGACCCACTTAGAGCAGTAGAGCAAACGTGTCCCAGAGTGTGTCCGAACCTGCATCGTGATAATTTTTCATGGTAGTCAATGACCATCTTGGCTGATACTGGACACACCCCGCTGTGGATACTGATCAACATGTTTAATGGGCCTGGCTTCAGCCCATCAGTAAATGATAAATTGGTGGGGGGGGGCTTTCTTCTTGTTCTTCTTGTTCTTGTTCTCGTTCTCGTTCTTCTTCTTCTTGTTCTTGTTCTTCTTCTTGTTCTTGTTCTTCTTCTTCTTCTTCTTCTTCTTCTTCTTCTTCTTCATCTCTTCCTCTTGGACTCGGTGAGAGAGAGGAGACCGTTCCAAATGGCCATGCCCTTTAGAACTTCTCTCCCCTCATCCAATGATGGAGCAAGTGAGCTCTAACTCACTCCAGACTCTAGGCGCTGGGCTCCTTCCAACCGGCTGGCGATAATGAGCCTCAGCCTTCCCTCCCCTCCCCTCCTTCCTTCCTTCCTTCTGGCAGGGTGTGAACCTTTGACTCTCTCTCTCTTTACATGCCAAAAATGGGACGTGGGAAGTGTGCCCCAACCCCTTGAAGCTCTCCCATAAGATGACACAGAAACCCACTTCTGCCTCCAGACAGTAGCCGCCGGGAGGGATAAGCGCTCATTTGAAGCCGAGCCATCCCGGCCGGACCATCTAACCCAATGACGCCCAATATTGCCAATGTTTATTTGTTTGTTTAAGTACTTCTTTGGGCCTAACTCTAACCCTAACCTGCATGAAAACAGGTTGTGGCGGACCAAGGGGGTGTGGCCAAGCCGGGGGGGTCCGATCAGCCTAATCAGCGTAGGGGACTCCGCTGATTCGCCTGATCCCCAAAACAGGAAGGTATAACTGTGTGTGTGTGTGTGTGTGTGTCCGCGGTAGGATAGGATAGAAACCAGCCTGAGGGACACCATCCAGCACGGACAGATGGAGATACCCGGATATCCCCGAACTATATATATATATATGGCGAGTCCATGTCTATATATATATATATATATATATGTTGTATGGGCCTGTGGGCCCGGAATTTGTTTTGGCCAACGACCCACCTTTGTTCAAGAGACTTGTTAATAAACTCACCAACTGGTGCTGTTTCGCCTCCGCCTGCCTACTCCTCCTCATTCCCTGGGCCTGAGCCAGAACGATCTTCTACACAGGTGTTATGCAGGACATGTGAAAAGTTGGTAGGTGTTGGAAACAAAAATGGGTCACTAGAACATTGGTGTGTTTCAGGAATCAGTTAGTGTAGTTAGTTAGTTAATTAGTTAGTTATTGTGCCAGTGAGTTACTGACCAGTTAACTACATATTTTGCCTAATCTCCGGGTGCGTTGCAATGTCATTTCACTACATATATGTACGCTTGTATGTATATGTATGTGACAAATAAACATCTTGAATCTTGAACCTTGAATCTTCAATCAACTTACCCGAGATGTGACTTAAAAGATGTTCCCTGTAGTCGTTCCTCACTCCCCAACCCGTCATTATGGAGTCATTATATTCCAGAAAATTCTTCGGATGAAGAGGTCCCTTTCAAAGCCAGTTTTCGGAGGAAGGGGATGGATATAAGTCGACGAGAAATTACTACATCGGCCTTGGTTTTGGAGAGTTTTGTTAAGTCTATTTAATTTTTTTAAAGGGCTGGAATTTCACCCATTCAAAGAGCTCTGGAGAGCTTGGGGTTGAGAGGTCTTCGTTATAGCACGGAGAATTTGATTGCTCCACTAACATTTGGAAAATGTGCCACCTTTTTCTTTTTTCCTTTTGTTACCGTGTTCCAACACTGTATTAGTTGTTTTTATCTTTCTTGATATTAACCCAGCTAGAGCCAGGGGATTGTGTAGTGTGAGTGAGTTGCCCTAGAACCCTAGAACCATTATGGGAATATGGCAGTATATGGTTCTCCACACGGCAAGTCTGCAGTGCAATGCATCATTTTTCACATCCTCTTGTTTCTCGCCTCTTCTCTCCTCTCTTGTCAGCGCGATGCTACCTCCTGCACCTTGCCACCCCCTGAGTATCCATTAAGCATCCCAGGCTGGGAAACAGGAAGAAAGGAAAAACAGAGAAGAAGCGCTTTCCTCTCGCTTGTGTCTTCTAAAGCGTATTCTCAGATACAGTAACTATGCACACCATTTGAGCAGCAGGCGAGTCCATGTCTACGATAGATGAGAAATTTAGTAAATAGAATAAAACAAGAGTAAGAAAATGGTAATATACAAAGAAATACAATATATAAATAAAAGGAATAGACTATTATGTATATACAGATATCTGCAGTAAAGTGGCATGTGAATATAGTGAGGTAGTGTGTGTGGAGATATACAGTACAGTATACAAAAGTACGGCAGAGAATGCAGTAACCCAGTAGAGTGAAACTACACAGGTTTGCTACATACAGTATAGTAAGGCTGTGGGACCTTTTGTGTGTCTCAGTGGGGGCCCCTGGTGAGTTAAGCATTGACAGTCCATATGGCTTTTGCTGCATAGGTTGTGGCACACAATCCGCTGTGTGTTTCCCCAAACAAAACCAATACAAACATATATTTTTTATGTGTATATTTTTTGTAGATAAAAATATTGTGGATGTATTGCAGATTTATTTTATTTTCCGAAGTCTACATGAAACAACAGGCTGACAAGTGTTGTGGCAGGATGGGGCGTCCAGCTGATTGTGGTTGGGCGGGCCTTGCCCTTGCACGGGGAGTTGTTAGGGGTGGGGGCCCCACCGGCTCGCCTACGGGGCAGGCTGTTCGGGCGGGGTGTCGGTCTTCCGGCACAGGGCCTGGCTCCTGGCCTGTGGTCATGTGACTCTGGTTGTTGATACATGTTGTCATTTGACATTTCTATGTTTAAGTTTTTCCATGTACATGTTGTTGTTTGGTTCTGGTGTTTGGTATTTATTTGTCTCACCCCTGGTGATTCTCGCCCTCTTGGAGTAGTGATTAGCTCTTTAAACACCAAAACATGGTTCTCCAAAGAGGGGGATTGGTGGCGGTTCTGTGTAACAAAAACCGAGCTCTTGTCATCCCACAGGTCGTCCACAGGACAGAGTTGTTCAAAGCAGTTCTTGATGATTAAAGAAGGAATAAAGAGTTGCATTGCCGCACTAACTCTGTCCTTGATGCAATGGCATCCAAATACTCTGTGTTGAATGGCCAGCATGCTGACAGCACAGGTTAATGAATAAATAAATAACTAAATACCGTCAGATCCACCTGATATTCGATTGTTCCGCTTTTGGCTCCACAACTTACTCATTGCTCTCCACTTCTTGAGCCCCCAGCAATGGACGCACTTAAAAATCACAACGCCTCTTTTGATGAAGATTTCAAAATCCCGGTATCCAACCCAACCAACTCTTCAAGCTGCGGCAGGACCGAGGCAAGGAACCCACCTAGACCCAGGCAACATTCACTGGTTTACTTCCACCTGGTCATCCCCATCATCCCAGTCAGAGCAACCCAAACGCTCAGACGCCCAATTCCCCATGCATACACATGCCCATATCTTTTTTCCTCCCCTTCATTCAGCCAACCCCCAACAGGCTCCTGTGGCTACTGCAGCCACCCCTATCATAGGCCCAGGGGCTGACAACTGGCTTTCCCCTCAGCTGGCCACCCACAGCAGTGTAACAACCCATCCCCTATCGGTTATTTCTGCTCTATCTTTTCCCACCTCAACCCTCCCCCTCCCTTCCTCGACCCTCGACTCGCATCAATTCGCCACACCGTAATGTCTCGCCCTTCACCTCTTTCAACCTCCGTCCACCAGCAGACCCTCTTCAGTAACTGCATAGATCTTATCAAACTCATTCGGCCTTCATTGGCTACCACTCCCAAACGCAGGGTCATCACCAACGCACCAGGGACCATTCTTCTCCGTCATTCAAGACCGGCTAGATCCCACAAACTCAATGCGACAGAATTGACATACGCCTTCTCCCTTTACACGGACATAATCTGCTCTATGTACCCAGAACGTCACTCTGAGTTGGACGATTACGTTACCATCATCATCCACTTGGCGCTGTGTTTCGTGGTACAGGTTTCTTCACATAGCACCTTCGGTTCCCTTGAGAAGCTGCTGCCCGCCTACAGCAATTTAACAAAGGCACGTATTGGGGAACCTTGGACCATGAAATCTAGCCTTCGCAACCACAACTTCTCCCTCATGTAACCTTTGTGGTGCTCCATCCCAGCCTGCCTCAGCCTGTACATCTCCTCTATCCAAACCTCCACCGCCACCCGGACTTCAGCCTTGTGTGCCTTTCAGCAGCAGCATCTCCTTCTGAGAGGAGAGGTATGTGACCCCTTGTGACCACTTCTCCACATCCCACCATCAATAGCCCTGCTCCTTGAACCCTTACATCTTACATGACGGCTTGGAATTGTTTCAAGACATTCCACATCACCTACTGAATATCCTACCCCTCTCCTAATCCCATCATCATTTCGAGCTTAATTTCGCATGCTCATTCACCCCTCGCTCTTTGTGAGGGGCGCATCATGATTCAAGTATACCTCTGCGGCATTAATTTATAATCAAGTTATTAACAGGCTCCCCATGCTCTACAATCAACCACATCCACAACCCGATGCTCCTCAAAGGTCTGCAATGTCAGGAACTTCGACTTCCTTCCATACGCTTTGTTCAGGCTACTTCACAACCCACATTGACAAGACCTTGGAATCCAATGCTTCCCTTGGCTTTCTTCAGTTTTCTCCGATGTTCGGAGTTCGCCTCATCATCCTTTTCTTTCGACCATAGTTAGCACCCCGCCTGTACGACATCACTGTTCGCACTCAAGACTCCCTTGTTTTCACCCTTAAGCATAGCAAAACCAACCAGACGGGTCACACCACTTCCATATTTCTGACCTTTTCTACCCCTCTTAAATTTCATACAGGCATTCCCTCAATTCTTCAAATGAAGGATCCCCACTAGTTTCTGGTTCCATCGTCACTTCGAAGACATTATAATCAAGTCTACCATCTCAACCGAACTGTACTCCGGCCACTCTCTTTTCAGCTGTGCAGCTTCATCTGCTTCCCGCCAGGGTCTTTCAGCAACAATATCCATATCCTGGGACACTGGTCCTCCCAAGCTAACCATCAACATATCCTTATCTTCATTCCATCAAACCCACATTTCTTGCTTCCCATCTTCAGTTAAACCAACAAACTCAATCTTTTTAGTTGTGGTGTGGTCTCTTACTCGTGAAATGGAGTTAGAATAACTGAGGTTCTGGAGAAGAGAACACACCCCAACCACACCTGCTTCCAATCTGCAACAAAGCAACACTTTGCATTAATACCTTTCAGATCCACCTGACTGTGGCAGTTTCGCCTACCACACGCTACTCAAGTGGCATTTTCAGGGACCTCTGGCACAGAGACACAGACAATGGGGTTTAAGACACACAGTTTATTGTAGAGAGTGGGCTAGGTGCAATTATCCCATGAGAAGATGGACATGTGTCATGACAAGGGCTGCTCTCCTGAGTGTGTGTGGGGATGGCGATTTTACCTGTTGCTCTTTAGACCAACCAATGAGCAACAGGTATGCAGCCACTCTAATCCTGGGCCCAATTACCTAGACCCAGAACAGGTGTGACTGCTCAAACCACATCATCCCAACACAGCATACACCCGACACCAATCTGAAGTCCAACCCCCCCCCTCCCCCAACCGGGCAGAGAACAAAAACATAAGAATAATGCCTAAAATACAGACTCTGACACAGGGTTGCTATACCAAAAAAGGACAGACTCTGACACAGGGTTGCCATACCTCAAACCAACAAAAAAGTCCAACAAAACAGAACTGGACCCCTTCGTTGGGACCTTGTTCCCTGGAACAGCACGGTCCTTGGGCTCACTTCCCCCTGGGCGACGACACCACACCGTCCTCCCTTCCAGAGCATGGGGCCTTGGGCTGCTGTGCTGGCTGGTGAAGGCATGGCAGGACTTGGCTGTTGCGGGGGCTGCTTGGAGGGGTGGCCTGGCTGCCGGGCCGCTGGATGGTCCTGGCAGTGGCTGCTGGGTGGAGTAGCTAGCTGCTTAGCTAGCTGCTTAGCTAGTTACCTGTGGTGGTTGCTGTGGCTGCCCGGTCCTCCGCCGGACACCTTGGGTGCTGCTGCTACCTGTTGGGAGAGGGCTGCTGCTCTGTCCCTTCCCTGTGCCAGAGAGTCCCTGTTCAGGTGCCAGTGTGGCAGTTTCACCTACCACACGCCACCCAAGTGATGTTTTCAGGGGCCTCCGGCACAGAGACACAGACGATAAGGTTTAAGACACACAGTCTATAGTAGAGAGTGGGCTAGATGGAATAAGCTCACTATGTCCATGAATCAGATGGACACGTGTCATGACAAGGGCTCCACTCCTGAGTGTGTTTGGGGATGGGGGTTTTACCTGTTGCTCGTTAGACCTACCAACCAACGTGCAACAGGTATGCAGCCACTCTGATCCTGGGCCCTAATCACCTAGATCCAGGACTGGTGTGGCTGATCAAACCACACCGTCCCCACACCACACTGACATTTGGTTGTTCAGCTTTTTTGCTGTCTCTCACCCTTCTCCACCAGCGGGATCTGAAGGCATGGCTGAGGCCTTCCCCATCCTGGGTCAAGACTTCTGGTGGTCCATTCTTGAACAGCTCGCCATCATCCCTTCATCATCATCATCATCATCATCATCATCATCACCATAACCTTATCTTCATTCCATCAAATCCATATTTCTTGCTTCCCATCTTCAATGAACCAACAAACTTAAACTTTTTCATTGTGGTGTGGTCTCTAACTTGTGAAATTAAGCCTTTTAGACCTAATATGAGTGAAGATTGAACAACTGGATTGCTTATTTCTCACCTCAAATTTGTTCAGAAACATTTTGGTGGATGGACAAGGTGAAATCAATGAAAGTTTATGGACTAAATACAATGGAATGAAATAAAATTAAATATAGAATATACAATAAACTTATTGATGAACAATATATATGAACCTCCATAAAAAAGTAACAAAAACAGTAAATGAAAAAAGAAATGGAGAGAAATTGACGATGTACACACAGTACATATACTGTAAACCTAAACACTAAAACTAGAAGATGGATAAATAAGTAATAAACAAGGAACAGTAAAGATTGTATTTTTATACTCCAAGGTGGTATCAGATTAGAGTGCGGTGAGTCTAATAGAGAATAAGCAGTCTTCTGATTTCCCTCTGATGTAGTTTTTTTTTCCTAACGATTTGGATTAAAGTGGAGGAAAGGCCACGGGAACAGCTTCACGTACCGAGTAGCACAGAGCAGAAGTCGGACTGGGGTTTTATATCTGCAGCCCAGCCCCCCCCCCCTCCTCCTTCTCCTCCTCCTCCGGTCCCCAGTGAAGCAATTTGTCAAGAAGGCTCATAAATTACACGGCCAGCCTGGGATGTCACATATTAGAGACAGGTCAGATTCTGATTGAAAGGTCTGGATATAAAAAGCATCTCTGATTTGTCCGTTCCGTTCACAGCCCCACCCCTCTCCTCCCACGCACAAATGTATGCGGTACTCCGTGTGGGTAGCATCACAATAAATCATCGTTCGCAGTCGCGGAATGAAGACAGGAACTTGGAGTTGCTTTGTGTCTAGATCTCCAGATTGATCAAGTCCAGCAAAGGTATATTATACAATATAATAGGCTTCATAAGAGGATATGACTTGACGCTTGTACCTGAGGATACAAGGGTGTAGTTATTATTATTATTATTATTATTATTATTAATAATAATAATAATAATAATAATAATAATAATAATAATGATAATAGGGAGAAAAGTCCTGTGCATCATGTGGCGTAACAAAGTGCATTTGCCAAAATAATATTATGATGTATTGTTGATTGCTTATTAGCAGTCTAGGAAATGTTTTCTCTGCATATGCCCATCCTAATACCTGATGTATCTTAGAGCAGTGGGGTGCTTGCTAAAGGACACTTCACTTCCGATGATTAGATGACCCGCTCTACCACATGAACCACTGCCCCAATTTCTTTAATAATTTCAGTAAAAACTGCAACATCAATTTTATACTCCTATCATTGCCGAAACTACTAAGAAATTGATGAAAATATACTACAATGGCTATTGTGCCTGTCTGGGCCTATAGGTTTGCTAAACTTCCAACGTGGCTAAATATGAACTGCATTTAACCTATTTTAAGGCCAGACCTATCATCAATTCGATGACTACTACACCTCAACACATCATACATCATCATCGGTATTCTGGACAAGCATCTGTGAGTCCACCTCGACAACAAACAAGAGATTTGGAGTCTAATCCTTTGAAGTATCATTGGTTGGAGGTTGGTGGTTGTTGTCCTCCTTCATGTCGTGGTCTGCTGAAGCATCAAACTAGGGGAGACTCAACGTCACAATGTTATTTTGAAGTGAAAGTGCTAAAGGGAGTGCTAATCTATCACACCATTACCCAAATAAAGCAAGAACCCCAAGTAAGAACCCCACCTTGAATACTTTGCTCTTCCCCGAGAGCTCTCAATCGTGAAAAACCTCCACTCCATGGCCCCGTTTTCATCTGCTTTTGTTACGGCTCCTTTGTTCCAGAAACTTCGGAGCACTGCTTTCACAATGGCGCCATATCACTGCGTTCACAGGAAATATTTGCCATCCAGAGAGATAGAAGGAGCTAATAGAAGGAAAGGGCTTTGACAAACACAATGTGCAGAGGCTGCGATTTTGACGGACTACTTGACAGTTTCCCTTCATAGGCAGCCAAAAGCCATCTTAAGGCTTCTCACCTGGTTCTGTTCTGGGCAGCCTGGATTTTTCTATGGCCAAACGACCTGCCCACATTGGATAATTCATCCCTCCCACTACACAATGCACTGGTGGGGCAAGAGAAGCACCTCAGGCCACAGAAAGACGCCACAATTCTACAAAGCTGCCGTAGGTCAGAGGTAAGTTTAATTCCATATTTTTCCTTCTATGAGGAAGTAAGCAAACATCATACTTTTTGTTCCACTTCAATTATCTGTAACCTCTGCAGGCGCTATTTATTTTCACAAAAAGGGGTTTTCATACAAGTGATTCAGTAGTTTTACAAAAAGTGGTTTGACTTCCCACCAATATATGAGGCTGGGATGTTTAACCAGTATTTTTACTCATTACTTGTGTATGTTGAATATCAAATTCTTACATGACTAGAACATTGAAAAGAGACTTGAATTAAATAATTACATTAAAGAGATAGCTCCTGTTTTATATTACCCAGATTCAGGCAAGATAGTCCATATCAAATTCATCCATCATCATTGCGCACAGTGGAGAGATAAATGTTATATCTTTCCAATATATTTCTGAATGTTGCTGCGTTGCTCATTTTCCTTAATTTCACAGGAGCTAGGCTAGTTGATCCCCTCTGCAGCCATTAATTGAATTAACAGAGTTAGCATGCCGCACGTGACTATCCCAATACTGGACACACAGATACAAAATTGGTATTTGGCTTTCTGGTCTCAATCTGGGTAGGACAGACTAAAAGTCAATTTCCAAAAAAAAACCTGGAGTATATTTTTACACAGGATACGTAATAAACTAAAGTATAATTCAAGTTTACTGTGAATGTCAGTGTGGGCTGCACAGAACGATAAGATGGACACTGTAACATAATGGAAACGATTATCCCATGATTTGTTGAAGTGAAATTAAAGTACAATATAGATATAGTATTGGTTGATTCACCGCCAAACTCTATCCAAAATGTACAGCAGGAACACAATAAGTGTGAAACACTTATAATACCAATGCCCTGTCCACAGTAGGTTCCTGGGCATTATGAAGCTGCGCGACACGGCATGAATAAATTCATAGTTGATCAATACCATAGATCTAAATTTGACTTGGAGAGGGAAAATAAGCTGTTTATGCAGCGAATCTAATAGCCCTTCAGGACTAAAAAACATAGAGGAAACACTGAAGAACTTCATGAACTGCACAAAGAGAGTGTCAGGGATAGTTCTCTCCTGGAACAATGTTAGCCGCAAGCCCTTGTAGTAAGAGTGGTTCATTTTTATAGGAGTTAGTGCTGTACATTGCTTTATGCCATTTGGCATTGCATTATGACGCTTTTGTCCAAAGCGACTCACACTTATTTTTACACCAATATACACAAGCAGCCACAACATTAAAACCATCAATATTGACCTGTCATATTGTGTAGCTCCCCCTCGTGTCGCCAAACAGCTCTGACCGGTTGAGGCATGGACTCTACAAGACCTCTGAAGGTGTCCTGTGGTATCTGGCACCAAGACTTTAGCAGCAGATCCATTAAGTCCTGTAAGTTGTGAGGTGGGGCCCCCATGGATCGAGCTTGTTGTTCCAACATACCCCAGAGATGCTTGATCGGATCGGACCCTCACCCCAGTCATCCACATGATGTAGAAGAAAACATAATTCATTAGACCAGGCCACCGTCTTCCATCGCTCCATGGCTCAGTTCCAACGCTCAAGTGCCCATTTTTGGCGCTTTCGGCAGTGGACACTGGTCAAGATGGGCACTCTGACCGGTCTGTGGCGACACAGCCCCATACGCAGCAAGTTGTGATGCACTGTGTGTTCAGACACCTTTCTATCATAGCAGAATTAACTCGTTCAGCAATTTGTTCTACAGTAGCTCTACTGTGGGATCAGACCAGACAGGCTAGACTTCGCCCCCCACATGCATCAATGAGCCCATAGGCGTCCATGACCCTGTCGCCTGTTCACCGGTTGTCCTTCCTTCATCCACTTTTGGTAGATACTAACCACCGCCTACCGGTAACACCACACAAGACCCCGGTCGTTTTGGAGATGCTCTGACCCAGTCGTCCAGCCGTCATAATTTGGCCCTTGTCAAAGTCTCTCAGATCCTTACGCTTGCCCATTTTTCCTGTTTCCAACACATCAACTTCAAGAACTGACTGTTCACTTGCTGCCTCATATATCCCACCCCTTGACAGGTGCCAGTGGAACGAGATGAGCAATGTAATTCACTTCACCTGTCAGTGGTTTTAATGTTTTGATTGATCAGTGAGGCGGCCATGCAAGGCTCATGGGGAGCAGTTAGGGGTAAAATGTCTTGCTCGAGGACACTTCAGCATACTAATAACAAGAGCTAGGGATCAAACCGGCAAACTAGGGGACTCGCTCTTCCTTCTGAGCCACTGCCCCCTAAACTAAGCTGCCATTCAATATTTTAATTTTACACTTAAGTCACTGTGGCTAATGACAAAAAGTTCTGCTTTTTGGAGATTTGGCTCAGTAAAAAGTGATTTGTTCAGTTTTCCAACTCTGCTTTCATTTGAGTCAGCCAAAAGTGTCAAAAGAGTCAGAACAGTCGGTTTGGCCCTGAGTTGTGAATGGAAATTCTCATGAGAATCATTCTGTCAAAATAATTTATTTAAGTGGAATGCAAAGTGAAAATCAGTCTCCTGAGTAATATAAAAGAGTTGTTCGTCGCGAACGAATCGTTTGCAAGTCTTGCAACACTAAGGCCTGTTTCCTGCCCTACTCAAGCTACATTATGCAAATGCAGGTACGTATGTGACCTTATGCAACTCTTTTGTTTATATACCAAACGTAGGTTTTGGGGCAAGTGCTGGAGTCATAAACGGCTAATCCACAAGGGGGTACCAAAATCACTAATTTGGTAGGAGGAAGCATTGACTGGTGTATTTACAAATGGCTACCGAGGAGGAATGCATCATTTTGTAGACAGATACTCCTCACTTAACGACCTACCGGTTTTATGACCATTCGGATTTACGACCCGCTCTCCAACCAGTCGGTATTGTACGCTGCGTGTGCGGCGTCTCAGCGTCAAGCATCTCATTGCGCATAACCCTTTATATACTGCATACACTATATATACCATATATACTATATACACTCTATATTCTATATACACTATATACATCTCATCACCGTTCCCAGTCTTAGTCTCGTTCCCGCAGTCTGTCAGTATTTACTACACTAGCGTTGGCAATGGCCACGCCCCCTTACCATGAATTACATGTGCCCTCGCTTATCGATCAATTCACTTAACGATCTGGTTGTCAGAACGGAACGCGGTTGGTAAGTGAGGAGTACCCTCCATTCTCAATCACCATAGGAAGGGAGTCGGGACGCTGTGTCATACAGGTTGATGAACCGACCAAATTAAATGCTCCTCATCTGCTGCCGCAAATGCCATTTCAGTTTATTTTCACCAGGAAACAGTTCATTTGTTTGTTGGGTAGTATTTGTACTTAACGCCTTTATGGGAAACACGAGTATTTGCAGCACACGTTTACGCAGCACTTCAAAATTTTAATGCAACCATTTGCTATGCAGGAACGCTAGAAACGTCTTTTGCGCTTCTCTTCGCGTTGTTGCCTTGTGCACGGTATGTAACGGGCCTGTGACAGATCTAGGTGGAAAAATGACCCAAGAAGAACCGGACTGGACAACAAATGGATATCACAGTAGCTACAATAAATAATTTTATATAATTGGACACTTTATATTACATAATGGTTCAAGAAAAAAAATCGTCAACACCTCTCCCTCTATGATACAGAATTATAATTTTTTTTTCGTAAATATGACTGACCTGAAACCCCCCTTTCCAGGGTGCAAAAAAATTAAACTACCTCTACTGTAATATTAGCGCGATATTCAACACTCGACCCAGGCGGTTCAATATCAATATCGGGAAGTTCATAATATAACACTTGGGGATCACTTCAGTAATTACATGAAATGAATACTTTTCATTATGGAGACGCCTGTGATAACTGTCTGTTTGCCCTTGGCGCGGTTCGTGTTCCTGGATGCCGAGCCATGTTCTCCACAGATCATGAAACCCAAATCTATAGCTTCGCGCACGTACGTTTCCTCGCTATTTCTGGATCGGTGGGGAACTCGGCGCATCGATGATACAATGACATAGAGGCCCTCGGCATGAAAGATACATCCCTTGAGATTTGACTTTACACCAATGGCTCCCAGAGTAATTACCATCTGCCGTTATGATCGCCGGTCTTCCGGTACCTGAGCGACCAAGGGCCTCGGAGTCATCATCACCATCAACGCATCCTTCGTTAGTCGTTTGCAATCAAGTCAACCTCATTTGAAATATCACATTTTATTTATTTCCAGCACAAAAGGAGAGCCATATTGTAAAAACAAGCCCCTATGCAATTAAATGTGTGCTCACGTAATAGTGTAATAGTAAGCAGCTTAATTGTATGTAAGCAGGGTAACAGTGTGTTTCATAAAGTTGTTAAAAAAAGATGCACAATAATATACTATTAGACTATTGACCCTTTTACCTAAGACACTGACTAAACGGCAATTGATTCAGCTGTATGTGTACAAATTGCACAGATATAGATAAAAACTAAATGTGAATAGTTTAATGAAATTTGAGTATTTATTTATTTATTTATTTAAATGATTATTATTATAAAAATGTTTTCTCCAAAACTCATCCCACAGAGGACCTTAGTTAAACTGCAGTTGATTCAACTGTATTTATTGCAGAGATATAGATAATAACTGAATGTGAATATTTTTTTATGAAACAAAAACAAAAGAAAACAAACAAAAAAAAAACATATTTTAAATGTAATTGTGGGAGTCTCTACCCAAAAGGATAAATGATGCAGAATAATTTGTTGGGTGCAGGAGGAATAACGCTCCAGTTCGACAGAACATAATAATAATAATAAAAATAAATAAAGCTGCAGGCAGCAATACGCAGGGTCCAGGGTAGCTGCCCCTTCATTAAAGTTCAGTGGACGAGTGTGCTTTGGCTCACTGTTCCCGTGTGTTTTGTGACTGCAGACTGCTCTGGTTACAGCGTAATTCTCTGATCGGTCGGTGTTTGCGGCTGTGGGTGGGTTTCCTATGCTGCTACTAACAGTGGTTATCATTCTGAAGTAGTGCTGCATGATTATGTGTGAAATGATAATTACGATTATTTTATTAAATTGTGAGCACGATTATTTATCACGATTACTAATCCATTTTGGGGAACAGAATTATTTACATTTGTAAATCAACAGAAAACTGCCTTCACAATATTAATGTGTTTTATAAACCTATAAATAAATAAACTGAGGAAAGTGTTTTAACTGACTTCAATTGTAGAGGATATATAATGAAATATATTGTGTGTTGTAGTTTTGTTGTAATTGTAACACATCTTTGAGGCAACTGGAAGGGAATCCAAAAACACAAAAAGAAAGAACATATTTCAAAAGACATACACAATAAATATACAGTATGTCTTTGTATTATGTAATTGCTTATGATTATTGTTACCAGTAATTATAACTCAGGAAGCTTGTATACATTGATATCTCTGGAATGACTATAAACTCTGACAGTGATGTGATTGGGTTTTATTTTGTAGAACTTACCCTGATACGTGCAGTAGTTTTCAGGAGCATATATACAGTATTTATGACGTTTAATACGCTTTGTTTAATCCAATTGTCTTCTGGTAATACTATAACTTAATTTTGTTCAATAGTAATAAAGTAATACCTGTCACTTTTTAACTTTTATATGGTTTGAGTTTGAGTCTAGTTGAAGTCCAGTCCGAACTATATCTGTGTGTCACTAGACTGCAGTGCTATCTCTTTATCTGTGTACGTGGTCAACTTGCTTATGCACGCTGTGTGTGGCGCCATCTTGGTGAGGTGGCAATTGTTGATCACAAACTTCTTCCACAATACTGAACCGATCTTGATGAAACTCGAACGGCGCCATGTTGCCCCGTGCACATCTAACTTAGATTGTCTGTGGGTTTGTCGGATCCATGACGTCCTCAAAGGTCTGAAGTCAGTTACATCTGCATGTGCCGCCACCTTGGTGAGTTCCCAAGTGTTGACCATTGACTAGACTGCAATTCTATCATGTGACCTGTGTGCACCGTTATTTGTGCTTGAAGAAGCATTGCAGTTATGAAAAAAAATACTGTTTTTTTTTCATAAATTATGCCACAATAAAGGACCAGTCTGGATCAAACTTGGCTGTCGACATGTCGGAACTGCCCATTGGAATTGTATTCATCTTGTCTGTGAGTACGGTGGACCCATGATATCCACAGACTAATGACACCCGTTTTTCATTGACAAAAGCTCCCGTCCCTTCTGGCCGGACCCCTAGTAATCATTACATGTTTTTATGTATTTTAATTACATTTCTTTTTCTTATTCATCTATGTCTTTCATTCGTTTTACTTATTTATTAACTTCCCGCAAATCATCCCGCGTGCGTGCCGGGTTGGACTGGCACTGCGGCCCCCGGTCCGCCGGCGGACCAGGTCTTTCACATCCCCGGCAACTCCGCAAATCCCCACACCGCAAGGTGGAGGCGGGGTTGGAGCGAGCGGGCGGGTGTTTTGTTTCCATCCGCCCTCCTGAAACAAAAGTGTTTAAGGCGAAATAGTTGGACCCATAGTGGGGGGGTTGGTCCGTGGTCTGCGAGCCATCCATCCATCCATCCATCCATCCATCCATCCATCCATCCATCCATCCATCCATCCACCACCATCCATCTATCCATCCATCCATCCATCCATCCATCCACCACCATCCATCTATCCATCCATCCATCCATCCACCACCATCCATCCATCCATCCATCCACCACCATCCATCTATCCATCCATCCATCCATCCACCACCATCCATCCATCCATCCATCCACCACCATCCATCTATCCATCCATCCATCCATCCATCCATCCATCCATCCACCACCATCCATCTATCTATCCATCCATCCATCCACCACCATCCATCCATCCATCCATCCATCCACCACCATCCATCTATCCATCCATCCATCCATCCATCCACCACCATCCATCTATCCATCCATCCATCCATCCATCCACCCACCATCCATCCACCACCATCCATCCATCCATCCATCCATCCACCACCATCCATCCATCCATCCATCCATCCATCCACCACCATCCATCCATCCATCCACCACCATCCATCCACCACCATCCATCCATCCATCCACCACCACCATCCATCCATCCATCCATCCATCCACCACCATCCATCCACCACCATCCATCCATCCACCACCATCCATCCATCCATCCATCCACCACCATCCATCCATCCATCCATCCACCACCATCCATCCATCCATCCATCCACCACCATCCATCCACCACCATCCATCCATCCACCACCATCCATCCATCCATCCATCCACCACCATCCATCCATCCATCCACCACCATCCATCCATCCACCACCATCCATCCACCACCATCCATCCATCCACCACCATCCATCCACCACCATCCATCCATCCATCCACCACCATCCATCCATCCACCACCATCCATCCACCACCATCCATCCATCCATCCATCCATCCACCACCATCCATCCACCACCATCCATCCATCCATCCATCTATCCATCCATCCATCCATCCATCCATCCCCTCCACCATCCATCCATCCATCCATCCATCCATCCATCCACCACCATCCATCCACCACCATCCATCCATCCATCCATCCATCCATCCCCTCCACCATCCATCCATCCATCCATCCATCCCCTCCACCATCCATCCACCACCATCCATCCATCCATCCATCCATCCCCTCCACGACGCGCTCCCTCCTCCTCCCGCGTCCTCCGCGCGGGACGGCGCGTCACGCGGCTCCCACATCAGCTGTGAGGTCCGAGCGTCGTGACGTCTGATCGTGTCCGCAACTGATCGACTGATCCGCTGCCTTTTCTCCTGCGGAAGGTAAGAGATTGGAAAAGAATCACGACGTGTGTTGGAATTATCTCACAGGGTTAAAACAGTGAGCGTTGTTCGATATTTTAAATATAAATGTGTTTGTTTTTTATTCGGATCTTCAGTCAACGGTAAAACCCCCTTTTTTTTTTTTACGTGGGAATAAAGTTAACGGTCACAGTGATGCGCGGTAGCAGAGTCTGTGTGCAGTCCGCATGCGATGATGAAACAAAATTGTTCATTTTTTATAATGTGTTTATATTATTACTGAACTATTGTAGGAAATAGTTTCCCACTTGTGTACTTTTATTTGATGTATGTATTTCATGTATTTCATGTATGATAACGCGCGCTTCGCTGTAACTCACACCTGCCTGGTTTCTGTGGGGCACGTCTCTCCCAAAATAAGGACTTCTTTCCTTCCTCCTTACTCTCTGTTCTTCCTTCCTTCTTTCTTTCTGTTCTTCCTTCCTTCTTTCTGGCATGTGTTCACTCATTCTTTGCCTCTTGCCTTTATTCCTTCCATCTTTCCTTCCTTAATTCCTTCCTACATCCTCCTTTCATTCTGTCCCTTCTTCCTTCGATCCTTTCATGTTGCCTTCGTTCCCTCTTTCCATCCTTTTTACCTTGTTACTTCATTCACTCCTTCATTCCTCCCTTCCCTCTTTCCTTCATTCCTTTATTCCTTCCATCTTTTCTTCCTTCTTTCTTGCATACCTTGCTTCATCACATCATTTCTCCCTTCATTCCCGGTTTCCTTCCTTCCTTCATTCCATCCTTCCATCTTTCTTTCAGATGGACCTTTCTCCATCTGACGTTCCTCTATCCCTTCCTTCTTTCATTCCTTCTTGCCTTTCTTCCATCCTTCATGTCTTCCCTCCATCCTTCTTTCCTTCTTGCATTACTTCATTCCATTATTCTTCCCTCCTTCATTCCTTCCTTCCATCCATCTTTCCTTCATTCATTCCTTCCTCCATGCACTCCTTCCATCCTTCATTCCTTCCTTACTTCCTTCCATTCTTCATTCTTTCCTTCCATCCATCCCTTCTTTCCTTTATATTATTTCTATTTTACGATACATACAGTATTGAACAAACTGTCTGGGAAATTATTCCAGAATATCTCAGAATATCTGAATATCTCTCTTTCTATTTCCCAAAAAAATGTATCAGGGGATTGGCATGAACAGGACTCTCTGCTCATCTTTTTTTTTGCTGTACTAGTTTGTGTCTGTGTATGTGTGTGGCCCTACATGTTTGCACATTTTCAGTTTGGTATTGAAAACCTATGTTGGGCGTTTTTTTGTGAGACTGAATTCTGGTAGTTCAAACTTTTGGTTTTTGACACTGTGACACCCCTCCGCTCCCCTCAGGTAAAACCCATTCTCTTCCCATCGCAACCGCCACAAAAGTGTGTTCAATAATTACTTCCCCTCTTTCACCTGGTCTCTTAAAATTATGATTAATAAGCCACTTTGTGGCTTGATTTCTAAGCACTGAATTAATAAGCTTGTCACGTTCCTACCGCACTTTGAATCAGTCTCAGGAGGGTCATCTGGAGAATACATATGGCTCACTTCAGGTTCCTCCTGCCCGCATAACGACACGGGCAAGGCTCTGGCCATCAGGTTTCCTTAATTTAACAAACTGAGAAGATGACAATGACAACCTTCATAGTTTTTTCTCCTTATCATACAAATGACAAAAAGATGCCTGCAATTAATTAAGGTCCCTGGCCAAAAGCGGTATCTTGCGTGCTTAAAGGTGACAGCGTTGTCCAAACCGAAGAGGCATTCCTCCATATCAGTGTTTCCCAACCATTTTTCTTCCATGGCACATTTTTTTTTTAAATGAAGTAACCACAAAATTTCACAAACCCATATAACTGTGCTTATTATTATGGCCTACTCATTGTGATGCAAGAGCCTGCTCTTCTGATTCTTGGTCATTGTTCAGGACCCAACTGAATCACCAACTCAAACGAACAAACAAACTCAACAAAATTCAAAAACTCCTTACTGCTGACTGAGTGACAGTCAAAATTTTCTTCACTACTAATAACAGAAACATGAGCTTGTTCTGATGAACACAGAGCTGCTCTTCTCGCTGCGACTGATAAAATTAGTACAGCCTTGTGATTTTGCTTCACAAGAGCTAGTTTCTATTATTTATGTGTATTAAGTGGAATTTGAAATGTCTCAACACACCTGGCAAACATCTCACCTGGCGAATGTTTTTGAAAAACACTGCCCTATGTGAATGAGAGAAAGACACTTTAAACCAAGGTTATGATGGGGTTTGTTCCATGGTAGTAGTAGTAGTCCATCGACACAAGGCAGGCAGCTGGCTGTGGCCTAATCATCACCGGGGTGAAGGAGATAACAGTGATATATGGACGGGTGGGATTGGCTTTAGACCGGTTGCGAGGTAGAGGTGGGTCAGATCTAAAACACCCAGAGCGTTCCTTCAAGCGGATCCACTCAGGTCTCCCAGTCTTAATAGCAGCAGGTCTGTGTAGGAGCCAAGCAGGACCTTTTTGTATTCACGGCCACACGTTTTCCTTTGATGAATGCACAGTTGCCATTCAGGCACCTGTCAGTCGCTCTGGCGACTGACAGATGCCTGAATGGAAGGTGTTGACGTCATACCGGGTATAAAAATAAATGCAGCATAATTTCTCCTGAACTAAAGCCGGAGACATGCTATACAAGTTGGAAGTCTGATTCGTGACGTCCGTGTAATTGTAATGTGTGCAGGAGTCAAAGGCTCAAATCTCTCATACGGTCCCAATTTGCAACATCAGGATTAAATCAAATATGTTTGATTTTATCGGAGCTAGTCTTTCCGTAATCCTTTGCTGTGCACTCATCAAAGACTCAAATCACAACAGGATTTGGCATAGACTAACATGGTAGATCGCTGCTTCTGGTCGGGGCCCACGCTTCATTTTATTTCATGAAAGATCCAAACTCTTTGTGGTAATTTTGCACAAAACAAGAACGTTCTTGATTGATTTTAACTGTATATTCTTTTGTGCTGCCTATAATTTGAGTAGAATGCAACACCTACAAAATATCTAAAGGGTTGGGGTCATGGCATTGAAATAGTGGACATGTACCTGAGGAAGCCATCCACACTGATTTGTGTACAAAGCGAGAAATCAGGTCCTGTTGGTCAATGAAGGTGTGAAAAACTCTTCATAGCTCATTATGTTAAGTATGAATTGACCCTGTTTGTTAACGATCATTCATTAGTATTAAGCTTTAATATACAAAGTATTATGCCGACACATTGACTTATTCATTCATACATTAAGGTGGAGCCTGAAGAATTAATTAAATGGCATGCATTCATTTCTATGGGATAAGGTATGGATATCAAATAATGTTACTTATTATTTCAAGACAGACAGATAAATAGATAGATAGATAGATAGATAGATAGATAGATAGGTGGGGATGGTAGCTCAGGGGGTAGAGCTGTAATCTAAACGTTGCTGGTTGGATCCCGGGCTCCTCCTGCTAGCATGCTGTAGTGTCCTTGAGCAAGACACTTAACCCCTAATTGCTCCTGATGGCTGCGTCTGCGGTGTTTGAATAATTGTAAGTCGCTTTCGATAAAAGCGTCTGCTAAATGCAATGTAATATCGATCATTTATTTGTCTCGAGAGTGAAATTGCAGCGTCACATCAAAAACAAAAAAAAAATACTAAAGTATAATACTAAAATAATAAGTAATAAGAATAAAAGTAGGAGAAGGGAAATGGCAATATGCAATAAATCTGGGAATTAACAAAGAAACAAAAAAAACCCCAAAGAAATAAACAACAACAAAAAATGATTGAAAATAAATTTGGCAATAAATTAGTATTATGCAAAGTGACATATCGTGGATGTTGAATAACACAGAACCAAGCAGTCTGGTCGTATTTTGAAGGAGGTTGTTTGAAGGAGGAGAACATGGTGGTTGGGGCTGCAGGAGACTGGGGACAGAACGCTCTGACCTTCAGTCCCTGATAGAAAGAGATAGAAGCTGCGATACAGGCTTTCTTTGTGGAAAGAAGTGTGAGTTATATCTGACACCACGATGCTGCTGCTGCAATCCTTCAAACTGCTCTGTAGGACACGCATTGAATTATTTTTTAATGTCGCTAAATTACTTTCAGGGGCCACCATGGTCACCCAATAACACCTTCTAATATTTAAGGGACCTATATGGTGTTTACAGGGAAAGATTTACCCATTGCCCCCCTTCTCACCCACACCAATTCCCAAATTGATACCCGGAGGTTGCGTTTTCAATCGTGCAGATAATCGCTAACTCAGCCCAAACACCGTGACGTTTGACTTGTTTTGATTTGCAATTCCTCAACAGAATTACTACTTTTTAGTTGATCCGCCGTTGTCTAATGCCACTTGGCAGAAGAAGCGTGTCTCATGAATAAATCAATGCCCTTCACTGTCAGTGCTTTGAGGGACGGGGGAAATGGAATTACCGTGTCCTGTACCAATCCTGAAACCGGGACGCACTTCCGCAAATTCCTGCCTCCTCCCCCCTTTTCCCCCCAGCCTTAAAAATAACGCGACCCTTTCAAAGTACCGTCTATATGTCGCACTGGCCTGTACGCATATTCATAAATAATTGTTCGCCTCTTGTTGTTGTGCTCCACAATAATAGATTTCCAAATCAATTATTTATCCAAACCTAACTGTGAACCCTAAGCCTCAGAATTAGCGGCAATGTGCCTGTAATTGCTTAGAAGCAACAGATTCGTTGTTTTTGGGGCGACGTGTCTATTGAAGTATCCTTCGCAAGATCGATATTTGATTAGTGATGTTGGTTGGGAAACAGATTTGGAGCCCCCCTGCTTGTACACATACATACAATAATCTCTTCCTCCAGTTTTAAGACTCTCATTGTAATATCTGCCTTCATAACTATGGCCCCAAACACTGTGTCAGTGGCTAAAGTAATATTTGAGGCAAACAACCCGCGGTGCAGGACAAATCCTTCTGGGAGAAAGGAAGTTATCCCCATTTTCACATCCCAAAGTACAGAGGCTGACAGTTTGGTGCAACGCCAACATCTGTTTTTGTGGCGGGAGTCCGAGGTGCTCGGGGAAAAGATGTGCGGGGATAATACCCTCTAAGGTGGGAAGCCGAGCTGAGCTTCCGTCGAACAAATCCTCTGATGGGCGGGAGTCACGGACGCATGCACGCTCTCTGCTTTGAATCGAAGGACACCTGCACAGCACCGATATAACGCATAAACCCATCACACAGATGTTATATTTTGGGTTTAAACTTTCCGGAATTGGGGATATTTCACCAAAGTTTGGATAATAAGATAATCGCTTAAAGGGAATAAGTCCTTGAGAAATTGGTTGAGGGAAGAGGCCATTACACGAAGGAGCATTTGGTTGTTTGCATGGTTTCTTTGAAGCAGGTGCTTGGCTTTCCCACTCACGGATTGCACAGTAGTTAGTTAACCATAGTGGTGGTGGACGTGGGGCCGTATGGATGTTAGTGTCCAAGCTTCCATCTAATGATTAAAAACTTGTGAACATTATGATTTCTTGCTTGTGTGTTTATGCACCTACCTTAAAAAATAAAATTAGTAAATAACACTGCAAAACAGGGAACTTTCATCCAAACTCAGATGAGGGTTTAGCCTAACAACGTAGGAATTGGATGATCTTTAATTATGGTTATACTTGGGAGGTGTCTTGGAGCAGTTACCTCCATGGATGTCAACCTCAATTTAAATCAAACTCAAACTATTTTGCCATATTGTTTTGTAATAAATGATTCTGCCAGGCGAAAGATTTCCTGAGCAGTTCTTCAGAAATTACATGGACAATTTTTGCACCATTATACAATTTGTTCAATCCATATCAAATATTTGAAAAACAAATAGAATATTACATTTTCAAACATTTGTATTCAGATTAAAAATTCATACAGAAGAAACCTTAAAAGCGCCTTGACAAAAAAATGGACTTAATATAATATAATTGTCCTCCATGTAAATACTTGGATACTGACTTTACCCATACCGTTGAACTTCATAGAATATTGTGAAGTTAACGTAAGTTCTGTAAATCTGTCAGCTTACTCAGATCAACTTGAAGGAGAAGGTAGAGGTTGACATCCAGGGTTACCACAGTCAATAATATCTAACTTTGCGGTGAGCATGAACCTTAAGTCAAACTCACCCCAGGCAAGCCGGGTGGGTTCCCGAGGCAAGCTGGGTGGATTACTGGAGAGGCAGGAGGTAGGGTTCCCTGAGGCCAGTTCCCTCTGCAAACAAAGGCCAGTTCCCTCTGCAAACAAAGTAGGTTCCGCCGAGTCGGTTCTCTGGCAAACAAGAACAGTTCCCTAGGCAGAAAAGCAGTAATCCCTGGGTAAGCAGGCAGGGTTCCCTGGGCAACCAGCATGGGTTCTTTGGGCAAGCAGGCAGGGTTCCCTAGGCAAGCAGGGAGGCTTCCCTCGGGTTGGTTCCTAGGGGAAGCAGGGAGGCTTCCCTAGGCAGGAAGACATGGTTCCCAGGGCAAGGAGCGTGGGTTCCCTGGGCAAGCAGGCGGCCGGAAGCTGTACACTCTAATGTATACACATTAATGTTTAACCGCAGAGCATGACTCAAGCTACTCCAACATTCAATTTGCTGAGATCCAAAGTTACTTTGCAACTGTGTTTGGATTGGAGCCTTGACCACTGGTCCTTGTACTACACTTACCAAGCCGTTTGTTACATGACTTGAACTAACCATGGAAGCGTGCAAAGACCCGCAAACATACACACACAAACACAGACACACATTCATACACAATCACTGGTATTCAGGTTTCCAGCGCTCACACATTTTCATTCACCACAGGTAGATTAACTAGTGAAAATTACTTTTTGTGTGGCACCTCCATCCATCAAATACATTTTTTGGACATAATCTATGTTGACAAACTGTGAGTGTCATAACTCATAATTCTGTTCTCTAGGTTAACTGCAACCAGGAAACATAATTTCATATTGTCTGTTTTAAAGGACGAGCTTGTGTCAATCACTCTTGATATTGTATAAAATGTTTTATGTATAGATAATCCTGACCATCTGTGCGTGCATGTGTGAGCATGCGTGTTATTATGTATTATTTTTATATCTGGGTTTATTAACGTAGCCATTTTTGTAATTCAATCTTACCCTGTGATGTCATAACATCACATTAGCGCAGAACGTAATGTCTGAGTCCCGCTCAGTGCACTTGTACCAAAAAAAATTGTAATTGAGAGAGCGCCCGTGGGAGTTTGATGGTGTGCGATTGCAAATGTCATTATGATATCTATATCCACGGCAGCCTATTTCCACAAATCGCCACGTAATATACCTTTAAACCTTGCAAATGTGGAATGCTTAGCTTGCACTGCATCGTACACAGTAGTATCATCAAATCTCTTTCTGTAGATGCTATTATCATTTTGTGCAAAGCGACGTAATACCAGGAACACCTCCATTGCTATTCACCCGGTTACCTCCGTAACTGATTTATCGATAAACTTGTTGTATCTCGTGTCTATTGAAGTGTTTTTCTGTCTCTCTCTCTCTATATATATGTACTTCTTTCATTATTCACCAGGAGTTATAAACCAATGCATTTAAAAAAAACAAACAAGGTTGGGAAAATGAATGATGTAGCGAGCGTAATGAGTTTCCTCGCTATTAAAGCAGAATTTCTGACAGTCCTTCCTGGGAAACCACAGAGTAGCATAAATAGTGTGCTTTGGCAGGCCGCGGAATGATTAATGCACTGCACACTAAATGGATTTGTAATGAACCAATCGTCTGATGAGCTGCTTACCCTTGCAATAAAAGTGGCGCATGCTCTTCTTCTCTGTTTTTTTTTTTAATGTTGGAATAAGAGCAAACAGCCTTGGGTTTTCGGTGCATGTGAAAGTACACGGGTTGCGATTCATCCTTCACGAATAATGGCCTCCGTCTGCCTATCTTGGCCCTGTGTTTTGAGCATGTGCGTTACTGTGTTCCATACTCTCCAGTGCAGGTCGTGTGGTCATGAGGCCTCAATTGTTGCTATGTTTCCGTCTTCGCAGCTTGACTCTGGCGGGCCAGGTCGCCCTGTGTCAGTGCCTGTCATTCTTGTCCTGCGACCTCTGCCATTTCCCGCTGAGCCTTGCCTCCGTGACGTGACCGCGGGCCTTGGCTCCGCCGTCACCGCCCATCTGTCAGCGCCCGTCCTCCAGCCATCACGTCAGCCACCACCACAACTTACTGTATATTCTACGCGTGGGTGAAAAATAGCTACTGACATCTGTGATTATTCCAACCCTTTAAACTGTCTTTTTCATTACACTTACTGGTTTGTGATAGATTTATCTTTATCTTCAGGGCCACATTGTGCCTCGTTTTTCTTTACTCTGTATTGTTTATGTTTCTGTGTGCGTCTGGAAAAGCCTCTTTTGGCTGGAATTTATCAATAGTCTTTGTCCAAATATTGGGGCCAGCAACGAAAAACGACTCAGAGGTTGACAAGGGTCTAATAGATTAGGACTCTGCTATCGCTCAACCCTTACCTCCGATTGTGCATTGGGATTTCATTACCACAGAAACGCTCCTATACCTTTTTTCCTGAAGCAAAACTGTGGTCTACTGAATTGGCATTTCCTCCTAATAGAAAACATGTCCCTGAGACACGAGGGTAGTGCCATGTATCTACCACACTGACAACCCTGTATCAACAGGCATAGATCACGTGACCTTGCAATAAATGTGACTATGTGAATAAATGGCTGCAACGATCTGCATTTAAATTTGAAGCCTTGAGTGCGTGGGCATCCAACAAACTCATAATATTTCCTCAAGAAAACCCTGTTACCGACACCTGACCTATATTGGTGACGATTCGATTAGAGTGCGGTGTCCCCCCGCTGTCAGGGACTTTTGTTTAGGGGGGGTTGGTCAGTGGCAGTGATGAGTGAAGCCACTGGCCTGTGCGGCTGGGGAGGATGGATGGCCGCGGAGCACCAGGTCCAGGTGAAATGTTCCCGCCGTGCCATCGGGGGATAGGCAGGAGATGATTCATTTTCGGCACCACTTCACTGAGGATGATCTCATTACTTTGTGCTTGCGGACGGTCCCTGCGATGAGAGCTCCCCCGGGGTCCACGCCGTATGGTTTCCTGCCCTTAGAGACGTGTCATATGAGAGGCATTACACGCTCTTCTGAGGTTTGTGTATTGATTATAAAATGTAATAGAAGGATATGGCAGGAACAAATTCATCTTTTGTGTACCCTGAGCAGATTTTTCTGTTGTCCACTGAAGGTGACGTGTGTGTTGTAAATGCCTTTTGTCTTAAATCCCTAAACAATTTAGCTGCTGATACTTGTATTAATTTGGGGATGTCAATACTGATACAAATTGATGGTATTAATAAGCATTGCCTGAATTAATATCAGTTTGTTTTTGCATTTCAGAATTATCGCTGCTTTTTTTTGCCTCTGCCACGTAATGTTTGGGCTCAGGTCATCATTTGTTTTGGCGTCATTAATTGGTTTTATTTGACGTGTTCTAAATTAAGCTGACGCTTGGTGACATGTACTTAGATAGATTCAACTCCTAGAATGGAGCCTATCTTACCATTGCCAGTGCTAATTAAAACAGGGCAGGGAGAAAGATTGTGAGCTGGTAAACAATTAAGATATGACTTGTGATATGACTTGAGATTTGATTTTTGTATAAACCTGGAGGCTGTGGTACGACAGGAGACAATTAAATGGAACCTGATAGAACCATGGATCAATATGGATACCACTTCTAAATCGTTTTAAAACATTTTTACCTCGGATAATAAACAATTAGACAATTGTTTTTTACTTAACATACCATGATTTTAATCGGCCAACTGATTACAGCATCGATTAATACTACCTGCTATTCTCTCTCAGATATTTTATGCCATGCAGGGGCTTCCTATTCTGTCAATGAAAATATTTGTAGTTCTCTGTTAGTTGTGCTAGAGCAAAGGTGACAAATTACAAAGAAAATAAACAAAGAGGAGCCAAATAGGTAGGCTTCGGAATCCTTTTTAGACCAGCCCACAATGGAATTAAGGGATTATCATCACTTCCAAAGGGGTTCATTCTAAAAAGGGTCCTTATTTGATCTTTTTTTGTAGCGTTTGTCTGTTCAGTGCAATACTGAAGGCCAAGGGCATTCGTATTTTTTAACCTTTTGACTGGTGATCAGTCATGAGTGTTTGAGCATTTTCTAAATTGTGTTCAACAACTTTGTTCTGTAACTCCTCAGACTAAGACCGACTTGAGCGACTAATGCAGCAATTGAAATTGGTGAGGAGGCAGACGCAGAGTGGGCATCAGAAGTGACCTTGCTGATTATGGACCATGCATGTCGTTTACGAAAATAAAGGCCTAGAATTATGAGGGGGGTCTGTGTTCAATTTATGCAAGAAAGCATTTACCAATTACCGTTTATCTCAGTGGGATTTACGCTGTGGTGTGGAGCGCAACCTATGGTTGACTGGCGAATTTCATTTTCGTCCAGATAAAGCCGATCGTCTCAAACCTCTTGTTCGGTCACAGCTACAGCTGGTGGAGCAAATGTGTGCATCTTGCCTACCTGTTTCCAGCGGCAAGGAACATGTGGCACATGAGAGAATTCTTCTTTTCTTTTCCAGTTATTTTTTTGTCCAGCAGTTCTGTTTGCTGGCAACTTCCGTGCTGTGTAGTAATTGTCTTTGCTCATTTTATTGTTGGTCAGTTTACCAAGCTATTAAGTTTCTATCAGCATATACTGAATCACTTCTGTGGTAATTTGTCTCCCTGTTTGTGCTTATCTTCCAGCTTTTTTCTTGTTTTATTTTGTTTTGTGACGGCAATTAGTATTCAGTCAGTCTGCCATGTTGGCAATAGCAATCATTGTTTTATTTTCCTGCGTATTTATTCACCATTAAGACCTGTGTTGAACACTAATCTTAGTCACCAGGTTGTTTCTCCAAAGAGCTCTTCCTCAACATTTACCATACCTTCTGTATCAACTCCAGACAATTGTCTCTGCCTGCTTGACCAGTCGCAGCCTTCCAGATCCAAACTAGCGCACCAGTAATCCAGAGACTTATCACAGTTTACTGGCTCTGTGTGAAGTGTCCAATGTTTTCCAGCTGTCCATGATTGCAAATTGAATGTCAAAGACACCATTTGACAATCTCTTTTCAGGGCAGCCTCTGTCCTTGGCTATTAACGGGTCTGCCTGTCTCTTAAGATGTTTATTGGAATTTTTTTGTCCAGTAATGGGACATTACCGGTCCCATTACTTTCAAGTAATGGGACAAGCTTCTAAAATTCTCTGTCAGGGCCAGGTCACAATAGCAGAGTAAATAGTGATGTTTTACACCCTGATGGCCAATTACAGATACAATGTAGTGTCTCTGGAATCAATGCACCCGCAAGGCTTTGCCCAAGAAATCAAGTAGGAACTAGTCTCACTTGAGGAGCTGAGGACTTGGAGGGACTCATAAACACAGCCATTAAGGTAGACAACATACTTTTTAATCATGTGTCGTCCTCAAATGCACCTTTCTCGTCTTACATCTTTCCTCCCAGTCTGCCAGATACAGTCAAAGAGCCATCCAGGTTCGAAGAATGCATTTAACCTGGTAGCTGTGACTCCGCTTTCAGCTGCTTTCTGTACAGTGATACAGACCATCTTATCTCATCGTGTCCCCGGGAGCCAGTAAAAGACAACCCCTTTCGGTTAGGGCCTGTAATGGTTCAGTCGCCATGTTTTTGTCTCATGTTTCCTGTGTTGTAGTGTCTGCCATTCTCTCTTGGGCTGCTCATTTTCATTGTTTTTTGCCTTCACCAGGGACTTCAGACTTGATTTCCCTCATGCACAAGACAAGGGTGTGCTGTTTGGCCACCTGGTATAGACTCTGGACGGTACTGCCCTGTATAGTTTCCTATTGTGTTCCGTGAGGTACGTTTACATTTCCACCTCACTGGACTCTCCAATTGACTCACCTGGATTGCCTATGGTGTTGATGGCTGGATTGACAACACTCACCGTATTGTCTGGTCGGCAGGAATTTTGGAGGAATGGGGCCCTCCTGTGTTGTGTCAAGTCTCCACCTGTGGTGGCTTGTCGGTCACCACCTCTTACAGTAGAGTCTATCGATCTCTCCAAGGTGCCCTATGAGTAGGCAGGCCTGAAGGCAGTGTTCAGTAAGAATTAGATTACGCTTCTGCCACACCACCAGTCAGTGAAATATGATAAGTTAAATATTTGTAACTATATGTAAAAATATGGACAATTGACATATACTGTATATAAATCTTAGACGACCCAGCGTTTAGTGCATTTGCTTTCCAGCCATCCCACCCTGATGAATAACTTAATCAAATGTGCTGAGGTATAAATAGTAGTGCATTTAAAAGACAACTTAAATAGACCAGCATAAACTTCATTTCAAGCCTTAAGGGATGTGACATTGATAAGAGTGTTGGATGGACTGGAATCATGTTGAACTGGTATCGTGGAACGGTTACTGTATATGCAATCTTTCCATAAAACATAACACACTAATTCAATCAACTGCAAATAAAGCATCGAAACAAAATGACAACCATCAACCGAAACAGTCTTTGCCCAATCATTTTGTAGACGCATGCCTTTTTTTCGGGAAAGTAAATGCTGGTAAGTGGTAACTTGAGGACTTCCATATATTCTTAAGAGAAGTTGAGACAGAAAAGAAGGTTAACATGTCACTTTCTGTTAAGTCTAAAGTACATTTAATCTATTAACTGAGATGCATTGATCTCTATATGTTAAAGCAGAGGTGTTTGCTTCTGCAGTAGTAGATACACATCGATCATCAGTTTGTTTAACTTGATTCACAGACTAAACACCATTCCCCCTTCATTTATAACATCTGATAGTTACTGATAGAAGACGTGTTGCAAACTTGTTTCAAAGCGAACAAATCTTTTAAATAGACGCTGGAGTTAAGAGTCAGTCTGGCAATAGAGTAGTTTGTCTGTTCGTTTGTGACTGATTCACACTTTGCATTCCACCTAAATGAATTAATGCATTCACAACTCATAACCAAACTGACTCTCGTGGCTATCGTTAAACCAACCGAATCAAACAAACGGAGAGTAGAAATAATTGAACCAATCTTTTAATTGAAAAACTCATAAAGAGCTGAATCTCCAAAAGGAGCCAAACTTCTTTTCTTCACTAGTAACTTAAGTGTTGTCAACACGATGTAACGCGCACAGGAGCTGCATTGGCGGTGTGTCGCACAGTCAGGAATGACTCTTCCGATACTGTTATATCCTGACTTGTTACTCGCCGCCGTGCCCGGTTGTGGTCTCTGGCTCAGATGGGTCTCTGAAGTCTCCCCTCTCGAGCGTTTGGGCAGGCACGAGGCAGCGAATGTGAGCGGAGATAGCGGAGGCCACTTTGAGTGGGAGCCTATCAGGGCTCCACTGGCTGCCGGTTGCTGGATGGGATTTTGAAAACCTGGCCCTCCATTAATCACATTGAAATCAGCATCCCACTGAATGTCTCCCCTAAGCTCCTCACCCCCACAGTGGTGCTTATCGTAATGTGGGCAGATGAAGTCATGTTTGTCATTTCTACCGGCATTGTAATTGCACAGTCGCGTCTTTCATAATTAATGATGTCAATATTCTCCAACAAACGCTTAGTTGCCGGTGTTTACAGAAACACCGCCTCACATTTCGGGAGACGGAATTAATTCATCTGCCTCAAACTATTTCTAATCAGAGAGGATTCCGAGATAATGTTCCTATAGTAGTTAATTACTAAGCCTGCCGAGCACATGTTCTGTAAAATTGAGCCGTTTCGTACAAACTTTTGCTTGCACTCTCCTTTTCAAGATTGCTCCATTCAACATTGTTGTGGTGAGAGATGACAAGCAGTTTTTTTATATATCTATCTCAAATATCCAGCTGGCAAAGGATTTCTCCAGCTTCCGCATAGAGAATACTAAGAGCCATGCGTGTTTGTAAGGATAAGAGTTTCATTATGCTTTGAAGGACCGCACGCATGTATGGCACATTGTTTCAAATTATTTGTCTCAGCCTATTTTTCCATATATGATATATGCTACAATTCTTGGCTTTTTGATTTTCTAATATCCAATCTTTAAGTTCATATCTGAACTTTTTTTTTTGCTTATACTAAAATTAGTATTCAGCAGGCCATTGAAGATTGTGATCGAGTTATTCCCTGTACCTCTGTCCATATGCTCCAAACCCCCTGTGAAAGTCATTAATGCTCGCTGGCTGTAATTTATCATTGATGGTATCTGTGTAATACATTTCCAAGTTACTGAATCTGTTGTTGGATTTGAAACAGAGTCAGCTACAGACATTAGCCAAACGTTGACTGCATGTAGTGCAATAATTTATACGCTTTCCCAGGGGTTTTCAACACAGGGTCCTGGGGCCTGCCCCCAGGGGTCCTTCAAGCGTTTCCAGGGGGTTGATTAATAGTTAAACAGGACCATTATTTCGAAGACGCTTGCACCATTAGAGCTCTCCTATACTATACTACAGGGCCTACAGTATAGGCGACATAGGCGGGGTGCCATCCCGAGGGGAGCATAAAGAGGGATAGATAATTATTTTATGCTACTTTTCAACAAGCTAATACAGGTGAGTTCCCCCAAACATTTTTTACAGTTTTCTGCTGAAAATACCACTCAGATGATGCATTCTGGCCATTCTAACATGCCTCTAAATCACTCATGTTCTTGACGCTCTGTGTAAGTGGGAGGAGCCACCTTTCTGAGGCCCTGAGTTCTGTAAGCCAATGGGGATAGCAGGCGCAATTGATGCCCAATTCATCGTGCTATTAGCGGCCGCAATCCATTGTTTGTGAATTCGCCCCATTATTTTTATTGATTGTGTTTGGATAAATGCACAGCAGATCGTGCGCTGCAACCAACAGTCTTTTGTCTTTTTTTGAAAGAAACATAGCAGAATTATTTTTTTAAAATACTAACATTTCACTTGTCTGTTGTACTTCACGGACAGTTGGAACTAATTCCTCTTTCTTTTAAAAGATTTGTGCTGGCTAGTTCCCGTGTAATTTCTCCAGCCAGGGGTGGTGACTCAGATGGGGGGCGGTTCTAATTCTACTGAGGCAGATAGTAACCTATGAAGGGATCAAAAATCTGAACGGGTTTCATGTTTCATGACATGTTTTATGAAATAAACAGCCTATTATGGCTAAATAGTAACTGACTGAATTGTCCTTCACACTTTGTGTGTTAGTAGGCCCATCAGAGACCCAATTGGATGTGCACAAGCACTGAAAAAGTCAGTTTTTCACAATAGGTCCCCTTTAATAAACACCAACTGGGTGTGCAGACTTTTGCCTTTGAACAAATATTATAAACATAGACTATTTTCTGTACATTATTTTGTCAACATATAGTGGGATTTTATGTACATCTTGCACATGTGCCGTGCATGTATCTGTGTGTGCACAGTATTTGTGAGACCGTTCCCTGTACTCCTGAGAGAAAAATAGTGGCCGTAATCGGTTTTAGAGTTAAAGATCTGACTACATCGATATGCGGACCCCTGGATCGATCTAAATGTACCATGAACCGGTTGATGGCCTGATTCTAAAGTCACAAATCGGTTGACCGAACTTTTCTGCTTAAGTCTAAATGTTGCGGAAGACTTACTGATCTAACGTTACAAGTCATGTTACTTTCAAAATAATAATTATTTGTTTTGATTGGAGACACAGGGAACGGGTGCACGCTGGAGAGGAAATTTGCTCTCCCTCCATTACCCAATCCACTGTCCTGACACAAGGCAGAGCGGGACAGTGCCTTATTTAGGTTTAAAATGTTTGTTTCACACAAGTAGAAACTAACAAAAATAAATAGACTTTAAATAAAAACATGGGAAAATGGGCATGGAAACCGATGCGTTGGAAAAAAAACTCCAATTCTCTGAGTTAGGTTTAGGTTTTTCATTTTTCATAGAAGAAAGAACCTTAAACAAATCAATATCTTTCTCAAAATCCCTGTTTAGTCTGAACCCTGCGCTACGTCTCAAAGTGCCGTTCAGAGCTTTAACTGATCCTGATATTGTAACATTCTAGACGGCGGAAGAAGCCACAACGTTGTTATGACACACTGAGGTTCAGTCTTACCTTCCAGATTACTGTTTAGGCAATAACCTACGCCGTTGAACCGACAACCAAACAACTGAACACTTCTCCCTTTGCGCGCTCTCTCTCTCTCCCTCTCTCTCTCTCTCTCTCTCTCTCTCTCTCTCTGTCTCACCACACACACCAGATAATGCACGATCTGGTACGGGGTGCACAAATGTTAAGAATTGTAACAGACTGCATGGAATCGCGTCGAATCGGATCACAACCAATTGTTCCATATTAAAATGTATCATCCTTGAATAGTTTCATAGCCCATGTATCTAGATACGTATGGGATCATCTTATAAGGGAGAGATGCACACCCCAAGAACTATTGATTATTTTTCTGTCAAGAAAAATGCTGCAGTGCCCGTTACACCTCTCCCTGGCCTTGAAAGACCCAACCCTGACCCGACATCGGTGGAGGTAATCGTTCCAAATGCCTAATACTGACCTGCAGAATTTTGGGTGCACCTAAATGATGTGCTGGTGCACCTAAATGAAAATGTGAGGCCCACCAGTGCCACCAATGTAAAAAGTTAGCCTGGAGCTCTGCAAATGGATGCGATACAATCGTACTCTATGTTTCAACTCCATGTTTTACTCACAGTAGAGGCGATATATCTACCCTTACTAAAGCTGCAAAAAGTTAATTCGTGGTTGACTTAATGTTTGTAAAGTAGTGTACGCTACTATAGGGTAAGGTGTTTGATCAGGTTTCTTTGGAATCGCAGTTTTATTGGAAATAATGCACTGTACCAAATTTGCTAGTCATCTGAGGGTTTAGACTTAATGACAATGGTTCCAAGATGTTTTGGTGAAAAGAGGCTACGTCAATCTCACAGAAAGGTTATAGACTACTTATAGACAGGCTAATAGACAGTGCTGCCAAAACTACAGTGGCCCCGAGAGCTCAACGGACTGCAACTTGAGAAAACACATGCAAATAGACAAAACACAAGCAAATTAAGAAAACATCATTACCAAATTTGCGTTTGCGTTTCGAACAACGCAACACTATTACAGAGCCGGTAGATGCCGTTTTCTCTTGAACATTACACTGGAACAAATGCATTGGCACAAATGGCTCAAATAAAAACTGTGGATTTATTAAAAAGTTGTTTTTTCTATTTATTAATTGCATGGAGGAAGCAGAAGGAGGATTTGGACACGGTGGTCTCCTGTGGGTCGATAGTTGCGGCTCCAAATTATAACTTGTATAAATTATTATATGTAATTACAGACACAAAATAATTTAGTTTAAAACATTTTGTTGCAGATAAATCGGTGCTTCAGTTGTGGCTCACTTCTGTTGCGTTGTGGCTTTTGCTTTTGTGATTTCCGTTAATACGGTTGTGTTTTCCGTTAATGCGGTTGTGTTTCCGTTAATGTGGTTGTGTTTTTCGAATTTACAAAATGTTTTGGTATGCAGTTCGTTTCACATGTCTGGATTTGTAGCACATTTTCTAACCTGTGTTGTCAAATTAGTGAAGACGTTTTCTGGTACTGATACAAGTGATTGCAGACACAGAGATTTTGGGAATTATTATACTTACGCCAAAATAACACTGCTCTGCTTTGTATATGGTCATGAACTCTAATGTTAAACTGTATTTAATGTCAACATTGTGTGAGAAGATCATGCACAAACCCACACAAATTTCAGCAATTATATGAATATACAGAGTTTTCAGATAGCTTAGTTTAGAACAGTGATAATAACAACAGTTGCCTGTAATGTGATGTATTTTTATTTTATGTAAGCGTGGTACAAGTTCCTGATCACCCTGTCGGGGGTTAATTTTCGATAATGACTGGCTGGTCGCACATTATCATATGCTTGTTACATGGCTACTTACTAAATAAAACAATTCATTCATTTTAAATGCTTTTGCAGTATACCCACTGTAGTTTATTTCATATCTAAAAGCTTCCACAGTACATCTTAGCTTCTGCAAGGAAAAATAGTCTACAACAATGTAGCCAACACTGTAGAGATGTAGCAAACTATTCAGCCTTCGAAAAATACGCCTAACTTATACTTATACATATATATCCTAGCCTGGCACATATTTGCAAATGCGTATTAGTCTGGAACCTCAGTTCAATTTCGATTTCCAAGGGGCGTTACCAACGGGAGCAGACGCAATTGGCTGGACCTACAACCAATCAGAGCAACGAAACGTGTGATTCAGCGCTGAGTGAGTGAGTTGGTAAATTAAACTTTTTTCAAATCCTGGTGGAAGTACAACAATCGCATCTTTCTCATCAACAAAAGCTTTTTAGAGAACATATACCGTCCAGTTAGTTTAATACTGTCATGATAGCGAATTCAACAGACTTGTTAGACTAGACTCTTGTTAAGCTGTCTCAACGGCGATCCTCTGCATCGTCATCGTATCAAACCCACACCATATTAGATAAACGGTTGTGATTGGCCCGATGGGTGGAAATCTGTTTGAATGGGAGGGTGGAGGGTGGATGTATTCTGCAGAGCAAATTAAAAATGAGCTCTCAGATTTTTCTGGTTCCCAAGGCTACATACTGTATATCAGTTTTCATGTCTTAAAGTTTGTAGTTTCTGTGTGTGCAGCAACGGTCATTATTAACAGACAGCGGCTGTACGGCCGCGCGACTCTGGGTTGGATTCGGGGCCTTTTCCGCTGCTTGGAGGTGCTATGATATAATACCGACCTCATACACACGAACCAATACAGACAAGTCCTGTACACTCACCAGTGGACACATCACATGCACACACATCACATGCACACACATCACATGCACGCACGCACACACACACACACACACACACACACACACACACACACACACACACACACACACACACACACACACACACACACACACACACACACACACACACACACCACCAACACCTGCTTTGAACACCCCCACAACTCCCTCCTGGCTACATTCCTCTCCTTTCCTCCCTCATTTACTGCCATAACTATGACAGGAAGAGACCACGGACCATGTTGCTCTTCCAGTTTTCCTGGACTTAATTGACTCTGTTTTGTTGATACATGTCATCTGACATTTCTATGTTTAACTTTTTCCATGTACATGTTGTTGTTTGGTTCTATGTTTATTTGTTCCACCCTCGCTGACTCTCCCCTCTTGGAGTAGTGATTAGCTGTTTAAAGACCAAGACGTGGTCGTATCGTTCCCCCAAGAGAGGGATTGTGGGTCGTTCTGCGCAACAAAAAAACTGTGCCCTTGTCATCTCCCAGGTTGTCCACACGACAGAGTTATTGCAGCAGTACTTGATGATTAAAGAATGAATAAAGAGTTGCATTGCAGGTTGAGAACTTGAACTCCACTTGCAGACTAACTCTGTCCTAGATGCAATGGCACAAATACTCTGTTGTATGCCCAGCATGCTGACAGCACAGGTTAAAATAAATAAATTATTAAATGAATTGATTAACAGACAGCGGCCATTATTCAGAAATAATTGACCAATCACAATCGAGCATTACACAGAGCTGTATAATAAAGACATTACGACATACAACATCCCTGGCTGTACCTGTACTTCAGAACCTGTTGTCCTAGTCAGTGGGCCGCCTGAGCAGCCCATTATACAAAAACAAGAGCGAGAGGGATCAGAGAGATCTGCGTCGCCGGCCCACTTTCATTAAGCACCAGCCCTCATAATCAAAGTGGGTCGACGACCTGCATCTCTCTCACCCACCCCAGCAGTCAACGCGAGTGTGTGAACAGGTGGATTCATGATCAAGTCGGTCACTGCATATATGTATGAAAGTATGTATATGTATGTGACGAATAAACCTCTTGAATCTTGAAATGGACAAAAATCAGAGTAAAAAGAGGAAAGACGGCACTGAAAAGGCTAGAGTTTAAAAAAGTCATTTCAAGCTGATGCTACAACTTGCACGAAGATCAATATGCACTAATTTGCATATGGATGATGCCATCGCACAATTATTTGTATAAAGTTTAGTGGTTTTGTCCAGAGAGATCAACTTCAGCCATATAAATGGTAGATAGAGAATTTGTTTAGCTGAATAATCACAAACTCACTACAGGGATATCATATAAATATATGGTATCCTTGTAATGAGTTTGTGATTTGTGATGAGTTTAAAAAAAGTAAAAAATAAATACAAATAGAGGGAGAAGATCAAACAAACTATTTACATATTTAGAAGATAAAACAAACTATTTACATACTAACAAGCTTTAGGAACACCCTAATCCAGAGATCCAGGGAGAAAGTCAGAAAGAAACTCAAACTAACTATTTACATATCAGAGAAGAATCAGAGAAAATATAATTCTGTACTGTGTTGGTATTATAAAGTCAATTATTTATTATCTAAAACTAGGTATTTATTTATTTATTTATTTTATGAAAAACAATTGATGAATCAGTATCTATTTGGAATTATTTAAAGAAATGGTGATCGGTGATTGGTAGTTGGGCACACTGTCTGGCAAGCATGCGCAGCTCATCTGAGAGGAAGAGACCCCGGTGCTGTTGGCAGAAGAGCTGTGGACAATTGTGATTACTCTGAGCAGCATGATGCATGGGATTGCATGCATGAATTACAATATAATATATTTGAATATATTTCTTGCCTTTTACCAAATTGTCTGAATAAGTCGCTAAATTTGTCGCTATTCGCTTTTTAGAAATGTCTGAAAAGTTGCTAATTCTAGCGACTGGGTGAACACTGGGTTAAGTATCCATGGGCTGGTTGTGGTGGGCTGGTCTTGGTAAAAAAAAAAACAAGGATGCATTTAGCCCAGCTCTTTGTGAATATTTCCTCCTGTTCGGCATCTCCCGGTTGGCGTCTCATTGCATCACGGGCATGCTGCAGAAGAAGAATACCTTTTAGCATTAAGAGTTCTAAGTAACGTCACGGTGAAGGAGCGGCGCAAATCCGGCTCGCTTTATTTCATCCTAGAAAGAGTGCGACGTCTCTGATTGACACCCCCTGCCTGCCTGCCTTCGTTTTCTCTTTTTTTTTTTTTTTTACCAGCAAATGCTCCAGCCTTTGTTCTGCGCCTCAGCTGTTCCATTCCAATAAGCCCTGCCACCAAGCTAATTGGCCTTGGTGTGAAACCTCAAATTGTTCAACAGGCTCTGACAGGCGGTGGTAAAAATACTGATTGGTTCAGCCGCATATGCTTTAACAAATGCACGCAGGGCCCGTCAGCTTGAAGATATGACCCAAAAAAAAAAAAAAAAGAAATCAGAGTCATTTTGTTTCCCGGCAAGTAGAAACCAGACAGAGTCGCAGGCGGGTGTTTCTTTTTTAAGTTAATTCAAAGTCAATGCAGTGCAACCGCATTATCGCTGCGGCCCGAAGTCATCCCTCTCCTTCGACTCCTGTGAGTCGTGCTTTATTTTTCTCCTTTCAAAATAAATATTCCATCTTCCCAGAGATGGCAGATTGTTAGATTGTGAAATAGACACGACTGAGTCTATATCCTTGTGGATAAAAAGGGGATGCGCTTGCTTTCGATTGCTCTCTGCAAAAATTATACAAAATAAAGATGTGCTTGGGCGGTTACTTGAAAAAGTGTACAAGTTGCACAGTGTACGATTTCCATTTCAAGCCCCTTCCCTGATTGATAGTGATGCGGGCGTTTTTATACAATCAACCACCTGTGTCCCCACAGCCCCGCCACCGCCTTTCACGCGCCCCCAGTATGGAAGACATCTGTAACGCCTATCATCTGCGGCTTTTTTCTCTCTGCCGTGCCAATTTATCTGAAAAGGGAAGGGCGACCGGGTAGCTTTTTACATAATTCGATTATAAAAGATTTGTTTCTTGCTCCCAGTGCCATGCCTCCCTGCTGCCACATATTAGCCTATTAGAATTGAGAAAATCGTATTGCCAACCGGATTGTCTGTTATTGACAGGATGCGCCGTCCCTACACCGTATGTCATGTTGCTGGGCTGACAGACATCAAATCGAACAGAAAGTGAATGTTCCAGAATGGAGGCATGGTGGGGACGGAAGGTGCTTCTGACTGTATTGCTATTTACTTCAACTTCAGTATATTTTTACTTCAATATTTATTGACTTAAAAAACAACAACACAATGCAGCAACCAATAAGCCCGTCCTGAGAGATACTACAGGCAGACCTGGTCAGAGATTATTTTCACTCTGAAGAGGGTTATTACATGGCGACTTACGAAATAAAACAATACATTAGGATGGAATATTGATTTTAAATAACTTGACATCTAGTAAGCCTAGTTTAAAAGCTTCCCCTGAGAAAAATAGGCCATAACAATTTAGCCGTAGCTAATTATTTGACATACAAAAAAAGTCCCACTACAAACATATTTACTGTTATCAATGGGTAATTGGACATATCCCTAATCATTTCTTCAAGTCTTCTATTGTAGTTTCTTGGGGTGTCATGATTCTCCAAAGCCACGCTACGATTTGACTTTCCATTTTAAGGTCACAATTAGATTGACTTTCGATTTAAACATTTTTTTTTTTCAGCACCGACAGCTATGCCATTGTTAGACTCTCGAGTCTTCATTTATACAGAAAAACACTTGTTTCTCAGTCAGTAACTTTTATTGGAATAATAAATATTATAAATAACAACAGTTAAACAGTTAAAAGGCATTCGTAAAACGAGACTTTCAAATAATAAACAATATGTTACTTATTTCATTACAGGTACTCCTCACTTAGGGACCTACCTGTTAACGACTGTTCGGTCTTACGACCAGCTCTGTGACCTGTCTCTATTGTGCGCTGCGTACAATACCACGGCGTGCACGCTGCGTGCGTGGCGTCTCAGCGTCAAGCATCTCAGCGCGCATCACCCTTTATACACTATATACACTATATACACTGTATATACTATATAAGCAATATACACAATGTATTCTATATACACTATATATACTATATATACTATATATACTATACACTATAAACACTATACATACTATATATACTATATACAATATACACTATAAACACTATACACACTACACTATATACTGTACACTATGTACACTATATATACTACATACATTATATACACTGTATACATCTCATCTCATCACCGTTGTCAGTGTTGTTCCCGCAGTCTGTCAGTATTCACTACACTAGCGTTGGCAATGGCCACGCCCCCCTTACCGTGAATTAACACGGGTCCTCTCTTATCGGCCAATTAGATTAACGACCTGGTGCTAGGAACGGAACTCGGTCGTTAAGTGAGTAGTACCTGTACTTTTAAGTTCCTCACCAAAATAAGTTAAGATAAACGGATGCTATTTTTGCCAGAGGGGAACGCAGCTCTGATCAGTGCGATTTTTCCTCCAAACAAAGCAAATAAAAACTCTAGATGTATTTAATTTACTTTGTTTCCTGCTGCTGCTCCACTGTGGAGTAGATCGCAGAAAGCTCCCGCAAAATTCTGCCCAGCACAAGCCGCGAGCTGGTGGTTTGGATCCTCAGCACTAGAGGACGTTCCGTCGGTGATGGTCGGGTTTATTTCCCACTTTCATCGCCACATCCGTGGGATTACTGGACATTGTGGTCAAAGGCGCACTGCGCTCTCCCTTGTACACACAGGAATGTCAGAGGAGAGGGAGACCTGCTGACTGAGCTCGTGCGTCTCGGCTGACCTGAACTCCGCACACCAGGAATCATTACGAGGAATATTTCTCTCTAATGTGCATTCACTGTGCAACAAACTGGATGAACTGTTATTGAACTATTGAACTTTATTGTTATTTTTTTTGAAATATTCAAATTCTATTCGAATTTTGTTCCTGCAGCCCTTGTGCCAGGTGGGTGGGTGCAGTGTGCATTGAGGGATGGGGCACAGTGGATCCCGAGCCGACCGCAGCTCCCCCTAATCCGACCCAAACTTCTTGAAAGTCGGTTCGGAGTCTGCAGTCAGCAGCCCCCAGCGCACACTGCATTTATTTACCGGTGGTTCTTCCAGCGCCCAATATGGTGAATACGGGGAGAACCGCAAACCTTATTGTGATTTGGAAGTTTGAAATCTAACCCTCATTTCGGTTGATATTCCATTTTGAATTACAATCATGACGCCCCTAGTGGTTTCTTTGTACCATCACAAAATGTCGCCACAGTAATTTTAGGGATTAAATGATATATTAAGATATCAGATACAACAGTAAGGCTGTGGTTGACTATATGTTAACAGTAACATAACAAAAATTACCATTGTACTTATGTGCAATGATGAATCCATCAGTTGAAATGATCGACTGCTTTATTACCGTGCGATCACCAGTTAATTATCCACTTTTAATTTAAATGGTTACCGGTTCACGGTACTTCATTATACATAGCCTTTCTTCATAATGAGAAAGCGTACTTGTCAACTGTGGGAAGTCTTGACTGCACAATGACAAATTGACTACATTTCCCGTAATGATTGTTCGTTACAGTGTGAATATACAACTTCCTGTGATCCTGATCGTATCGCACTGTCGAGAACAAAAACCAATAACGATTTCTGTAACCCCAACACCCGCGTCGTCCTCAATAATTTCCCCTATTTCCCTTAGTTGACAGTCGTGGTGGACTGTTTTTGCCAAGTTTCTGTGGATTTGATAAAGTGTTGCTCAGTTCAGTTTGTCACGGTGCTACGGAAGCTTTTGAATAGTAATTGCAGGCCGAGCATGTTTCCACAGAACAGCACAGTCAGCTGTGGTCAAGTGCAAGACTCGCGAGTGATTTGCTCATATCGAAATAATCTTTTTAAACGACTCAAGAGTCGGAAGTGACTCCGGCGGTTTTGTTCAGCAATGAGTCCCGAAGGGTTTTTGGGAGAGAGAGTGAGTGAATCTTTGACTTGCGAGTTAACGAAGCAAAAATAATTACTGAGGATTAAATGTACGTGGAAAAAAGGTATTTGGCATAGTTCCTAATGAATGTGACTGATTTTCACGCTCCGTTTCACCAAAATGAATATTTTTGACCGAATCAAATGATTATTGGGAGGATTGAATCCACAACTCAAAGGAAAACCGACTGCGGAAAATGTAAGGACTCTTCTTTCCGCGTCACTCGTTACGAGCGAATCTCAAAAAAAAGACTTTTTATCCCGCTCGCCAAACTTTTCATAGCTAGTCCAAGAGCCTTAAGATCCTCAGCCTCTACTTCCCCAAATTTGACCCGCTGTAGGCTGCAGCTGTCTCTTTGAGTGTGTTCCACGTGCCCTGGCAGCTCCTCGCTCGCTCGGTACGCCTCGCTCACCCGTCGCCCGTCATAAACAATGAATGCGTCTCACCAGTGGGGCAGCCGACCACGACTTTGTAATTGGTTGCTGTGATCAAACAGGACACCTCGGATTAAAGCGGACGGCGGCAGGTGGCGGCCGACCACCACCGATCGGCACTACCCAGCAGCACAGCCAGGCCTCAGACATCACAGCTTTCAGATCAAAATAAAATGCAACTCCAGTTTGGTTTTATCGGGGGAAAGAAAACCTTGCGATATAGCCGCTGAATGAATGAACAATTTTACAAACCCATTTTTGGGTTCGCAATAGACAACAGCCCTACATATGACACAGATATTGACGTTTATAAATGTGTAATTGGACATTGTAGTTTCTTCCAACCATCACAAGATGGTCGCCACTAGCCAGTGTTAGCATTAGCACGTTGAGCCCTCGATGGTCATTATCGACAGACAGCGGTCAGCGGTCGTTATTCAGAAATAACCGCCCTCCAAACTGAAAAAACGAATGTGTTTATAAACCCATTTTCTGGGTTTCTAACACACAGAAGCATGCACTGTTGCACAGTTGCTACAACGATAGATACCAATTCATTATGGACCCTTGGTGTCCAGAGGAGAGAATAGCTGCTCGGAATAACCCTCGTATGTTTCGGCAGTATTCCACGGCCAAATTGGTCCATTTCGTGTCGCGTCCGCTGGCACATTCTGGAACCTTGTCAAGCATGTCAAAGAAAAATTTCGCCACGTTAAGGAAAAGTCGTTGTCCTGATGATTTCCTAATGCCCTCGATCCAAGAGTGAGGGAAAAAAAAGTGTTGCAAAGACGCATGGATCCAAACAGGAACACATTTTGAAAACAAAACTAGGTGCTAGGCAGCTTGCTTCATACATATAGTGTTGCAATCCAGATATGAGGCGTGTATTCATGTAGATGCATATATTCCTTATTAACTCCGGAGCCGTGTCAGATCAGGTTCCTCCATGACACCTCTCAGACCAGACTGGAGACCAAAGGTGATTGAGCTCTCACACATGGGTCACTGGGCTTTGAAGACTGGCAGCCATGTTTTTACATGTATATTTTTACATTTTAACTTTTACTACTACTGCTACTACTCCTGCTACTTTTACTACAAGTACTTAAACTGCTATTATAACTGTGGCTTCTATTGCTGATAATATTACTGACAGTACTATTACTTCTAATAATAATACTACTTTTATTCTTACTAGTACTAATATTGCTACTACTACTATTGCTATTACTACTACAACTTCTGCTGCTGCTACTACTCCTACTACTACTACTACTACTACTATGACTACTACTACTACTACTACTACTATGACTGCTACTGCTGCTACTACTACTACTATTATTATGACTACAATTACTAATCACTATTACTAATTACTTATTAATTATTATTACAACTACTAGTATGACTTCTCCTGCTGCTACTGCTACAATAATACTCTACTACTACTATTATTATTATTACTACTACTACTACTACTAGTGATATTATTACTACTACTACTACTACTACTACTACTACTACTACTACTACTACGACTTCTGCTGCTTCAGCTACTACTACTACTATTATTATTACTCCTACTACTACTGCTACTACTACTATTAAAATTCTTACTACTACAACTTTTCCTGCTGATACTACTACTACTACTACTGCTACTACTACTACTACTACTACTATTATAATTACTTCTACTACTGCTACTACTACTATTATAATTAATACTACTGCTGCTACTACTACTATTATTATTTCTAATACTACTACGACTACGACTTCTGCTGCTTCAGCTACAACTAGTACTACTACAGCTATTATTATTACTACTACTACTACTACTACTACTTCTGCTATTATTATTACAACTACTACTGTTATTACTACTACTACTACTACTACTACTAATTCTACTTCTACTATTATTATTACTTCTACTACTGCTGTAACATCACCGTAGCATTACTCTACGCAGGGCAGAGTACTAGGCAAAAGTGTCATGTCAGGGTAAATGTCAGGGTTTGGTCAGGGATATGTCAATGATATCCTGACCCACAAGAGGAAGAAGTAGCGGATCTAAGTGAAAGGGAAAAGAGAGCTCAGAGAAATATGCGGCGTGTTAACCAAGCAAGACACAGACGGGGTGAGAGGGGCGTTGAGGAGGTCTGCAGATGCCTTGGTCCGCCATGGAAGGAACATCGCTGATGCGTAGACTCTTTATCAGGTGCTTACGGAGTCAGGCACACGTGAAACTATTCAATGTAAGCAACGAAGATGTGGAGGTAATGGAAAAGAAAATGCTAGCGGCCCCTCTTTCGGCAATACAGGGGACTATGAAAATCGACAAGTGTTGAGCATTACACCTGTAATCCTCAAATACAGAGACATCAGTTGTCTCTGCCAGGCAGCAGAGGATGTGTGACCCGTGCTACAGTCTTCAAGATGTCCTTGTTGGAGCTGTTCCACCTACAGAGGGAGACCACTGAGAGCCACAAACACCAGACGTGTCTGAGATTCATCATTGTGGGTGAAGAATGTCTTGTGTTCAGTCATTGGTGTTAAATTGTGTGACTGCGGTTACTACATGTTTTTTCTGTGACGTCATATTAAAGATGTAGTTGTTTTTACTTTCTAGCAATATTTTGTTTGTTACTGGGTGATGTAATCATGAGTTGATATCTTAGAGCTAGTATCGAACACCTTTTGTTTGAATGATCTTGACTTGTTTGACCGAAAAAAATATGTAAGAAGGAATATATTTCAGCAGACTTGCATCAACCAGATTCCACCGTTTCTGTACAATGACCCTACTACGACTATTGCCACTATTATCATTACCACTGCTACTTTGACTATTTCTACTATTGCTGCTACTACTACTACTACTACAACTTCTGCTGCTGCTACTATTACTACAATCTACATTACTAATACTACTATTACTACTACTGTTACTACTACACTATTACTACTACGGTTAGTATTGGTACCAGACTAACACAACCTCTATTACTGATACTACTATGACTTCTAATAGTATTCCTTCTAATATTACTTGTACTAAAATTGCAACTACTATTGCCACAGTTCATTCATATCACTACTACTACTTTGACTATTTCTACTATTAGTACTACTACTGCTGCTACTACTACTGCAACTATTCATGCTGTTACTACTGTGACTACTACTATTAGAATCACTACTATGACTAACACTACTTGTACTGCTGCTACTATAACTACAACCACATTACAGGCACTACTACTACTATTATTACTACTACTTTATAACTACTACTATATTACAATTATGACTCTGGCTACTATAACTAACACTAGTACTACTACTACTGCTGCTACAATAACTGCTACTACTATTACTACTGTAAGTCTTACTATTGAAAAAAAAAATACAAGTAATTTCACATTCAATACACATCAATTTAGATTTAGATGATTCATTTCCACTTCAGACGAGCCTGTGTCATTATCTGTCTGATCCCCCTCCATGCCGCTCAGCGCAGAGGCACCTGCAGTCAGAAGAGGCCGTCCATTGTTAATGATCAACACCAGCCATGTTGCCATCAACTAAATTGACACCAGGGGTGCGAGGTGGAGCCAGCACTAAGGGGACGTTTCTCCTACGGGGAAGTTTAAAGGGGCCTTGGTGGACCGCTGACCACAGCAGCAGCGCAGCTTCCCGAAATGCACCAGATAGCGCCACCGCACAGAGAGGCCGCCATCTAATGGGGTGGCGACGCGAGGGACACGAGGCGGAGGCCACCGGCGTGAAGGGCTCGTCGGCCATTTAAAAGCTTAGAGGGCTTGCGCCGCCGTCTCTGCCTCAAATAGATCCGGTCAGAATAACTCTCATCTTAAATAATGGCTCACAGATCAAAGTCACAGGAGTTAATGATGGATAAGGACAGGGGGATTTTGGGGGGCTGCTGGGGCGTTCTGGCGCAGGGGAAATTTCGAAAGAGTTTTCAGTGTCGGACATCTCAAGTCAGCTTGCATGCCCAGCAGTCTAGGACGGGGCGAGAAGTCCCGATCGTTTACTCAATTCATGTTCAGCTTTGAAAAGCTGAACTATTTCTTTTACGTCACGCTCTGACAATCACTACCTTGTACCATCACAACAGGCGTTTATCATCTTGAGCAATAGCATTTAAGGTCATTATACTTATATATTATCCATGCTTTTGATAGACTTATTGCACGGCTCTGTGGAATACTCAATTCTGAATGGTTGATAGCGCAAATAATCGGTGAATTATCTTTGAATAATGACCATTGCCACGGGCAACCTGTTCTCCGCCTAGATTCACATTGCTCATTTCATTAGAAACTACAAGTGAGGACGTGAACTCATTAATGCAGATTTGTCCAATTTCACATTAATAACAGTAAATAGGCAAGTCACATGTATGGAAATTGTTGCACTTTTTTTCTTATCTGAAGCTCTTAAGACGAGCCTGCTATAAAGCCTGCTTATGAAATCTTTTCTTGTATGTATTCTGGATCCTTTTAATTCGTGATCAGCTGTGTAATAAATGGAATAATGTGCAGCCAGCAGGTTGTTATCTCAAATTAACCCCGGTCACAGTGATAACCAACTTCATTACCCTGTCCTGGGTTATTTTGCGATAATGACTGGCTGCACATTATCCCTGATACATATATGTAGGGAACACGGTCAGTCTGGCATGTCACATTGTTGTCATCCCAAACCATTGCAGTGAACTGTAGGATATGATATTCTATTCAAATATATTTTATTTTAGAGCTGTAACGCACGCAATACATTTTAAAAAGGATAATTCCAGGAAAGTTTTTGCTTTACTCTCTGAATTGTAGGCATGGCATTCGTGTTGATCTTAAAATCCATTTGAGACTGTAGCCTTGATAAAGAGCTGAATCAATATATTCCTCTCCACTTGTTTTTGCTGTTGCATTGTTCATATTTTTTTGGTGAGCCCAATATACAGTCGAGCAATCAGCCAAATTGCACAAGGACATTTTTAATAACAAAGATTTTTAAGGCTCAAATCATTAAACTTCTCCACAAATGCTTTTGACAATTTGAATAGCCTTTCCATCCGTATGAAGAAATGTACCATGACCCGTGACCTGACGGCGCTCAGCGTTCTTGCTTTTTCTCGTGTTTTCTGAGATGGTCATGGCAAATGGGCGGCAGTGGATCATCCTGCCATCATTCCCCTCTCAAGTTGTTGTTTGTTGCCCTCTGAATGGGGCTGGAGACGTGGATATAATGGGCTTAAGGTCTCCAGGACACGTTCTTTGACACCACAGTGCTAACCCACTGGGGACCAGTCAAATTGAGACCAGCGAGACCGGGGGGGGGCTGGGTGTGATGGTGTGTGGATTGGGTTGGACGAGGGGGCTAGGCTAGGAGATTTGTTGGAAAGAAGACAGAAAGACGCCTACCCTGGTGGGGACATTTTTTTCTTTCTTTCTGTCTTATAAATGAAGCATTTCTTCCAAGTTTTTAAATACTGTATCAATCTCAATTAGGGGGTAATTATTTCCAGATTTTTGGTTGCAGAGACGGCCGTTACATATGGGGAATGTCTCCATGGGCACATGGCAGCACACAATAGAAATAATACTCTCCGACGAATCAATTGACTGCTGTTTTTGGCAAATAAGGCTAAAAACTGAATTATACTGGATATTTAATGTGGTCATCCGTAAGATCGTCTGTACTACACTATAAGGTGGTGGACTACACTACAAGTCCCAGAATTCAATTGGAAACTGTAATGTTCTGGGTTTTCCCTTGTCACTTATCGTTTCTCAAACGTATTCCTTCTTCTGATTGAATGATTTGATGGGGTTTTTTTCCCCTTGAGATTTGTGCGAGTTGTGGGAATCATTTTTGCTGGATCCAAAGGTGCCCGATCTTTGCATTATTGTATCTCGAAAAAGTGTCAAAGATGGGATTCTTAAACAAAATAATTTGACAGATGACCACTTTAATTGTGGTGTCAATCACATTCTAATGGGCTGCATCAATGTGATTTTTCAACTACATCTGGCATTGCAGATATTTTGATATCTATTATTGTTTTCCCCCCTCCCCCCAATCGCTGGAGAGATCTCACACAAACAACATCCATTCATCCATGATGAATGCCGTGATTTACGAACCGGCTGCACTGCTGCACTTCCTCCCCTACCTACTGTTCCTTTCCCATCGGACACCGTCTAAGGGGCCTAGGACGCATGATCGGCCAAGACCTGACCGGACCAGCTCTGTTAGACACTGATGCCCCACTGAGAAGACCTAGTCGCAGCTTCCAGCTGACCTTCTGCAAAACTAGTTGCTTGCACCGCGACCTACTCCTACACCTGCGTAGATGATAAAATAGTTCCTCCCGCCCTGAACTATCACCGGCTCCTTGCCCGACATTAATTCACATGACTGACAGCTACAATTGCCCGGCAGGCCAAGACAATCAGTTCTCTGTCAACAGCTTATTAAGTGGCTATGGGTACGATTGTGTTGGATGTGTGTTGTGGAGGATCAGCAATGCACCATGGGAACCTTACTGTTTCATTGGCATGTTTCATTCCGGTCACGTGTTATTTTAATGACACATAATTCATAAAAACTGTAGTAGTAACACATATTACTTTTATTTACGAGACGATCTGATTTGCTATTTTCCTCACCTATATCAGTGTTTATGCCCATGGCACGACTAGACATTTAACCCAAATTGGATCTCGATAAGCAACATGTCTACATGTGACATCATGATTGTATGTGGTATTTTCATGTATTCATGAAAAACATGTTCACATCGGTGTTTATATGTTGATTGGTTTCATTTCTCTGTCGGGCCCCGTAGCTCTGGCTGAAAATGGAACAATGCAATTGCAATTCTTAATAAATTGACCGAATGTATTTTAAACACTAATGCAGTCGCCGTTGCTGTGATTTTTGATGTACTTCAACACATCAAGTCGTATGAAAGGAGGAGGTTTATGTTAAAAGCTTTTTGGATTGTGAGTGTAATTGTATTACAAAGTTATGTTTGTTAAATTGTTAATGCAATTAAGAGAAATGGCTGCTACTTTGTCGATGATGGTAAAACAGAATCTGTGTATATATACATATACATATACATATACATATACATATACATATGCATATATATTTGTAATACGACTACCCATAATCATAACAGTGAATCTCAACGTGTACAGTAATCCCAGTTCGAAATAAATCTGATAAAAGCCAGATCTTACTAATTTAAGTCAAAGGGCTGGGTATTATCAATTTAGTGATATGAGACTAGATATTGTGCGGGATTTTTATTATCATAATATTGTGATATAATTAAATATTTTCTTTTCTTGCTCTTAAAGGCTGCAATAAAGGAAATTTATATCTGAACTACTATGTAGACTGTTCAAGCTGTTCACTTCAATTCCTTTATAGACTTGGAAGTATCTTATGAAAGCACCAACAGTCATCCCCGAAATATATCAAAATGATCAATTATAACAAAGTTTTTGTCCAAATAAATTGCTATATTTCTGTGTCAATATCACCTAGCCATAGAGCGACAGTAGCCAAGGTATCTTCAAAATTATGTTTTTTTTCATGTCCTGTTTCATGTCATATGTTTATTATTCATGAGATAGGGTGGCCAAATGCTGCATCTGTACTCTCAATTTCATGTAAAAAAAAAATAAAAGATTAACACCATTTACTTGTCAGTCACACTAATCAAAGAACATCGGATGTAGTTCTGCGTTCTGGCAGCGCTGCTGCTGCACGTGTGAACCATGGAGGTATTAATAGCATTGGATGAACCGTGCCAAAATGGATGCATATAACATGTACGGCTAAAAACACAGAGAAGGATTCTATCACCATTTTCCAGTCCCAGACAAGTCAAGATCTTTAGAGAGTCCTAAAGAAATGTCTCGTCTTGGGGGTGGAGACTCCTGTCCCCGTCAGTCTTTTGATTTACACTCAGTCCAAGGGTTGAGACTCTTGCGAGAATATCAGGTTGGTTTTATACAGTATGAACTAAAGTCTGAAGTCTCAGCTCCTGTAGTGTGTTGCTAGAATCCCAAGATGTCGGATCCCCTGTGGTCACCGTCCTTGGTAAATCCTATAGTGTGCACTACTGCGATGGAATTTTTTTTTCAGTTTGTGATGCTGTCTGTTCAAAGAATTTAGATGTAGCCTTGCCATTGGGGCTATAACACAGGCTTTAATTTAGGGCTGTAACTGGTTAACATTAATTCAATGAGTACAAGATAACATTAGTATTATCTGAACAACTAATTTTAGTGGCAAAACACCGTACTAAATGAGAGAATTCATTAAGATCTTTACACGCAAATGTAAAAACTAAAAGTGGCAGTTGTCTGAGATGGCGCCGCGCGCCATCCAAGTGGCATTTCAGGGACCTCCGGCACAGAGACACAGAAAACGGGGTTGTAAACAACAGTTTATTGTAGAGAGTGGGCCAGCTGGAATCAGCCCCGGAGAAGATAGACATGTGTCATGACGGGCTCCTCTCCTGAGTGAGTGTGGGGATGGGGGTTTTACCTGCTGCTCCGTACACCAACCAGCGAGCAACAGGTATCCACTCTGCTCAAACCACACCATCCCCACACCACATACTCATTAAAAGGACATTTTATAACAGTACAATATCAAAATTTCAATAAATATATATATATTCTGGAAAATCATGCCTCATTTGGTTTAGATTTGTGAGGAAATGGATTGGCAAAGTTAACAGAATTGCACTCTTAGACTTTTTTATGATTATGCTGCAAGACATGGTGCACCAAGCAATTTACTTTCATGCTATAAAGTAAGTACAAGACAAGTGACATACTTTCTATGTAGCTTGTAATTTAGCATGTTACTACTCGCATACTAAAAAGGGGTAGCTTGGCTGTAGCCAGATTCTTTAAATCATTTCGCCCGGCAACTAACTTCCCCGACACTGCTGATTTCACAGAAATATTCACATCTATTGAGCAGGTTTTTTGCTCCTTAAACTAAAGTTAAAATTAAAGTCGTTCTAATGATCCATTCGTCGGTGCTTTTTCTTGACTTGCTCTTTCATTTTCCAGCCTCAAATTAATGTCCCTTTCAGCTCAGAGAGATGAAGCGCTTTGCTGTCATTTTATTGAATGGGTTGCCGAGACCTGACCCGATCAGCAAATACATCACTTGTATTAGAGGTGATCAATTGGAGAGGAGAAGCCAGAAAAAGCACGGTTCAGTATTTGGGAGGGGTTGGGAGTTGTTATTGATCGTATGAATTATTCATGTTGGCTCTTCAGCGGACGTGAAAAGAGTTCTCCTATCATTCATAACCTCCGGGACTAGAGAATCTCAGGGCGCTGAGGGGTTATACATGGGAGCGGTTGAAAAAGATTGATATTACAATTGATAGATGCACAATTATTATGCATCATTATCAGCCATGTGCTCAGTTTGATCCATTCTCCAACCAGAGAGACGGTCATATTTTCCGTAAATCACTTATTTTTTGGTAATAACGAGTTGGCAGCCATCATAGTTCCTTCCTTTCTCCTCATGCCTACCTCCGCCCCTTCTTTCTGTCAGAAAGGGCGGAGGCATCAATCAGCGGCACCTCTGATGAGTGTCAAGCGCTGTCCCAAATGTCCTTCATCTGACTACACATTCTGTCTGTTACTTTTGAAATCCCCACTGATCTTTACAATATCGCAGCTAAATCAACACAACTTTAGACCGTGCTGTGCATTTGAAATGGCCCCTAAATAAAAAACATAAATCAAAAAGGTAAAGTAAATAAATAAAAAATACGGCTTATTGCCACGTACCTGTAAGCGGCTTCTCTGCGTATCCTTGTTGTAAAAGTGCTTTCCATTTGCATATTTGGGCAAGAAGGGCGGCTCTTTTTCACGTCGGTACGCTATGCAGAGTGCTTTTTATTAAGGCCAATGCAAGCGTGGCTCTATCCACCTGCAGAAAAACAATCAATCTTTTTGTGATAGCCCTGCTGGAGTCCGCCTTGCAGGAAACCAAATTACAATGAGCGAATGGCCTCTGTGATGCCGGCGCCAACATTCAGGTCAGTATGATTGGTTTTTGTGTAGGGACCATTTTGCGGTCACAGACACTGTCAGGCACGGATCTTTGTGAGCTGTTTTTTTTTTCCTTCTACATTTTTCGTCATTTATTATTAAAGCGCAGCAGCCATTGATTATTGTGTCAAATGATCTCTCCAACGATTAAAATATCACTTGGTATTACACGATGACTGCCGGCCTTTTGTTACCTCCGCCTTCGTTCCTTTGCATTGACGAAGCCCGGTCTGGAATGTCCTGGCGGCTCTGTCTCTCCGGAAATCAACCGTTTCCTGTCAGATATTGAGACATCGGAGCCTGTCCCAAAAATGTGGTTTCTGAAAGCGAGAGATTTCATATGAAAAGGAAAAAAAAACACTGTCAGAAAAAGGAAGCCTAGATCAACATTGGACGAGACCAGAAGACTTCACAGCTGTCAGGGAGCGAAAGACTCTCATACCTTGATTCCAATATGAGATTAGTCAGTTTTGATCACGTTATGGTACAATAAGGATCCCTAAAATGCTAACGGTCAAATGTGGGATTTTAGTCATCGTTCGATCAGGTAGCGTTAGAATAGGGCTCCCTCTAATGGTCGAAAAGTGCTTCTTCCACTGGCAGATCACATCATTCCCAAAGAGATTCGATTTTAGATTTCACACCATCTCATGTCAGGGTTACACAGAGTGCAACCTATAGTTTGTACCACAGCCTACACGTACTTGAAAGGTAGCTGGACCATTTGCAAAGGTTTCTCTGTACTAACTGGGTATGTTTGAACCAAAGTGGACATCACTGTTCTCCAGTAGCGCCACTTATCTCAAAAGGTTGTAGCTCCGCCGATTTACCTGAATACAAAACACGTTGATTGAAGTCTGTAACAATATTGGGTTAGGTTTTGTTGATGGGTTGGGGTTCGAATAAACGTTTCGACAAAATGTCGGGAGGCTACTTATTGTTGATTTAAAGTTTCTCTCATCAGCCCAATATGGGATTTTAGTCATGTTTTGTTCAGGTAATGGTATAATTTGGCTCCCTCTAGTGGTGCAAAATCACACAAAATAACTTCAACAATTCACACTATGTGAACATCGTATTGTGTACAATGGCTACACAATACGAGTCTTTATTCTGCTCGCAGGTCGCATCATTCCCGAGGCAAATGTATTCCTAACCCTAACCCTAACCACCCTAGAGAGCTGTAGAGAGCGATGAAGAGCCAACCCTCAGATGAAAAGGTGGCTGTGGATCGTGCTCAACACCACAACAGACCCAACACCCAAACACATAATAAACACTAACTACACAAGACCCTCCCTTGTCTTTGGATCGCATTTACTGTGCACTGCTTCACCCATGCCTCCACTCCTCGGTACACCTCTCTCTCTCTCTCTCTCTCTCTCTCTCTCTCTCTCTCTCTCTCTGTGTGAGTGGGCCAAGGCAGCTGATTGTGCCTGGGCTGTTAAGGAAGGAGGGAGCTGACTCCACTTACACTGTGACCGCTCAATCAGTAGGAAACATGCCTGTCTGTCGGGCTTAGTGATTTATTATGTGCTATAAATGACTGAGACTGTGGCTGCGTCCCTGGGTTACTGTGCTGCGCTGGGCTGTGTAAGCGTGCAAGCCAGCCCTCTCCAGGAGGTATTTTCGTCAGCATATGTGCGTGGATTTGTCTGCACAACTAATGTCGGTGTCAATTCCTTGTGATGTGTGATGAATTGCGAATAAGCGATAAGCGATCTGATATATGATATATATCACATATTGCAGAGCAATTGCAGTGGATTTGTAGAACTCCGGCGTTCTCTTCTTAGGATGCTGTACTGTAATATTTTGATGAGTTGCCTTCACCGAAAGGTGCCTGGAAAGGAGGCCCCCCCAAAAAAAATCTATATATAAGGTCAGTTTTGTGTGCGACACGCAAATATGGACAAAACTGTGAAAAACGAAAAGAAAAAAGTTGAAAGGATGGTCTGAGTGTCATTATGTTTTATCTTGAGTGGTTAGTTTTAGCTTTTGGTGTTGCCATATAATCGTAATTTTGTAGTCTGTTTATGCACAGTTAGCATTTTGCATGGCGCAGGCACTAAGCAGTTTCTCACATCAAGCTCCTTTTCTTCTATATTCCAAATCCCAAATTTAGCATGAACTGAATTCGGCGAGACCCAAATAAATGTTATGAATGCCAGACACTCGCAGGGAAAATGCTTGCAAAAAAAAAAAAAGGTAGCTTAGATGCTTTCTATCTTTTTTCTTTGAGCCTCTGTGGGCACTGGCCTCTATCCCTAACAACCTTTATTTGTGGCAGACTGATTGGAAATAGAAATGGCATGTAAGCTGGCTGGAATCGAAGCTATCAATATATTACACGGTTCCTCTTCTCTCACAAAGAACAATGATTGACACCTTCCCTCTACGGCTGCAGTGTAGCTCCTGTCCTGTGAATAATAAACCGTATAATAAACCAAGGTCAGGGTTAAATATTGGTAGCGGCCTCAACTTTTGCTCTTAATCAGGGGTCCCAAACTAAACGCCCGCAAATATTTTTTTCAAAATATAAAAGCATCATCATAAGAGAGCTATTTCTAACAGGATAACAAGGCACTTATCTGCGGGAGGGGGAAAAAAAACAACGGAAAAACAGAACAAAAACAAAAACAGGCCACTTTTCCCTTGAAGTTCAACACCAGTGGCCCCTGAGAAGAAGACAACCTGGCCGTATGATTACACCTTGAACTGCCAAGGCGATATGTTCTCTGACTCTGTCTGGATGCGCGGTCTCATTAGAAAGGTTCACAAAATGAGGAGGCGGCCCCTGAGATTTGCGCTATCCAGAGTCCCTCGGCAGTACCAGGGTCTGGTCCCAAAAAATAAATGAATAATTGTATTACTTCTCACCAGGCCTCCAAATGTTAATTTCCCGAGTCACGTGTTTGTCCAATTACTCAGAAACTAATGAAGTGGAACGTCGTGCACCGGAGTTCATGCAGTACACACCCCAAACCCCCAAATCCCAGTTCCTCCAGCCCGGTCTTACTGTTCCTCGGCGGGGAAGCTAATCATTGGCAAACATTAAAGCAGCCAATACCGCTGTTCAGATACATACATTTAGCCGCGTCAATATCTGCTCTTCATTTAATCAGTTCTCCACAGCTATCTCAATATCGTACGACTTGTGTGGTGGGGGGCTGGGGTGCATTATCTATGCCATGGTATTATCAGGGATTATCCCTGACAGATAGATCCCCGCTCGCAGGCACCATTAGCTTTGCTTCGTCCCGTTCGCTATTTCCAACACCTGTGACCGCTGTCCGCCGGGCAGAAGAATTATTACCATTGTATTTATTTTTTTTTTCATTCTGTATAAATTAATCATGGGGATCACAAGCAACTACTTGAAATTTCTGGAGTGTGACCATGCAAGAAAGGCTTCTTTCCCCCAACGATACCCCCCGGACCCATCAGTGCATCGTTAACAAAGGAGTTGTGCTATTTGATGGAGAAGTGGCGCCAGCTACCTTGGCTGCAACGTATGGGATGCTAGTGTAGCATGCGGCAATGCACCTCCGCAAACAGCGATCAGAGCCAATGAGTTTGACTTTGAGTGCTAGCGGGAAGAGGACAGACAAAAGAAAGCTGATCGGCGTGAAAGTGGACAGCTGACTACAGCAAACATAAATTTGCATCGATCATTGGGCAGTAGCGCGGCCACTAATGACGCCAAGGCTTCGGGGGGCTTGTTAGACAACCTTTGCAATGGAGTGCAATGGGTTCCTGTTATCTCCTGCTTTAATTATTCAATAAGGATTCTCCGCCGCACATATCGGAAAAAATATTTTTATAATAAATTTGCCAACGCATGAATGAGCTGTAATGTGTGCGGCCATTAATACCCACAGAGCGGTAGCACTTGAAGGTTTTTAATATGGAAAGTGCAATAAAGTCAACCCCTCTATCCCTAGAGCCTTTCGCGCCAAAGCAGCAAAAGCAGCAAAAGCAGTTATTCCTGCTCATTAGAGAGATCCCCGACTAAATGAAACCGCAATGAAGTCGATATTCTGTGTGATTATGACAAATTTGCTGTAGTTAGGACAGCTACTTGGTAGGTATGAAGAACGTCATCTTTTTGACCTTTGCGGTTCGTACCACAGCCAACAAGGACTGTGCTCAAAGGGTAGCGAGACTTTAACTACATCTTTTTGCAAAGGCTTCCTTGTACTGAGCAGGTACGTTTGAACCGAGGTGGACCCGTGCTGCTCCGCAACGGCGCTTCTTCTTTCTTCGAGAGGGGAGCTCGGCCGCTGTGCTACTGTATGAAACACATTGATCTGGAATAACTTACAGATGTCGGGCTGTAACGGTATTGATTTCAAATAAGTGTTTGGACAAAATAGATGCCGTTTATTGTTGATTTGTTTCTCTCAACAACCCAACATGGGTTTACGTATAATTTTGTTAGGGAGCTGTCGTTAATTTTAATCAATTTATTGAGCAAAAACTACTATACATTTCAGAGGGCTCAAAGAGAATATTGAGGGGAATGCGATGGTCTAAAACTCTTATTCAAATGAATTTGAATTATGTGTTTTGAATAAGAATTTGGTGTCCTGAATTTGTGGATTCATGAAATCAAAATTAATTGTGGAAGAGTGATCAGCGTTTAGTGACAGACAAACTCAGTGAAATTACTTTTTTCCATGACTGCTTTTCCTTGACTGCACCTGGATGTTACCGCAAACCATGTTGAATTCAACATCATGGCATCTTGATAGTTGTTTTACATTCAGAGTCATTTTGAAAATAGAAGTTGGACTTAATTAGGCAATTTCAATTCAAATGAGCTTTTTCCAATGTTTGGATCCAAGCTCAAACAATTCAGCTTCACTAATGCAGATTCACAGTCACAGATTTCACACCACAGGAAGAAGCTCATTGAAAAGTGGAGCCATTCAAAGCCCAGACTCCCTAAGAGGTCAGAAAACGCCGTCTGCGGTTTGACGATAAAGTTTCCTGAGCCGGCTTTCTCTACGAGAGGCAAATGCATCAACGTAGTGACTCGCATAAGGAAAGACATCTGCCAGGTCTCCAGTTATTGACTAAACCTTCCATATCTGATTGAGACTTATGGGAAGTTATGTTGGGAGGACGGGAAAACAACAACAAGAAAAAGAAAGACGGAAGGTTAAAATAGAAATTTCAAACCAAATCAATAATGGCGGACTGAAAAGATCAAGCGTGGAAGGGGCCATGAATCCAGGGCCTCGCGGAGCAGGTGATAAAGCGCAGAAAATCTTTTCCTCACTCCCCAATTCTCTCTCAATGATCTCTGTCTATTTCCACCACATCATGGATTGTGATTCATGACCTTTTTGTTGCACACATCAGCTGTCAGCGGTGGGCGAAGAGAGAGGGTAAAAGATGAGGAATGGCCATTGGACGACGCTCAGCAACACAGCAGTGTTTTTCAACCACTGTGCCGTGAAAATGTTTCAGATGTTAAAACGCATAGATAAGAAACAAGCTCTCTTGTTGCAAGAACAAACCGGAGGCTGCACTAATTCAGCTAATTCACTATTAATAACTTACATAGCAATCATTTATAATTATAATTTATACCCTATATACCCAACCCAATAACTCCGTGCATAGAATCACATTTGTATATTCTGTATATTTTTATATATTTGACTATTTCTACTTTTTATTTCTCTGCTATTTGTCTATATTTGGCGATTTTTATTTTTTATTTTGTTTTTGCTTTACTTTTTATTCTTTTCTCTTAATTTTTTTCCGGTCAACCGTTCATCTGTAGAAATGCACCAACCCTCACCATGACAAATTCCTCGTACATGTAAATGCACCGAGCCGAACAAACTCATTTTGATTCTGATCAGAACAACCGAGTTTCTCACTGGAAGTGCATACTATTAGTAATGATGAAAGGTTCGGCTCTTTTTTGAGATTCGCTTCTTGGCGAGTCACTCAGTAAAGAGCTTAGTGTCGTTCAATTGGAACACTGACTCGCTCACCCCACTCTTTTGCTGGTTGACTCCCGAGTTGTTTGAAAAGATCAGTTCGATACGACCGAATCGTTCGCAAGTCTTATGTCACTTACTATTAGTAGGCCATAATAATAAGCACAGTTTGTGACGTTTTGTGACGTTTTTAGCGGTTAGCAGGATAGTAGTGTGTCGCGGGATTTAAATACTGTAGCAATATCCAAAGCTGGTCTCAATTTGTTTAAAATCCCTTTAAAGCGTCACTTCACGTGACTAATCGAGATGTTAATCGAGAGCCATATTTTCTCAAATACTAAAATGATAAATTGCTTTTGTTGTCCCGTGATGTCATAACCATCTCCTTTGCAGTGTAAAAAAACGTATTGCTTATTATTGTTTGCGTTGGGGAAGCCAGGTACAGCCACACCCTGTCATCGCTCAAGTTCGACACGCGCTAGTCTGGATCCCAGCCCCTCGTCTTAAAACACAACCATTTTGCATAATTGAAAAGAGCTCCGCGTTTGTTTCGTTGAGTTGATAAATTTACGGAGACAGCACTTATCTCGTCCCATCTTTCATCGTTCTTGGAAAGGGGGGGGGGGGGGGGCATACTGCACATACTGATTGATTCCTCTCTTTTGGGCTCAGTGTAATTCCATAGGCGGAGGGGATGGATGAATGAGTAATTTGTGCTCGTGCCTCCGCGTGCTTTGAGATCGTCCAAGCCGACGTCAATTTCATTTCATGACATTGTGCCATACAGTGAAGGAAAAAAAAAAATAATGATAAATACATCACAACACATCACCGTTTTCATTGGGACTGAATGTTGAACCAACATATTTAGAGGAAAGCTTAACATTGCCTTTGGCAGGAGCGCTGCGCTGTGTTCATCTGTTGCTGTAGGCCTCAAATCTCTGCGTGTGTGTGCCCCCCCCCCCCCACCCCACACACACACACACACCCTCCCTTGACTTGCTCCTGGGAGAAAATGTGTGTACACTAAATATCGGCTCCCTCAGATCGGCGATGAGGCCGGGCTCCAGCCCCAGGCACGGGAATCTCCGCCCTGCATTTTTGGATGAATGCATTTTTAATGGCTCACCAATTTCCCTCTCCGAGTTCCAGTCAGTTTTTTCTCCCTTCACACTCTCTCTCCTCACTGTAGGCAACCGAGCCACCTACCCACCCAATGTTCTCTCTCTCTTTCTTCCGCAGCCAAACCCTCCCCCCCCCCACCCCCCACACCCGAATTTACACCGAGATTTCCCAGGAAATATTCTCCACCGACTCCTTCGGCAACTCGGATGGGAAGAAAGAGAATCTTTGACCTTGAAAATTGAAGATGTTGCCATGGGAACTGTTAATCTTCCTGTCACTCAAAGAGTGCCTGGCTGGTAAGTCTCCTTTGATGACACACCTGATCTGCATACACACTCCACTTGGGGAAAACACATCACTCGCTTCCTCTACTCCTAGTTTTTGCAAAAATCCCATAAGGCCTTTCTCACAAACACACAAACAAACACGTTGAAAGACGCCGGAATAGAAAAATAACAGGAGACAGTGAGGTATTATCGCCATTAACTAGACCGGGGCTTCTCAACATGGGGGTCAGGGAGCCCCCAGAGGTCTTTCTAGGGTGTCCCCCAGAAAAATAATTAATATACTTCACTGTTGTTTAATTTAACTCCATTAGAAAATGTGCAATAATGACTGTGTTTTAACTCCCTATCCATAGTATAGACAGGTATTCCAAGTCCAACCCACTTTTTTAAATGACAAACCATCACAACCCAATTAACAATGGGCCTTACCATGAGCAGAGTAAATTTGTACCTACAATTGATATTCCTGAACATTTTTTCACTTACATAGTCATTTGAATGGGTACAATAAACCACGCTAAAATCACACGTTTGTTTAGTACTGGCTTAATTAATTCTGACAATAAAAGGATAAATAATTGATAAATGAGGCCTGGTAATTGCATTCTAGGGGTTTACTTGTTTTTGTTTTTTTTCTTATCATCACTAAAGCAAATGGTGTTTTATCACCAATCTTAACAGATTCTACCCTATGATTTCACAAAACATTTTGTGTATTAGCCTACTTCATAAATGGTATGGAGTAGGGTAGATAAAGTAGCCTGACATGAGTTCCTTCATGTGGCTTAAAGGTTTACTACAGTTAGAAATATAATTCTAAAAGACTAAGGATGTGTTGAATTTATTTTGGCAACCCAATTGAAATCTCCTTTTGTTTGAAAAACACCAGTCTGGCCAGTGAATTGCTCACCCAGCATATGTGGCCATAACAGCACCGAAAAATGCAGTTTCATGGGCTTAGATCACATCGTGAAATCATGAAAGATTATGAAAAGTGAAGCATGTTAACATGATAACGCAGTACTAAAGTAACAGTGTAACACATGTATTTCCTTATAGAACAGTGCTCAGACATTTACACCACTGTATATACTGTATGTATGACCGTATGTATACTGTATTTATGTGACAAATAATCTCTTGAACGTGGTTTTGGACTTGAACTTCATTGTGCCGCAGATGAAGAATAAGTGTGTTGGTCTGAATATCGTGTCTCATACATTTCCATAAAACTCCAACAACAACAATATCCGTTTTTATAAGCAACAGAGAATGAAAGTGACTACCTAGAGAAGTAGGTAGTGTGACCACATCCATATATTGTATATAAACATACTTCTAATGAGGCTTTCACCATGAAATAATCCCCACTTTTAACACTGTTTTGGCGCACAAGCTAAATTGTCATTTAATATAGTGACGTGACTGGCGGATGATCCGGTCATAGTAAACAAACCTTTGAAATGATTCCGGAGTCGGGAGTCAAATGCCAGACACACAGACAGGCATTCACTGAGAGTTTATCTTCTGATCACGAATGCAAAGTTATAATCAAACTAAATGAAATGAATGTGGAAAAGGATGAAGGCATTTGGCAGCATTCATATTGAATGTGACCGATTTACACTTTGCATTCCAACAACATTTTTACAGAATGAAATGATTCTTGGGAAAATTGAATGCACGACTCAGTGGAGAACCGATTATTCTGCGTCTTGTTCTACCGACTGAATTAAAAAAACATAGAGCGAAAATTGAACAAACCTTTTTGCGGCGTCACTCGTAAAGGTCAAAGGTCCAAAAAGGGACAAACTTATCATCGCTAACTGAAAAAATGGACTCATGATTCTCACTTTGGTTTGACATATTTTTGTTGCAAACACCATTATCATGGACACTACTGATTGTTTGAATCTTCTCTAAGATAGGGAAGACCGTGATTTTAATTGCAGTCAATTGCAACACCTCCAATATATTTATTTTCAGAAACCCAGAGAGGGATGAAAAGTGAGGCATTTCTGAATCCTCTTTAATGTCGACCCAAGAAAAGCACTTATCATTTAATCTCGGAAACCTTCCCATCAACACAGCTCACTGTAAAGCCGCTACAGCCGCTCTTAGAGTTAAGTTGTAGCAGTGGAAGAAGAACAGTAACTTCTTGTCATGCTCCTTGATTGCCTTTACATTTTATGAGCCAATTCTCTTGCTTTACACCCCTGTCGTACTCCATAACAAGCACCGCGGAAAACATTTCTGATAACTCCATTATCAGCAAATCTACGGTGAGGGAGGGACGTAAAAAAATAGAAATAACAGCAGTAATGGAGTGCAGCTGACAAATATTTGCACAGCTTCCGCACACCCTTGTTTGCGCGTGTATAGGCGGATGTCATCTTGATAAAGTTGGCTTGGCAGATATATCTTCAAATCAAGCCGTGACCATTTACAACTGGTGAGACGGATGTCTTTAAATTTATACAGTGTTCCGTGCCACAAGTCCCGACGTGCTGTTATTTATGCTTCTATTTCCATTGATTTAGCATTTCATGTCAAGTCAGCAGTTTAGTGGCAGGGGGTGAGCGGTTGGGAGACAGGTGGCGAGTTGGGGGGGGGGGGGGGGGGGGGGTTGCTTAAGCAACACTACAGCAACTCTTTTGGTATTTGGCACCACTACAGTTTGAGTGAAGTTTCACTTTAACACCACTGTCAAAAGACCCGGTCCGGTGTCCGAAAATTCTAATAGTTAATGTCACAAACACAGCTATAATGTACACCCAGGTTACAGTGCTCTTGCATGGACCTCTTCGCTTCCCCGAGCCGTGGGGCGAGAGAGCGCGGGGAGGGACGGGGCCCGTTGCTTTTGGTGTAGGTACAGTACCAGACGTGCTCGGCCTGGCAGATCGGCTCACTCTCGCGGGTCAGAGGGAGATACAAACTCCGTGGCGCAATGAAAGTGAGGGCCGGCGCGCAGTCGTTAGAACGGCAGCATTCGTTAACATGGGAGCGGAGGTGAAGCGCAGTAGTACGCAAATGCGTGACACAGTTTTCAAAGTGCAATAACTCTTTGACTGCAATACTCTCAAACCAACATTTGATTGACATATATGAAAGGCTTCATGTTACACTGACTTTGTTGAATATCAAAGGGGTTCCCAAACTCCACGTCCCTCTAGGGGTCCCCCTAGGAATAACAGGGGGTCGAGAACAAAACTTGTTGAGATGGTTGGAAGCAGGAAAATGGGCAAGCGTGAGGATCTGAGTGACTTTTATAAGGGCTAAATTGTGATGGCTAGACGACTGGGTCAGAGCATCTCCAAAACAACAGGTCTTGTGGGGTGTTCCTGTTATGCAGTGCTTAGTACCTACCAAAGGGGTCTAAGGAAGGACAACATGGACGTATAAGGCTCAGTGATGCACGTGGGGAGTGAAGGCTAACCCGTCTGGTCCGATCGCACAGAAGAGCTACTGTAGCACAAATTGTTGAAAAAGTTAATGCTGGCAATGACAGAAAGGTGTCAGAACACACAGTGCATCACAGCTTGCTGCGTATGGGGCGGCGTAGCCGCAGACCGGTCAGAGTGCCCATGCTGACCCCTGTCCACAACCGAAAGCACCTACAATGGGCACGTGAGCGTCAGAACTCTAATATGGAGCAATGGAAGAAGGTGGCCTTGTCTGATGAGTAAGTTTTCTTTTACATCATGTGGATGGCCACGTGCATGTGTGTCGTTTGCCTGGGGAAGCGATGACATCAGGATGCACTGGGGAATGTTCTGCTGGGAAACCTTGGGTCCGACCATTCAAGTTCAAATTCAAGAAATTATGTGTCACATACATATACATACGGTCATACATATGTGCAATGAAATGTCATGACAACCAGTGATTATGCACAATAAGCTCTATAAGCTCTAAAAATACAAAAAATACTAAAATGTGCATAACCGACACAAGGTGCTCGCGCAGGCGGCCACAATTGCAGTTCTGGGTTCTATAATTATATAATATAATTAATTGTCTGTGTTGTATTAAATATACATTTAAATCCTCCTCAATTAAACTAACCTTAACTTACCTCAAGTGCTTTCATGTGGATGTTACTTTGACAAGACACCACATACCTAAATAATGTAAGGCGGGTAGGAGCTGTTTTGGGACCAGAGGGACAGACACCATATTAGGCAGGTGGTTTTCATGTCATGACCGATCGGTATATACAGTATATCCATTATTCAGCTTGCATCTACATGGCTGCACCAAAAAACTTATTAAGTTTAAGTTTGCTGTGTTTGTGTGTGTTTGGTGTATTTGTGTGTATTAGAGGGTTATAATAAGTCCAGGTGTGGGAGGTTCACACGGAAACACTTTCCCCCTGCTGAAATAGCTCTGGCTATAAAAGGCTCATTAATTTGTTTAATTTAAAGGACACTGCCAGCCGAGTGGAGATGAAAGCAACTCCCCCTTCGAGGCCGAGGAGAAAAGAGGGTCCTCACCCGAGGCGAAGCTCTTTCTCTCCCCCTCTCCCTCCCTCTCTCCCGCTCTCATTAGAGTGATGATGGTGCTGATGATCAGGGAGGGAACGCTCTTTGTCCTAGTCAAGGTTAGAGACTTGTAAAAAAGCATCCCATATTCAAAGCTACGGAAAACAAGAAATAAAATAAAATTAAAACAAATTAACAGTCGCAGCCAGAAAAAAACTGATGCGGAGGAGGAGGTGGGACCCGTTATTGTCTATGTCTGTCTGTGTGTGTGTGTGTGTGTGTGTGTGTGTGTGTGTGTGTGCGCTCTTGCCTGCACTCGTGGGCATCTATCGAAGAAACGCTAGATTTCACAGGAGTAATTAGTGCAACATTGGTTAATTACTCCGGTGTATTGATATTTTGGTGGGGAGCGAAAGCAAAACAGCAAGCTTCGCTGGGCAGCCACGCCCATCTGTGCGTGTGGAAAGGAAAACCTGCAGAGGAATAAAAACAAACTAAAAAAATACTGCAATTACATTTTGTGATCAATTATATTTTTCACTCTCTCTGGTATATATGTTTTTTATTTTGAACTGTGAGACTCAACTACGCCAACATGTCAACGGCTAATAATAAAGTTGTTACGACCGGAGCTAGGAGGGACCCAAACGCACGACTCAGAGAGACGGGAGGCAGAAGGATGTTTATTAGACCACACGGTGGAGATGGCCGGGGGGACCCGGTTGGCTAGGGATGGAGCAGAGCAGGGCAGGGATGATGACGACCGGGAAGGAGGGGCCAGGATCCGGTTGGAAAGACGGGGAACTGGGCTGGATGGAGCGGGACGGACAGACTTGGTCGACAAGAGAGCAGGTTAGGGGAAGACGAAACAAGGAGACAAACCAGGAACTTGGAACAAGCCCTAGGACTAGGAACTATGAGCTAGGAACTAGGAACTAGGAACTGGCCGGTAGCAGTACAACTTGGGTTAGCTAATTTATGATCTGGCAATGAGTGACTGGGGAGCTGGAGAATAAATACTGTGTGGGTGACGAAGGTAATTGATCCCAGGTGTGTGAAATTGGCTTAAGGGAGGAGCCGCGGATGGGTCAAGAGTGGCCTCTTGTGGTGCTGGGCGGCCATGGGCCTAACAGTCCCCCCCCCTCTATGGACGCCCCTTGGCCAAGGGGACCAAGGGGCGTTCCTCCGGACTGTACCCCTCCCAGTCCATGAGGTACTGAAGGCCCCTCCCCCGGCTCTGCACATCCAGCAGGCGCCGCACTGTGTAGGCAGGGTGATCGTCAATGGTGCGGGGGGGTGGTGGGGCCTTGGCGGGGAGGGAAAGGGGGCTGGAGACCGCCGGCTTAAGCAGGGACACATGAAAGGTTGGGTGAACACAGAGGGAGGGAGGGAGGGAGGGAGGCGGAGACGTACGGCACAGGGGTTGATGATGGATACAATGGGGAAAGGACCAACATAACAGGGAGCGAGTTTTCGGCCACCAGAAGCGCTGTCGGACGATGGCCACGATGCGGGTGATCCCGGGATGGCAGCTGAGGCGGGAGGCATGGGCCCACTGCAAAACCTGGGAGTGTGCGGTGTCAGTGACAAACAGGCGGTTAGGGGGTCCGGTACCTGGGTTGGGCTGGTGTTTCTGTGCTCGGGTGACAAGAGACTCGATTTCCCAGGTGAGTGTGGCAGCAAGGCAAGGGGGTGGAAGGATGGGTTCTTGATCCCCAGCTTATTCCTCTGCCGTGAACATGCGGGACAGGGCGTCAGGCTTGGTGTTCTTGGTGCCTGGGCGGTAGGATAGACAGAAGTTAAACCGGCCGAAGAACAACGCCCATCTGGCCTGCCAGGAGTTGAGCCGCTTCGCTGTCCGGATATAGGCCAGGTTCTTATGATCTGTCCAGATGACGAAGGGGTGGTTTGCTCCCTCAAGCCAGTGGTGCCACTCCTCCAGGGCTAGTTTGACGGCCAGGACGCCATAGTTGCCTTTGGGTGGGGTGAGCCTGTGGGAGAGAAAGGCACAGGGGTGGAGCTTACCGTCGGTTGGAGAGCGCTGGGACAGTACCACTCCTATCCCTGTGTCTGAAGTGTCCACCTCTACCACGAACTGGCGGTTGGGGTCTGGCTGGGCCAAGACTGGGGCTGACAAAAAGCGGCTTTTGAGGTCAAGGAATGCGGCCTCGGCCGCGGGGGTCCATTTGAAACCTACTGCGGTGGAGGTAAGGGCTGAGAGCGGAGTGGCAATTAGGCTGAAGTTTCGGATGAAGCACCTGTAGAAGTTTGAAAAACCGAGGAAGCGTTGGAGTTTCTTCCTATCGTCTGGGGTTGGCCAATCCATCACGGCGGCCACCTTTTTGGGGTCCATCCCCAGCCTCCCTCGGCCAACGACGAACCCTAGGAAAGAAACGGACGGAACATGAAAGACACATTTCTCAGCCTTGATGAACAGATGGTTCTCCAGGAGCCGTTGCAGCACCAGGCGTACGTGTCTCTTGTGGTCGGAGAGGGATTGGGAAAAGATCAGGATGTCATCAAGGTACACAAAGACAAACAAATTGAGCATGTCCCGGAGGCCATCGTTAATCAGGGCCTGGAATACCGATGGGGCATTGGACAGGAGAAAGGCATTAACAGATATTCGAAGTGTCCGAGCGGGGTGTTTTAGGCAGTCTTCCATTCGTCCCCGTCGCGGATGCGGACCAGGTGGTAGGCGTTGCGGAGGTCAAGTTTGGTGAAGTGGGTGGCACCCCGGATGGTAACGAGTCCATCAGAGGCAAGGGTTTCTTGTTCTTGACCGTGATCTCATTGAGTCCCCTGAAGTCAATGCAGGGACAGAGGGTCTTGTCCGTCTTGGCTACAAAAAAGAACCCCGCGCCCAGCGGAGATGACGAGGGGCGAATGATGCCGGCGGCAAGAGAGTCGCGGATGTAGGTCTCCATGGACTCCTGTTCGGGCCGGGAGAGGTTATACAGGCAACTGCAGGGGAGGGGGGCACCTGGCAGGAAGTTGATTGTGCAGACGTAGGGGCGATGAGGTAGTAGGGACAGCGCGCCCTGCTTGCTGAAAACAGGGGCCAGGTCCAGATACTACGACGGAACAGAGGACAGGTCAGGGCTCTTGGGGGGGCGGGGTAGAGGCCGAGCGGCGATAGTGGGCATGGCAGTGCGTGCTCCAGGCGCTCACACTACCCGAGTGCCATCTGGGGGTTGTGGGTCCAGAGCCAGGGGTACCCCAGAACCTGGGGGTTCTGGGGGGAATGGATGAGGAAGAACCCAATAGACTCACGGGGGTTTCCGGAGAGTAGCAGCTCGAGGGGGGCCGTCTGGTGGGTAATCCGGGTCAGACGTGACCCGGTCAGTTCCTTGACCTCGAGCGGTGTGGGGAGAGGGACGGGTGTCAGCCCTAGCTGGCATTGCCAGTCCCAGGTCGAGAAAACTCTCATCCTCCCTGGAATCTAGGAGAGCCGAGGAAGAGAGTGTTATACCCCCCCACGAGAGGGTAGCCAGGAGCAGAGGACGGGAGAGAAGGTTGGAGCTGGAGCGGCCGGATAGTAACCCTACCGAGGAGTCGTCCTCTCCCTGCCGGACCGGGCAGGTGGCTCGGAGGTGTCCCGGACGGCCGCAATATAGACAGGCGCCGGTCTGTATGCGGCGGGCCTGCTCCTCAGGGGAGATCCAGAGCGACCGAGTTGCATGGGCTCGGCCTCGGAGTGAGTCGGGGGGCATTGGGGGCGCCCGAGAGTAGTTGGCGCCCAGGCGGGAGGCACGGGTGGAGAGACGGGGAACCGGGCTGGATGGAGCAGGACGGACAGACTTGGTCAACGAGAGGATGCAAGCAGGTTAGGGGAAGACGAAACAAGGAGACATAAACTAGGAACTTGGAACAAGCGCTAGGACTAGGAACTATGAGCTAGGAACTATGAACTAGGAACTTGGACCTAGGAACTGGCCCGTAGCAGTTCAACTTGGGTAAGCTAGTTGACGGTCTGGCAATGAGTGACTGGGGAGCTGGAGAATAAATACTGTGTGGGTGATAAAGGTAATTGATCCCAGGTGCATGAAAGTGGCCTAAGGGAGGAGCCGCGGATGGGTCAAGAGCGGCTTCTAGTGATGCTGGGAGGCCGTGGGCCTAACAAACAAAGACAAAGTGATGAAAACTTTGTCTTTTTTACGAGATTTGGTTCTTTGCAAATGACTCTGAAAAAATATTTGTTCAATTTGTCAGACTGCTCTTCGCTTTGATTCAGTCGGTGTAGCGATTCAGAAGAGTCGGTTCGTTCTGGGTTGTGAATGGAATTCTCACAAGAATGGTCATCATATTATATTATTATTATTTTTATTTGATTATCTCTGTCACTCTGTACGTATGTTCCTCAATTAAAATGTCCTTTGATTATCTCGACAACTGTTCATCCGATCTACTTCATACTTGCTGGTGTATTGCTGGGGACCCAAAAACATGCAGTGTTGAATTTGGTGCAATTTGGACACGTGACATGTTATATTAATAAACTTTCAATACACAACGAACAGCGAGCCAGCAGGGGGCGGGGCTTCAGGGCTCTGCGACTGAGTTACAAAGAGTGACTTTCCCCGGTGTATGACTTTAACAGGCATTTTCATCTTCCGTTGAGGAACACAGGACTGAATCATTGACATTTTGTTTGATTTGTCCAACTCTTGGTCGGTTTAATTCAGTCGATGTAACCAGTCAGAAGAGTCAGTTCATTCTGAGTTGTGAATGGAATTCACACAAGTATCATTTATTCCTGTCACATTGTGTGTAAGTGTCAATCCGTCACATTCAATATGAATTATGCTGAATGAAATGGCTGCAGTCATGAATGTCGCCGGAGTGACTCCAGACTATGTCATTTAAGAGATTTGTTCGCTATGACCGAATCGTTTGTGAGTTGTTCAAAACTAACACTTACTATTTATTGTTATGCATTTAATGTTGTTTTTTTTAGGGTCGTTGGTGTGGCCCCGCACCACGTCCAATGGCCTCCCCCACCAGGAGAACACCCGTCACGGCCCCGTCTTCGCCCAGGAGCCCAGCGACAGCGTGTTCCCACTCAGCTCCGACGACAACCAGGCGTTCATCAATTGCAAGGCCAAGGGAAACCCCCCGCCACGCTACAGGTGAGGGGCTCATTTTACACCCTTTATTTCCCCATTTTGACACATTTTCTTCGATTCTGACGCAATCTTAGAAATTGGATTTGGACTTTGTCTCTCTCTCTCTCTTTGCTTGCCAATTGCTTTTTCTGTCTCTCTCAATCCAAGTAAATTTCAATTCAAAGGGTATTATTGGCGTGGGGAATCATTAACCATAAATGATTTTCTTCTCTAAAATCATTAATGAAAATATTAAAGTGAAGTGCTCTTCTCCACTGTTGAGCGACTTATTAATCCACCATCTACGACCCCATCAGAGATACTCCACTCAAAAATGTGAAGAATTCACCACATTTTTCAATAACAAAATTATAGCTATCAGAATATTAGTGCCTCAACAACATTAGTGACTCAATATGCCTCAGCATCCAGAAATGAACCTACCCTCCAGTTCTCCAGTAAAATCACTGCTACTATGTCTTACTTTGTCCCTTTAGACATAAAAATAAAGGATATTGTTGTTCAGCTCCGGTCCTCCACCTGCTGCTTGGACACTCTCCATACCACCTCTTTTAAAACTGTTTTTATTTGCTTAGCACATGAGGTTTTAGAAATTATAAAAGGCTCTCTTCAATCAGGTATATTTCCTGCAGCATGTAAAACAGCTGTCATTAAACCACTCCTGAAGAAGAGCAATCTTGATGCAACAATAATTGCCAACTATAGGCCAATTTCCAACCTGCCATTCCTCAGCAAAATACTTGAAAAAACATCTGACATCAAACAGCCTTTTAGACATTTATCAATCTGGTTGATAAATGCCGAACTCACCATAGCACAGAAGCAGCACTTGTTAAAGTTGTGAATGATCTCCATAAAAACACCTGATTCTAAAAAACGATCTGTTCTTCTGCTACTTGATCTCAGTGCTACCTTTGACATTGTTGACCATCAGATTTTACTAGCGAGATTACAAAAATGGGTGGGCCTATCTTGCCCAGTTCTAAACTGGTTCAGAACCCACCTACAGGACAGGCAGTTCTTTGTGTCCATTGGAGATTTTGTCTCGAACAAAGTGGATATTATACAGTATGTGGAGTGCCCCAAGGTTCCATTCTTGAACCATTATTGTTTAATCTGTATATGCGTCCACTTGCACATATTATAAAGAAACACAAAATAAATTACCACAATTATGCAGATGATGCACAACTGTGCATATCTCTGTCTCCTGATGACCTACTCCCCATACACTCCCTCACTCAGTGTATTAATGATATTAATGTACTTTTTACAACTGAACAAAGATAAAACAGAAATACTCATCTTCAGCACGAAGGCTCAGAGAATTGCAGCTGCTCTCAGTTCTGTCTCTGGAGAGCAAAAATGAAGCCAGAAATCTTGGTTGAATGGTAGACGCCGATCTAAATTTCAAGAGTCATATCAATCACATCACAAATCTGCTTTCTACCATCTAAAAAACATTTCAAAATGAAGAGGCTTCCTGTCAAAAGCAGATTCTGAAAAATGAATCCATGCATTCATAACAAGTAGATTGGACTACTATAATGGCCTATTCAATGGCTTCCTGAAATCAGCTGTGCAGCAGCTAAAGTTAATCCAAAATGCGGCTGCATGCGTTCTACTGCACTAAAAAGTTTGGAAACATCACACCTGTTTGTAGATCTCGAACCAGTAAGAACTCTGAGGTCCACAGACAGTGGTCTTTTAACTCTTTTAACAACTCTAAAGCAGGGGAAGCTGCCTTCTGTATCTATGCCCCAAATAAATAGAACACCCTGCTGAGGGACCTGAGAGAGGTCCCCCACACTGGACTGTTTTTAAAGCAGGTTGAAAACCTTGCTGTTCAAAGCAGGTGTGGTGGTGGTGTGTGTGTATGTGTGTGTGTGTGTGTGTGTGTGTGTGTGTGTGTTCTGTATGTTGTGAGAATTCTGTGTGTGTTCTGTATGCTGTGGGATTTTCTTCATTCCTCACTGATATGGTTGCACAGACTTTTTATATTTTCTTTGATTGTATTTCCCTGTAAAGCGCATTGTGTCGCCCTGGTATGAAATACGCTTTTTAAATAAAGTGTGACTTGACTTCACTAATTATGAAATTATGAGGACGCAAAATATGTCCTGTGATGATCCCAAAGTCTTGTAAATGTTGATGTGAATTCAGGTGTGTGTGTCCTCTTAAACTATACATATGCACACACACACATACACACATTTAGGTAGTTCAGGTACATTCAGGCACAAGAGGGCGTCTCTGAACTTCCGGGTTATGAGTGGTGTGCGTTACTCTTTCCAGTTGTAGTTTGATGTATAAGGAGCATTGTGAGAAGACCTGGAGATAGCAATAGGGATCATGAGTGTTTTAAGGAGAAACGATTAACGGCAAGTGAAGAAAACGACTCTACATCGTTGTGTGCCTCGATGTGCTAATTCGTCGAGGTACAACTCAGAGATAACCTTCATCGGTTTCCAATCGATCCTGAAGTACGGGGCTTATTGGCTCATTCAGATCCATAGAGACAACTTCAATCCCACTCAAAATACTCACCTCTATAGTAGGCATTTCCAGACAGGTGATTTTGTTGTGACGACTGGGTGAAAGGGAAGACTCAACAAAGGAGCTGTACCTTCTCTGTTTGCCTGGAATGATTACACCACACCCGCACCACGACATCATTTTTGGGAACGTCGGCAGAGATGCCCTTCCCCGAACCTCTGACTCTGAGATGGGAGCGCAAAAAGCACCACATCATGATTACTGCATTATTTTCACGTGTGTGTGTGTGTGTGTGTGTGTATGTGTGTGAGAGAGAGAGAGAGAGACATTGTGTTAAGACCTGTATGTGTGTCTAGTCCCGTGTGTGTGTGTGTGTGTGTGTGTGTGTGTGTGTGTGTGTGTGTGTGTCAGTTTCTGTAACGTATAGTTAACAACCATAATCTAAAAAAAGTCTAAAGTGATTATCGTTGCATTCTTAGATTTGGGTCATACAAGCATTTCCAGGCCTTTTGGCAACTGGTGGAGCCTGCTGTAAAAACTGAGACGGTGCCCATCACCAGTGCCAATGCTGCCTCTGCCAACATCAATAAGCCAACTCAACGAAGAGCACCAGTAAGTTATACTAATCAGGGTCTCAAAAAACAAAATAAATTAAGGTCATGCCTACCACTGTGGACATGGTCTTATATAATCGGTCTCTGCTTTATAAAACAGAAAGATAACGACACGGTTGGAATATCTATCCAGGGGTGTTAAACTCGTGAAATCGGGGGCAGAATGTATAGAGGTTTCTGTTTGAAGCGTGCTTTATTACAGGTGAGCTGCTTGAAGTGATGAGCAAATTAGTGAAATCAGCTGTTCATCAGTTCAATCAGTGTTAAGGCAGAGTTGGAACAACAACCTACAGAGACTCGGCCCACAATGGAATACGTTTGACAGCCCTGATATATATCAAGGCAGTATATTTCATAATATTTTATATAATATATATATATAAATCTATATTAAAAACTATGAAATGTACTGCCTTGGTGTGTGTGTATGTATATATATATGTAGCCTGGTGAAATTTAAATAACACAGGACACAAAACTTTACTCAGGGATCTTTATTTCTCGACTACCCTCATAAGGAGAATAGTATTAAGGGAACTTCGAGTGTAAAATTTGGTTTAGAGTTCACAACACTTTCTCTATACAAACAATTTTACAACTTGAGTCACAAGGAGTCTCACTTCAAAATGTAGCTCACTTCTCAAACTGAACCTAAGTCAGTAACTCAGCTCAGTGCAACAATATGTGACCCACTGCACACTTAAGGTACATTTGGTAGCTTTGGAATTTTTTTTCCACATCATTTGGAAGTCATCTGTGTATTGCAGCCTGCAGCTATATTTATTATTTATTTATTTATTTATTTATTTATTTATTTATTTATTTTTTTGTTTATTTCTTTATCTATTTATTTATTTATTATCACATATTTAATATTTTCACAGTAACTTGCACCGACTGATGAATAGCTGCTGTTTCTGATGCACTTTTCTGTGGGCCTGCCTCTCAGGGATCTTGCCAACTGTTTTAGTATTCACCACACCACAGCCAGCAGAATCATTGCACCCTGGATGCACTTTCTGTACCATCTACTTGGTTCCATCCGCCTGTGGATACCACCAGAAGAACTCAAAGCTCACTTACCACCAGCGTTTATATCATTCCCTGACACACAAGTGGTGCTTGACTGGACAGAATTTATTTATGCAAAACTCCCTCTATGGGCAGAAATATGTGACTAGAAACTGAATTTGAATAATTTATATTTGATTTGAAATTGCTCAACTTGAATAATTGCATTAAAAACTGAATTTTTATTACATCATTTTAATTTGTATTGTTTCACTTGAATATCTGCATTAAAAAACGGAATCTGAACAGCATCATTTGAGATTTAATTAATTTGTTTGCAACGGAATTCCAATAAACCTGAAACTGAATGTAATATTATGAAATTTAATTAATTTGCTCTGAAACTGTATTTGATCCTCACTGAAAATTTCCTAATTCTCGCTATTCAAATTCAGTTCTTGCAATTCAAATTCAGTTTACTGAGACACACATCCAGGTCGTTGACGAAGAGCAATCGAGTGCAGATTCACAGAACTCCTTTTCAGCCAGGATACGTGATGCCCTGTGTGTGTGTGTGTGTGTGTGTGTGTGTGTGTGTGTGTGTGTGTGTGTGTGTGTGTGTGTGTGTGTGTGTGTGTGTGTATATGGGTGTGTGTGTGTGTCTGTGTGTGTGTGTGTGTGTGTGTGTGTGTATCCACAGCATGACAGAGCGGATCGGTTCATTTAACCGGTCGTCAGACCAGGACACGTCTGCCCCGGCTGCCTCAGTGTTTCACGGAGAGACTCACGGTGTCCATTGTCCATGTCCAACTATAGAGTTTATTGGTTTTATACTGTAGTGCTCACAGACTTACCATTAGGATTGGGCGATCATGCAAAGTTCCAATTGGTGAGGGGGGGTGTGCATGCTGCGCCCCTGCGTTGATCTGGTTGCGCTTCGCCTATCTCAGTCTCTCACCTATCTCCCAGTGCCAAAACTCATACTCAGTACATACACTCATACTCAGTACATACACCACACAATAGGCCTGGGGCATGCGGGATTGGTGGGGTGCGAGTCATGTGAGTGGGGATGTGGCGGGCGGCTGCCAGCTTGGCCGTAATTTTTTTCCCACTCATATTAGATAAGAACACATACACTCGCAGAAACAATACTACTCCGAACAACACTCCACCAGACCAGGGTCTGGCCGGCTGGGCTGGAGTCCTTGTGGCTTGCACCTGGTGGTTTATGGCGTGCTGCCACCTGCCGGGGCTGCGGAGAGCGCTGCCGGGTGCCTTCCAGGGCCCCTGGGGGCTGCATGCTGTTGTGGGTGTGGGTTGGGGTGTGGGGGGCGGCTGTCGGCCTTTGTTCTCGCTGCACTGTGTAGGGCCCATATCTAGCGGCCTGCTGGTATCGGCAGGGTGAGGGGGGCAAACATCAGGGTGGCCTGTGCCGGGCACACTCTGCTACTGGGATGGCACTCTGCTCGCCTGGGGAGTGGGCATTCGGGCAGTGTCGGTCTGATGGTGTGTGCCTGGCTCCTGGCCTGCGGGCCCGGGTTCTGTGGTTGCGACTGCCTCTTGTGCCCACACTTGGGGGTGGATTGTATGTGTGTGCCACGGGCTGGTGCTCCCTGGTACTGGGTTACACTCCTCCGGGCCAGGCGTGGGGGTTGCTTTGGGGTCCCAGGGGTCTTCTGTGGCTGCGGGGCGGGGTGCTCTGGGTTTTCCTTCAGCCGTGAGGTGTCTATGCGGCTGCGGAGCTCAGGGTTGGCTTTAGGGCTCTTTCCGCTGCTTTGAAGCCCACGACATAATACTGACCTTATACACCAGAACCAATTGGGATAAGTCCTGTACACTCACCGGTGGACACCTCACACACGCACACACGCACGCACGCACGCACGCACACACATACAGGCAGTCTCATCACACACACACACACACACACTCACCATCACACCTGCTTTGAACACACCCCAGCACCCTCCTGGTTGCATCCTTCTTATTTTCTCCCTCATTTACTGCCATAAACATGGTAAAATAGTTCTCCAAAGAGGGGGGTTGGTGGTGGTTCTGTATAACAAAAAACTGCTCTTGTCATCCTACAGGTCATCCACAGGACAGAGTTATTGCAGCAGTTCTTGATGATTAAAGAATGAATAAAGAGTTGCATTGCAGGTTGAGAACTTGAACTCCACTTGCAGACTAACTCTGTCCTAGATGCAATGGCAAAAATACTCTGTGTTGTATGACCAGCATGCTGACAGCACAGGTTAAAAAAAATAAAAAAAATAAGGTAATGTACGATGGCAAGTGTTTCCCCGTTACAGAAGTGCAGGATTTATTATTTACAAGTAAAGTATTTACACAAAAAGCATCCAGTTTTTACTAAATGAAGTCCCACAGCAAATGAAAGCAATGGTGAGACGGGTTTGTTTTTTCTCTGAAACAGGACGGAACGGGGCAGTCCCTGAACTCAGTTGTGTTTAAAAATTCTGTTATATACATGTAGGAAACAAACAAAAATAAAAAGATCTAAAATAAAAACACAGGCACAGGAGTCGTCAACGAATGCATACGATGCACCACTGTCTGGAGGAGAAATAAACAAAAATCCAATTGTCTGAATTAGGTTTACGTTTTTCATTTTCCGTTAAAAGTAAGAAACTAAGCAAACAAAATAAATCTAAATCTTTCTCTATGAGATTATATTAGATATTGCTATATTATGATCGCAAGTTTTGCATATAGAGCGGGTAAGTGAGATCCAATCACAAGCAGTTACTCAACAGCTCTGTGCGGAGAGGGCGAGAGCCTCTGCTCCCTCTCTCCTCTTCCCCTCTTCTCTCTCTCCCTCTCTCCCTCTTCCCCACTTCCCCGCTCGAACTCTTTCCCTCTCGCCCTCTCATCTTCCCCTCTCTCCCTTTCCCTCTCTTCCCCTCTCCCTCTTCCTATCTTCCCCTCTCTCCCTCTTCCCCTCTCTCCCTCTTCCCCACTCTCCCTCTCTCCCTCTTCCCCTCTCTCCTTCTCCCTCTTACCCTCGCTCCCTCTCTCCCTCTCTTCCTCTCTCTCCCTCTCTCCCTCTCTCCCTCTCCCTCTTCCCATCTCCCCCCCCCCCACCTTTTATGTGTTTGGGGTGTTGGGGAGGTGCTGTGCTCTGTCCAGGGTGATTCCCTCATTAGTCCCTAGTCTCAAAAAAATGTTGTTTTTTGTTTCCTGCATAATCAAGCTTCTGCTGTTGTGACATGATTTACTGCAAATAAAGGCACTTTCAATGTAAAAAAGTCTCCCTCTCCCTCTCTCCCTCTCTCCCTCTCCCTCTCTCCCCCACTCTCCCGCTCCCTCTTCCGCTCTCTCCCTCTTCCTCTCCCTTTCCCTCTCATCTACTTCCCCTCCCCCTCGTCCCCTCTCTCCCTCTCTCTCCCTCGTCCCCTCTCTCCCTCTCCCTCTTCCCCTCACTCCCTTGCTCCCTGTCTCCCTCTCCCTCTCTCCCTCTCTCCCTCTCCCTCTTTCCCTCTCTTCCTCTTCCCCTCCCACTCATCCCCTCTCCCCCTCGTCCCTTCTCTTCCTCGTCCGCTATCTCCCTCTTCCCCTCTATCCCCCCCTCTCTTTCCTCTCCGTTTCAGAACACTGCAAACTGCACTCGCACTGTTTCAATGCTGGGATTTTTCCTGGCGAAAATCTCACGTCATTAATGTCAATTGCAATCGATGGAGTCAATCGCCGAATGACGATTCAATCGTAAATCTGCCCAGGCCTACTTACCATAATTCTTGGCTTGTGCCAGCGTTGCTCCATCTCTGTACAACCCAGGAGTGGGGGAACAGCAGTGACATTCAGCTGAGAGTCTGTGTGCGGTCTGATACAGCAGTGCAACATTAAGGTTGCACCATGCTGTTCCAGCCGCACATAAACACTCTGCATCACTCATCTGCACAGTCCTCAAGGACAACCTTAAAAAAAAAAGGAGGTAAAGGTGTTGTCATGTCATGTTACAATCATACACCAATCAGCCACAACATTAAAACCACCACTTATAAACACCAATATTGTGTAGCTCCCCCTTGTTCGCCTGTGTGTTCCCCTACTGTGTGTCGGAACACACAGTGCATCGCAGCTTGCTGGGTATGGGGCTGCGTAGCCACAGACCGGTCAGAGTGCCCATGCTGACCCCTGTCCACCGCCGAAAGCACCTACAATGGGCACGTCAGCATCAGAACTGGACCATGTAGCAATGGAAGGCGGTGTCCTGGTCTGATGAATCATGTTTTCTTCTACATCATGTGGATGAAAGGGGTGAGGGTCCGATCTGGAATGTGCTGGAACAACAAGCCCGATCGATGGACAACTTGCAGGACTTAAAGGATCTGCTGCTAAGGTCTTGGTGCCGGATACCACAGGACACCTTCAAAGGTCTCGTGGAGTCCATGACTCAATGGGTGGCGCACGAGGGGGAGCAACACAATATTCAAGGTTATTAGTGGTGGTTTTAATGTTGTGGCTGATCGGTGTATGCACATACACGCCTTACACATGAAACCAGTCAACCATATTTCAGGTCAAAATTGGACTAAATGCCACTTCACGTGGGTCAGATTACTTTCTTTGGCGTGGTTTTAGGGACTTGTAAACATGTACATGCACGTGCACACACATTCAAAGAGCTCCTCCTCAGCTTCCACAAGAGCTTCTTTGGCCTAAATGCAGCAACGATCAATCAGCCAATCGAGCTGATCAGGCAACATGCTGCAAGCTTCAAACATAGGCCCTTGTAGAAAATTTGGGGGAAAGGTTGAAGTTGAAAAAGTTTCCATTTTTTCGCAGACATAAAATAAGTGTATTCAAACTGTAACTGTGCTGTTTATCAGGCATGTCCTGGCCAATAAAATATTTAATATATGAAACCACAAATCTACTCCCTACTCCTGGAGTCGAGTCCCAATAGGATGGATATATTTACCAGGAGGAAAATGAGGAGAGAAAAACAGATAAAAAAAATTAAAATGTCTGATTTGCCCAATTGCTCTATAAATATCTCCACTCCCATCGCCCTAGTCCCAATCTCATCTCACTGGCAGATTGGGGACGTTTGGAAGGGATATGTTTTTGTTTTTTTCAATACCCACAAATCTTCCCCCAGTCCCGTGTAAATACAGTATGTGCTGTTGAAAACCGGGCCGAATTTGTGCGTATTAGTCTGTCTGTCTGTGTGTGTATGTTAGCATGTGTTAAGCGTTCGGCTGAGCCGATTGTGATGTCAGATTGCCGCTCCCGCGTCTAAATTTATGGTTTAATTTGTAAATCACCCAATGGAGCTCTGAAAAGATCAGAGTTCTCTCTTGACTATGAAACTAATTTCCAGTTAGATTCCGGTCATTAGTTAAAACCCATCAAAACAATGGACGGTCGCAGAGATGTGGACTCAAGTCACGTTTTTTGAGGACTTGCAACTTGACTTAACAGAAAATGAATGACTTGAGACTCGTCTTGGAAGTTAAACACTCGACTTGACTTGAGACATGATGATTCAAATGACTTGTTTGTTTAGATTTTGTGTTTTCAGTTTAAATATTATATTAAATATAAAAATTTAAATGTTCATATTACAAGTCTGATGTTACCCGGTGCCAGCACACACTGGGAATAGCATTGTTGTGATTGGCAGGGGCGATTCCAGGATTTTTTTAAATGACGTGCTACAGGGGGGACCAAGAACCAGTCAGGGGGAGCCTGACGGGTTCTGACTGTTTTTATTTGAGCTGGTCCGCTGCGGAGCTGGTCCACAGTGAGTGCGGTGGGTGGGGTGTATACCACCCCGTGCGACCCCTTTAGCCACTTTCAGACAATTCTCCATAAAAGGTTTTAATTAAAGATACATTATAATTTGTACAGTAGTTAAACAAGCAATATTATATTGATTAAGTATATATTAAGAAATAGGCTTAGGTTATTAGGTCAGGTTATCTGTTTTTGTTTGATTATATTTAACTGAATATCAAAAATGATAATACAAATTCAATTCATTGTCAAACTTTTTGAACAGATTTGATAGATTGGCCAATAATATCATTTTTACACAGGTACTAATACCTTGTCTTCTCTCTTTATAAAGAGCGGAGGGACTGCAGTGTCCGAGAAAAAAAGAGTGACTTGACTTGGGACTTGACTTGCCTTAACTTAGGATTCAACTTGACTTGACATAACCTTTAACTTCCCTTGACTTGACTTTCCCAAGGAAAAATGACTCGGGACTTGCTTTGGACTTGGACAAAATTACTTGAGACTCACTGGCGACTTTGATAAGAGGGACTTGGTCACATGTCTGGATGGTCGTCTAATGAGTCTAGACGAGTCCCAGTAGGAACAGAAATGAAAAATGAATGTTTTTTGCAGAACCCCCTTTTTCGCTAAGAAGACAAGCCATCAAAATAAACCCCAACAGATTCATTTTTCTTTTTATATTGTTTAGTTGTCTTTTCATCATGGTGTTCTTCCAGGTGGAAGGTAGGTGGCCAAGACGTGGATCCGGAGCTGGATCCCAGCTACAGCCTGGTGGAGGGCAACCTGCTGATTGCCAGTCCCCACGCCACCAAGCATGGAGGAGTGTACCAGTGCACGGCCACCAACGCCTTGGGCACCGTGGTCAGCAGGGAGGCCAGGGTGCAGTTCGCCTGTGAGTGGAAGCTCAGTAGATAGATACATAGATAGATAGACAGATAGATAGATAGATAGATAGATAGATAGATAGATAGATAGATAGATAGATAGATAGATAGATAGATAGACAGATAGATAGATAGATAGATAGATAGATAGATAGATAGATAGATAGATAGATAGATAGATAGATAGATAGATAGATAGATAGATAGATAGATAGATAGATAGATAGATAGATAGATAGATAGATACATAGATAGATAGATAGATAGATAGATAGATAGATAGATAGATAGATAGATAGATAGATAGATAGATAGGGTAATATATAAAATCCTAATGATAAACAATCAATATGAATGTAAAAATGTACAAAACAAAAGCAAAAAAATAAACACAAAATATAAACAAGAAAAACATTATAACAAGCCTATATACAGAAAATTACTAGAATATTGGAAAAAGGAAAATATAATAAGGCTTGATGAGAAATGGCTTTATGGGGAAAAATAAAGGATTCAAAGAAAAAATAAAAAATAAACAGTTATGGGGCAGCACATGTACTACCAGTGGGGATAAAGCGAAGAAAATCTATATCAAATTATTTTTTTCATGATTTAGTGAAATGGAAAATGTGCCAAAAAAAAAGAACAGAGTTTATTGAGCTAAAAATCAAATAGGCAGAAAAATCGGGAAATACAGAAAATAGCAGAACAGTCCAGAAGTCCAGATTTTGCCGGCATATTAATGCTTAATGGGGCTAAATGACCAAAAATCTAAATAACAAAAATAATCATTCAATCAATCAGTCAATCAAATCAGGTTATAGGGAATATGTGTTATAACTGTTGGAAATTCTAAATTAACCAAAAAACGTAAAGATGGTCAGAAAATATAATCAATTACTGCAATTGGGAAAAATGGAGCATAATGTTGGTCAATGTAGCTTATTTCATATATCAAAAAAGAAAAAATATTTCACAATATCTTATACTTTCTCCTTTGGATGATGTCAACATCATATCAAAGGAAGTTTCTGGTATAAATTAGAACTGTTTTTGTGCATCATTAAGCTCCTTATTTCTGGAATTTACACATTTGGATTCAATCATTCCTTATTTTTTTCAAATTTTTATCAACTTTAAATGTATTTTTACCTCGTTAAGCTACATAAAGCCTTTTGAAATTGATTTCTGCTCATTACTGATTCTGGAATATCTTTTTGATGGTTTATTGGACACGTGGCGCTGTTTATCTTTGTGTGCTTTGGTTTTCTTTTTTTTGAAAGGGCACTTATTTTAATGCTTGAATATTAATGTCAGGGTTAGGGGTTAACCCTTACCCAAAATATCAAAGCAGTAATTTCATTTTTTTTTTTGCAATCCCTATCTATGTATATGTTACGTATTTATGCCGGTTACGCAAAATTGTCCAAATTTTCCCCTTTATGTCGCCCCATTTGTGAACTCTAGTGGATCAGGCCAACACATGATTTTCTGATTTGTCCCTTGATTCGTTTTTTCTTTTTCATCAACTTAAGCCCGTGAAATTATTTATTTTATTTTATCACCCGCTGATATTTACTTGATCCCTCCCGGGATGCCGGTTGGTATTTCCAGAGCGCTTTTACCCCTTTCCCTTCCCCAGCATTTAATTAAAAGATGAAAAGTTCTCCCGTCCACCTCGAGGTATATGTTTGTGATATTTAAAGGGGGAGGGATGGAATGGGATGAGACTGGGTGAGGGAGCTTTGCCTTCCAGAGGAACGGCAACGGAAAAAGGGACAAAACTTGGACATACAGTAGTTAAATTGATGTGTGGGGTTTTTTTTTGTGATGGGGTTCCCCATCACCCCCATTACAACTTCTTTGTGTCTTTCTCGTCTCTCATGTAGTTCTGCAGAACTTCAGCAGCAAGGCCCGTAAAACGGTGTCGGTCCGGGAGGGGCAGGCCGTTGTTCTGCTGTGTGGCCCGCCACCCCATAACGGAGGTATAGTCCCTTTCTACCTCTCCTTCCTTAACCTTCCCTCCCCTTCGCTTCATGTCTTCTTTTTGTGCCGTAGATTCCCGAAATCGTTCCTCTTGCTCTCTCCCCTTAAGACCGGTTCTCCTTTCCTTGATGGACCGCCCTCATGCTTCGCGGCGAAGCTCTTGTTTCAAACGCCCACTCTCGCCCTCGTCCGCCTCCTCTCCTTCATCTGTCAACTCTCTGAAAACCTGTCCAAGCCCCGTCCATCCCTACACATCTACGGTATAGGCACTAGAAATCCTCTGCAATGTTTAACCTTGAGTGCTCACTTTTTTAAATTTTTCGCCACCACGCTGTCAGCCATAAAGTCTCCACCACTTCACTTCTTCCCCTTCAACTGCCATCTCTCTCCCGGTGTGGGCGGGTTATCTGTAGGTAGTAAAAAAGCCTGCACATGGCTGGCTGGCGCAAGAAATGGGGGTGGGGTTGGGGGGTTGGGGCGGGGGGGCATTTATTCTGTGGCACAGGCTCGTGTGTCTGCGCGGCGCTGATTAGCCAGACCCTCAAAGTGGTCGCCCCTATTCCCCCGTTTCCCCTGTTACCCCCGCCGCTGCAATTTCACGCCATGCCATTTTCTATTCCTCCGAACTCAAAAAAGATGTGTCCACTTTTGAGCAATTTTGCCTCTGCTACCACAATACAGCGATAGGAAAACAGAAAGAAACATGCCTTGGCACTTGCTGTCTCTGGGCAAGACGTTGCCAACCCCCTTGAAATTCACCTGGAGATCAACCTCGCGCTTAAAGGCTTATAGGCGACGTTGATCAGGTCTTCAGGTGTATTTCAAAGAGATTGGAAACAGGTCAAATACCATAGAAACAACGGGCTCTGGCAGTGGAAACGTTTCCGAGTGATCAATAAGGAAAGTACGGTTTCTAAGGGACAAGTCCTGCGAATCTCTACCAATCTGAGGACACGGAGTCACACATGTGCTGCCAAGAGACCCGGGGATACCTGGTGCCACATGTCCTGTGTTTAGCCTGCACGGGATGGCTGCTGAGTCATAAACACATGCACGCACGCACGCACGCACGCACGCATCCACACACACACACACACACACACACACACACACACACACACACACACACACACACACACACACACACACAGACACCTGCCTCACCAGGCCAATTTGACAAGCTAATCACTCTCTGTCTGCTGCTTTTTTTTCATATTTGTGTTCTGTGTGTTTTAGTGTATCTGTGTCCCCATCACTACCCTCTCTGTAAGGCATCATGTAGCAAAAACCCATATTTGTGTGTGTGTGTGTGTGTGTGTGTGTGTGTGTGTGTGTGTGTGTGTGTGTGTGTCCACCAGTACCCTCTCTGTTGGGTGTCCTCACCAAGTATACAAAAAATATTTTTTTGTGTGCATGTATGTGTTTGTGTGTGTCCTCACCAGCAATGTCTTAGTCAAGTGTCCTCACCATGCAGACCCCATGACAATGGACCCCATGACTTTCTCTTCTTCTCTCTCACACGCACACACCCACACATACGCGCACACCAACACCTGGCCAATTCACGAAGGCCTTGCGTAAAAACACCCGCCTTACGTCGCAGCCTCTGCAGAGAACACTCAAAATGAGCAGAAAAAACTTTTACATGTTTGCAAATTGATGATGCAAACTGTCATTCACTGAAACCTTGAACTTCAGGGTGATCCACAAACTTTGAGAAATGCTTCGAAAAAGCAGTCCTCCAAGTACTCTAAAGAATTATGTGCCTCACTCACTCATGTATTTTCATCAACCATTGTAGGAGTGGAAATATATTGTTGTTAGAAATCAAAATGTTTAATAAATTATTACTTTTCACAACACTCCAAAATTTCAGCTTTTATTGATTTCAGTGGAGCTCACGTCTTCACCGCGGGTTCAGCACTCGTCCTTGCTCCCCTGTAATTTGAACGATGGTCCAAATATGCCTCCCTCATGGCTCGGTTATGGTCTGGATTTGTGTCCCACCACAGCAAAAGTGAAGGGCAGTGGTAATGGTTTATGCGACCGGGTGAAGGTCTGATTTCCCCGTGCAGAACCATTTTCCTAAACCGTCTCCCGGTCGTTTGATGTTTTCTCCCCTGTTTGTGGCATTATGTCTCCTTATATGTATTCGCAAAATGAAACAGAACACCCCCATCCAATTTTCTTTTCTATTAATACCTGCATCCCTCAGCGACAGATCTATTCCTATTTTTTTTTTTTTCCGCGCTGTGCAGATTTGGGAATGTCATTTGAAGGAATATCTATCTCTCCACACCCACAGATCTCTCTCTCTCTCTCTCTCTCGCTCTCTCTCTCTCTCTCTCTCTCTCCATCTGGTATACCGGATTTGCTTATGATGTTTTTTTTTTTTTCTGCACAGAGATCAAATATTCCTGGGTTTTCAACGGACAGCCAGGCTTCCTGCAACAGGACACCCGGCGCTTTATCTCCCAGCGGACGGGGAACCTGTACATCGCCAAAGTGGAGGCCTCGGACGCCGGCAACTACACATGCGTGCTGCGGAACGCCGTGACCAACGGCACGGCGCTCAGCTCCCCGACACCCGTGGTCCTCAGGAGGGACGGTGAGGACCCTCTCCGTCCACAGGTCCTCCTCTTGGGGACCTCTTCAGGGTTTATTGTCCTCACATCCGTCTCTACTGTGCAGAGCTATCTTGGCGAAGTGCACCCTCCGTCTGCTTGGAGGCACACATTTACATATCTTGAATTACCGCTATGCACACACACACACTCACTGCCACACACAACCCTTATCGCAGCCGGTAATGTGAACCACTTAAGGTTTGAGGCCGAAGCAGATCTGGACCCTTCTCATCCGCGAAGACGAAAAGCGCAATTCACATCCTGCTTCCGACACAAATTACGCGGGGGGGGCCATTAAGTTATTATACTTTGTTAATGAAATTAAAGGGGCCCCTTTAATCTGCAGTTAGTCAGTCGGTGGTTAGAAATAAAGAGGCAGACAGACGCTGGTTTTTACTTGTACAAGGGTCGAGTCAGAGATGTGCTCTCGAGCAGCTCTCTGAGTCGAAGAGTTTATTTTAGGGAGTCAGAAATAATATACAGTCACCTCCACCTCACAGGTACAGAGAATAATTGGTCAGGTCAAGATAAGGCAAGCTTTGAGGATGGGGCAAGCTTTTTGGCAGGAACCCAAGGGAGAACACAATTTTAAAGGTATGTGAAAGAATTAACAATGTGTCCTGGAATAAAGGTATGTGACTGGGGCTACATGAAGTTGTGTTCTTCATTATCTGTGTGCATATGTGATTACATGGATTTATATATATTGTCACAACTTTAACCTGCTGCTGTTACTAACCATGTGCTTTACCTCTGGTCCGTGACGCAGCTGTGATGGGCGAGTACGAGCCCAAGATCGAGGTCCAGTTCCCCGAAACCCTCCGCGTCTCCAAAGGTTCCTCCGTGAAGCTGGAATGCTTCGCCTTGGGAAAGTAAGTGTCACAGCCACGTCGCATCTGTTAAAGCCGGCCGGGAGCCGTCTAGCGTCAGCGCCCAGCGGCCCAAAACAGATTGACAAATCTGGCAGCCCAACCCCTTAATAAGTGTGAGCCGAAGCGTGCGGCCAGCGTGACCATTCCTACCCACCCCCACCCTCACGCTCGTGACCTTCCGCAGCCCCGTGCCTTCAATCTCGTGGAGGAGGGCTGATGGGAATCCGCTGCCCGGCAAGATCAAAATCAACCACTCCAACGGGGTTCTGGAGATTCCCTATTTCCGCCCGGAGGACGAGGGGCTGTACGAGTGCGTCGCCGAGAACAGCCGAGGGAGAAACGTGGCCAAGGGCCGTCTCATATTCCACAGTAAGAGAAGTACTTTTTTTTTTCCACTGTTTCCTTCAAACTTATCGAGCGCCAGTTTCTAATACCTTTTCACAGCGTTTGTAAAGGTTGAAATGTTTGTCGCACATGATATGGCATCATAGAATACACAGTATGTGTGTGCATATGGGTTTGTTCTGTGACCCTTCCCTTGAATTGGTAAGAAAGAGCAGCAGTGATGAAAGGTTTGGCTCTTTTTTGGAGTGACTAGTTAGTTTGAGTCTTTGTTTGTTTGATTCAGTCCGTGTCACAGTTGGAAATGAAGTTCTGTCTTCAGTTAGAAGTGAAGTCCTCAGTCATTGAAATGATTTGTTCGCTACGGATGAATTGTTGACGAGTGTCGCATCACTCAAGAGAACCACTGTGTTGACATTGTGGTAAACAATCTCATGTATTCAGGAAGGGTGAGAAACTGAACATGCTAAAAAGTCCTGAGGACAAAACTAAGTAAGTTTTTTCTTAAAACAAGTCACTTTTTTATTTTGGTACAGAAATAATCTGGGAAATGAATTTGGCAAATTAAGTTAAGTCAGGACCTCAAAGCCCAAATTCATATTGAATTTAAAATGGTATATACATATATATGTATATTTTTACTTGGATATATAGATATATACAATACAATATATATACAATATAAATATATATATATATATATATATAAGTAACAATATACATAAATACCATGTGTATACCATTTTAAGTTCAATATATATATGTATATACATGCATAGATTTGTATATATATATATATATATATATATATATATATATATATATATATATATATATATATATATATATATATATTTGTACAGCCAGTGTGTCATTATCACAAAATACATGCATTGATACGTCAAATGAGAAATGCTAAATAGGATGTTGGCCTGAACTCTTGCATTGCGGTTTCTATGTTGCGCCACAAGATGTCACCACTAGCTAGTGTTAGCATTAGCATGGAGGTGCCTTGAAACAAGGGCCGTGAATAGGGACTGGGAGAAGTGGTTGCTCATGACAACAATCATTAGTAACAGCCGTCATTATTTAGAAATAGCTGACTGCTGGTTGTGATAATTTACCAATCAGAATCAAGTACTATATAGTAAACATTAAGTATCCCAATTAAATGACTGAATGTGGTAATCCAGTGGTCTATGTAACTAATTAGAAATATTTTCACGTAGTTTTGTATTATTCAGTAGCAGATAATATTTGATATGTACATTATGTGTGGGTTTGGCTTAATTTTGGCTTTTTAATTTTCCCTGTGTTTGCTCCATCCCCAGATGTTGAACATCTGCAGTGGCTCCACACACTGAGAGACGCCCATATTGCTATCGAGGCTAATCTGCGGTGGGAATGCCGGGCCAGTGGGAAGCCAAAGCCCACGTACAGATGGCTGAAAAATGGCGAGCCCCTGGCACCAGGGGTGAGCATGACCAACCAGCATTAAGACCAGCCTCCTGGACAAAGCTACCAATTTTTTTTTTAAAACAGAAATAGCAACTGTGCCCGTCCCTGCCGACCTCTTTCCGCATTTCCAATTAAAGACGGCAAATGGAATATTTCAAATAAGCGCTCGAAACATATCGAGAACCTAAAGGATAAACGCAACGAAAGGAAACTGCAAACGGCCGCCACCCACCTCAATTAGGCTCTGAGGTTTTGAAAGGGGTTGTAATTCATTCAGTTTCAATAGATAGGTCTTCAAACTTCCATATGTGTTTCAGTTCCGATTTCCCGGAACCGCGAATGAAACCGTTGAATCAAATTCGCGATCCCATGTCAATCAAAACATAACAAAAAAAAAGAATCATTTGCAGGGACGGCTGCGTGTGGAGGGCGGAACGTTGTCCCTATCCGGCGTCGCCCTGGTGGACTCTGGGATGTACCAGTGCCTGGCATCGAATGAAAACGGAGCCATCTATGCAAGTGCCGAGCTGAAGGTTGCGGGTGAGCAACAACACTCTCCTCTGACAATGAGACGTGGTATGTGTCACTGGAAATTTAGTACTTCCTGTTGCGGAAATTTTAAGAAAAAACAAGCAGGACAAACAAAAACAGGCATTCTGAACACCCGGTGTTTATTCAGGATGCGCTGATACTGTTACAGATTTGTGGAACTCCATTTCAGGTACAATGGTGATATTTCCAAGTGTGCTGGTTCTTTTTTTATTACTTTTTTATTTTTTCACTTTTGTAGATTCGAAGTGGTTATCCATCAGATCCTCCTCGCCTCTTTGACTGTCAAATAATTTTTGTGAATGTTCCTTCTTCTGATGGAGTGATTTTAGTTTTTTCTTGGTCACTTGAGGTGGTGGAGGTTTTATTTCATCCGAAGGTGTTCTTTTTCATGGACGTTCATCCATATCGAACAGTTTACTGACCACGACTATTCACCCCGGCAGACCCCACCACCAAGGATGAAAACAGCACATAAAGGAACACATGCGTAACTCAAAGACATGGATGAGTAACTGTTTCTCAGAAAGTGGCAGCTGAAAAACAGTGTCAAATATGGCATTTTAGAAAGAAAAAAACCTTACGGATTACCACTATAACGTTCCAAAAATTAACCCGTCATGAGGACCTTGTTAGATACGTGTTGGCAGTGTCAGCACAGCCCTAATTATTTTGGTCATCTGCAATATTGTCTCACGCTGAAGAGGCAAAATGTGCGTTTTGTGATGAAATACACGTTCACCCTAATCGGGCTGTAACTGCAAGCTATGCTTGCAGTTACAGCCGTCAGCCAGCTCTTCCCCTGGCACAAAAGATATCCTGAAAAAAACAAATTTGGGCTTTTGTTTGTTTCTCAGCTCTGCCGCCTGACTTCTCCAAGAGCCCGGTGAAGAAGTCCACCCTGGTCCAACGCGGGGGCGAGGCAGTGATGGAGTGTCGGCCCCACGCGTCTCCCAAGGCCACCGTGTCCTGGCGGAAGGGCGGTGAACTCCTGAAGGACGTTACGAGGTTGGGGGCGCCACACGCATCACTGCTCACGCCGTTGATGGCGTGCGTTAAAAAAGGGGGGGGCTTCCTCTTGTGGCGGCAGCTCATCTCCGGGGGCTCATTGTTATTTATGTCTCCTCCTCAAGGGGACTTTGGAAGTCACAGCAACCCCTGGTCGTGAAGCCCATTTCTTGGAGCGGAGTTTCCGACGGTAGCTTTCGTGATAAAAAGGCATTAAAGCAGCAGACGATGTCCGCAACAGTTTGACTGCTCTTTCCAGGGTGGAATCGCAACTTTTGTGACACCAATAATGTCTGAAAAATGTCTAAGATATTTGACTACTGCCCTTCTGCTGGACCTTGGACCCTTGGCTACAACACAGACCATCCCATGTCATGATTTATACCTTGTCTAATCTTAGGCAGCGGCCATAAACCTAGATAATGTGTGGGATGCCTGTCCTTGGGGGCTGTGCAGTTACTGCAGTCTCAACATGAGTATGAACACACACATATATACTGTATATATATATATATATATATATATATATATATATATATATATATATATATATATAATGCTTAATATGCAATATTTCCTGTAACTAATTACAAATATTACAATTTTTATTTTGTTTTGTATTAAGTAACAGATTACATTACTATTCCTGAATAAGAACACTATTATTGGTATGTAGGTAGGTAACGACTGCATATAAGTATTCCTTACACATCAAAATAAATTTCAATCAAGTGTTTGTTCAACAAATTAGAAACATTTTAATTTTAATGTAGTTTTGTATTCAGTAACAGATACAATTTCTTTATGTGATTATGACCTGCTGTGAATATAAATAGATAGGTAGATAGATAGATAGATAGGTAGGTAGGTAGGTAGGTATGTATACTTTATGTGCCATCATTCAGAAAATACAGTATGCTATTATTTAAAATATCTGCAATAGATAATCCATAAATCTGAAGTCACCTTCAGACACCTTAATCTTGTCCTCACCACTTGATATACAGTTCTGTAGTCTTGTAACCAACCACAGTTGGCAATCTCCATGAAAAATACATTTGCTTTAAAAGACCAAAAACCTTTACTTTTCCACATTTAATGCTAAAGGTGCTACAACAAGCAGCAGCAGCAACACAAACACCCTGGACGAGCAGGGCTGTTAAGATTCCTACTACCTACCTGTTAAGATTAACACAACACAATGATGAAGGAAGTACCAGGAAGTACATTTGTTTAAATGAGGGAAAGCAGTGAAGCCGCTGGCCACATTTCAACGTGCATGGTAGATGATAGGAACACCTGCCATCCATTTCTCCCCCCACCCCACCAGTAGCAGAGGTTGGAAGAAATAGTGCTGTCACTTGTGCTGATGGGTTTTCCATTAAGCCTATTAGGCCTAATGGCATAATAGTGAGGCTCTGAGATGTGTGTGTGTGTGTGTGTGTTTGTGTGTGTGTGTGTGTGTGTGTGTGTGTGTGTGTGTGTGTGTGTTTGTGGTTTGTGTGTGTACTCAAACCGACTTAATTTGAGTCCCAGAGAGTTTATTACACATATCAGAATTGGCCAATGTGGCTACTGGGGACGCGGCCATGGGTAGATGGTGTCGGGGATGGTGCGGGACAGAAGAGGGCTTTACTGTCCTTAAGGTGCTTGGTTTAGTGCAGCTTAAAGTAAATTCTCTGGCTCCAATTCATTGGCCACACATCTAAGGCATTTAATATCCTTAAAGGTGTGACTTAACCTAAATTCACTAGAGGTCACTTACTGTATACTGGGGTTCAAAGAACTCAGCCTGCTGCACTGGTTCTGAAGAAGCATTTTGAGCCCAGCACAGAGTTGAGCCACCTTGAATCTAAGGGCTCAAGGCATCCTGTTGGGGGAAGTCATTAGACCTCTAAAGGGCTCCAATTATGGTACTATAACATAATATTTAGTGTCATATCATATAATAGGTATATTGTGTACATGTGTACTTTAATTAGCCACTGATTTTTCTCAAGGTCACTGGCAACTCCAATGATGTGCCATTGAGAATGGAAATTATAGATGGAAATATGTTTACCACTGAATTAAATATGGTTGTTTATGTTTTGGATTCTAATGGCGTGGGTTCTATTATTTTTTGGGGATAGATAGATAGGGGTGTTACAGCAGCACACACATGGCCTAGGTGACAAAAAATATACCTTCAAGAAATAAATGTATCGTATCATTCACTATTATCTTAACCCCATAGAAAGCCACTTGTATTATTGTTACAGCTTCCTACGCAAAGAACAATGTGTTATGTGCATAGGTATAAAAAAGGTATAAAAAAAAAGTATATTTTATTTTGTTCTAACGGGATTAGGAAGGTTAGGTTGGGAGGACCCTCAAACCGAAATGTGAAAAGTGATACGAACTGTACAAACTGAACAGAATGCCTTTTTCCAGCCCAAGCTACAGACAGATTGATAGGTTGCTTTTCCCCACGGGTCGTTCATGGGGAAAAATAAAGGATAAGTGATCACACGGGCGTGTGCATCGGGACGGGAATAGAAAGCTGCAGCATGATCTGGGTGTGCTTCTCCTATCCCTCCCAGTGCTGGAATTCAAAATCAGTACATCCACCATACCATAGGCCTAGGGTTTGCAGGACGGGTGAGCTATGTGGGGAGGGATGTGGCAGGCGGCTGCAATGTTGCCCGTCATGCTCCTGCCTAGGCTTGCGTCAGGACTGTCCTGCAATTTTATATAACTCACACCAGCATAGAACACATGGACACTTAGACAAATCCTAATCCAAACAACACACCACCAGCCCAGGGTCTGGGGAGCAGGAGGGGTGCGAGTGACTTGGATTCGATATGCTTGGATGGCTCGCACCCCCGACACCCTGCAATTTTAACTGTATACCCAAACAGCACACATTGTTGCTCCATTGGTGTGGGTGTTGGCTGGCGGGCGACCGGGTAGGCCCTCTTCTGGCTGTGTTCGGGTCCTGGCGGCTTGCCCCTGGTGCTGGGTGGTTTCTGGCCTGCTGTGATCGGGCGGGCCTTCAGGGAGCACCGCCGTTCCAGGGCCCCTTACTGTCTGTTGACCATCGTGGATGCGGGTTGTGGTGCGGGACGCGCGGTCCGGAAATAGTGGAGGGCCGAACATCTGGCTGTTGGTGGGGCTCAGTTTGCCGCCGGTGGGTTGATGTTGGGGTGCACCGTGCCATGCGCACGGTGCACCCCAACATCATACCCTCATGGGTGAGTGGGGCATCTTGCAGGTTGCCGTATGGTGGGCCTCATCTTTGCGCCGGTCATTAGTGGGGGGGGGGCCTGGCAGGGTGTCAGTCTGTCAGTAGCCGAACTCGGCTCCAGGACTGTGGCACGTGCCTGGAGCCCGCAGCCCGGGTTCTGCGCTTGTGAGTGCGTCTCATGACGGCACATGGGGGTGGGTTGAATGTGTGCGCCGGAAGGGTCACTTTGTGCTCTCTGGGAGTGGTTTATGCCACTCAGGGTCATGCGTGGATGTTGCTCCCGCCTTCCCTGTGGGTTTAGGGGTTTTCTGTGGCTGAGGTGCACTATGCTCGGAGCTTTCTTGAGGTTGTGGCGTGTCTATGTGACTGTGGTACTCATGCGGTACACCAGAACTAATTGGGACAAGTCCTGTTCATTCATCCGGGGACATCTTACACACACACACACACACACACACACACACACACACACACAGGTGAACTCATCACAGGTACACACACATAACCAGTATCTGCCTCAAATACTGTACATCCCAGAACACCCTCCTGATTACATCCTTCTCCCTTTCTCCTTTACTGCCATAGCTATCACAGGAAGAGGCCACGCACTGTAATTGCTGTTCCAATTATTGTTAAATTAATCATGTTTTGTCAAATACAGTACATGTTGTCGTCTGATGTCTCTAAGTTAATGGTTTTCTCAGTACATACTGTTGGTTGGGGATATGTTTATCCGTCTCACCCGTGGTGATTCTCCCTCCCCCTCTTAGAGTAATAATGATGATAAGCTGTTTAGAAATCAAAACATGGTAAGATCGTTATCCAAAGAGGCTGATTGGTGGCAGTTCTGTGTAACAATAAAAGCTGTGCTCTTGTCATCCACAGGACAGAGTTATTGCAATTTGAACTCCACTTGCAGATTTACTCTGTCTTGAATGCAATGGCACACAAATACTCTGTGTTGTATGCCAAGCCTGCTGACAGCACAGGTAGAAAAAAATAAAAAATAAAATAAAGCTCCTGCAGGTAGATATAGCCAGTGCTCGAAGTGGGTCGGTACTCACTGGTACGCAATACCGGCATTTCTACGTTTTCCGCTTTGCCGTCCTGTCGGTACTCTGTTCTGCCCTCTCAAGTGAACAAATGAAGTGGACATATTGTAAAATCATCATATTTCATTGAGTCAAAGTCCATTTATTTTTTAATTATAAGAATTATTAGCTTTGGGTTGTTATGATGTCATTGACCATATATGGACCTGGACGGGGATTTCTTTAGGTTTGTGGGCATCTGTGTTTTTGCTTTCTATTTCTATTTGGTCGAAACACCTTTTTTTTATGTTTCTATTTGTTTTACAGCTCATTGCCCCACAGGTCATGTTCCCAGCGCACCTCCATCACTCAGAGTTTGATATTTTTGTCAATAAATCAGCGCAAAGCACCCCCCCGTGTCAGACATGCTCTCTTGCTCTCCGCTCGGCCCGGGTGAATACATATTTATTCATCGAAATTGTTTGATTTCCGAGCTGGCTCGCTCACAGTGTATTGTTTTTTTTTTATGTATCTATTTTTTTCTGTTTGATTTAGCCAAACCCAAAAGGTCACTGAAAAGTGAAATGCCACGTACCATCGCTTATGATGTGTTGAGGGAAAATATATAAAATGTGTGAATTGTGCCAGCAAACTTTCTGGAATTTGGAGGGATCCCAAGAGTTGTATTTTGTTTTATTATGATGATAATCTTCTTATATATTTATATCTCAGTTTAGTTTCTCATCCGTATTTCAGCAAAATGGATTCTTCGAAAAAACTGCGAAATGATGAATTGTTCTCCAGAAATCGTTTTCCCCAATCTGTTCTATTCTTCTTTTCAGTCATTCCTCTCTCTCTCTCTCTCTCTCTCTCTCTCTTTCTAGGACTTATTTATATCCCCCACCCCCCGAACTGTGAGAGTTCTGCGAGGTTATTACTTTTCAGAAAAAGGGCTTTTTGGCTTGTTGATACTATCTACATACTATATGCTGTGGATTGATAAGATTCCACTGGATCTCTCTCTCTCTCTCGCTCTCTCTCTCTCTCTCTCTCTCCCCTCTCTCCTTTTTCTCTTTATTTTAACAAACGTTTCTAGCTTCCCGTGATGCGGTCATCCCAGTTCTGCCTCAGCTAAGATAATTGCTATCTACAATAATAATGTGCATTGCGACTATAAGACTTTTGAGCTCTTTATTCAGAAATTTGAAATAAAAAGGGACACTTTTTTAATTTCATAAGAAAGCTTCTCAGATAGTTGGAAAAAAAAGAAGAAAAAAACAGGGACTGTGAGAAAGTAATTAATTTAATCCCTGTCGTCGTTTCCTTCAGGTAAAAAAAACAAAGAACACCCACAGAACAGTGCCGCACATTTTTTTTCATTCATTGAACAATGCAATAGCACCATGCAATGTAATAAACTGTGCTATAGTATAATATGATATAATTGAAATGATAAAACTCCATAATAACACTGTAATTAGTTTGTCTAAACCATCCATTATTAACAATGTCCATACTGATGTACATATTATTATTATTATTATTATTATTATTATTATTATTATTATTATTATTATTGTTATTGTTATTATTACTGTGTTATTCATCATGTAGAAAAATATCCAACTTTATCCATTTATTTATTTATATTTAAATTATATATATAGTGTGTTTGTGTGTGTGTGTGTGTGTGTGTGTGTGTGTGTGTGTGGGTGTGTGTGGGTGTGTGTGGGTGTGTGGAATGTAATATTTATTTATATTTGCATTTAAATATACAAATATTAATATAAATATGAATTATATTATGTGATATACCGTTGACAAATTAGGACAAAATGGCAAAAAAGGACAAAACAGAAGACGTCTGATGAATGATAAAATGTAATGCAATGTTATCCATACCATGACAAATTCCTTTTACTCTATATGAAAATGCACTTGGCCCAATATATAGATTCTGACTCACATTTTCTGAATTTCGGAAGATGGACGATTACGGAGGACGGCACCCTGCGTGTGGCAAATGTCAACCAGGGCGACGGCGGCCGCTACACCTGCGTGGCCCGGAACCCCTTTGGCACGTCCAGCAGCAGCGGCGCGCTGGTCGTAAAAGGTACTCTAGGTTTTCACAAGCCTTTTTTAAAACAGAGTTGAAATGTTTGTTTAAGGGTTGGGAGGGGGGTGTTCAGCAGCCCAAGCATGAAATTGATCATGAAATACATAACCGTTTTATGTTCCCCTCCGCTTTGACAGAAGTATAAGTCATCCGCAGTTTTGTCAGCCGTGAGTTATCGAGCACGCTGCCGAGTTAGGGGCCAAAGGGGAGAGGGGAGCCATTTTAGTTCAGGGAAGGGAATCTTTTTGTCCCTAACATTTAATAATCGAAAAAGAGTTTGGCAGGTTGATGTATACATTTTAAGTATAAATAGACGTAGAGCTAAAAGTTGAAATTTTTACTTGATCTAATCACAATCCAACCTTATAAGTTTCTTTATTCGACCGGATTGATTGGTTTAATTTGAAGACCGTTAACCCAATTTTGTCCTTTTTCGCAATAGAACCGACCCGAATCGTGGTGCCACCCTTGAGTCTGGACGCCACTGTGGGGCAGAGCATCGTGTTGCCGTGCAAAGTGTCCAGCGATCCCACTCTGGAGCCTGACTTCAAGTGGTTCTTCAACGGAAAAGCCATCGATTTCATTAGGAAGGACCATTTTGAAATGATCGGAGGGGTATGTATAGTATGAGTCACGACTCTCCCGGGATGCTGAGAAAAGCCATTCAACCGATCTAGTGTTAACGCTGAATTTGCTGAATATTTCTCGATCATAGCCACATCAGAAGTACCTTTACGGTCATGAGTGCCCTATTGCACTACGTATTGTATGTTCCTCCCAAAACTGGATGTATTTAATTCTGTTTCCCATCACTCAGGTTTGACTCAGGGTGTTGGAAAAATAAGATTTAGGTAAAAAAATAACAGTTTTTCTTCAAATGAGGCAAATGGGGAGCAATAGTGAACATAACACTAAAATGAGCTGGTGGGGTGTCCCAGCTTGGATAATCAAGCCCCTTCTTGCCAAGTGCTTGCCAAAATGTAATGTGTGCATTAGGAGTCTGTTTCCACACACATACCCTACAGCTGTGGAACAACGCTAGCACGCCCTCCTCATCCGATCCACCACTCGCTCTCCATTGCTGTCGTAGTCCACTGGAAACCTGAAAATTTCTCACACGGCTAAATTACAAGAAGCAGGCGAGTCTTCTAGCTCCTGTGTGTCCGACTTATTTGCGACTGTCAGTTGCACAATTAGCTTCATCTAAGCTTAGCATGTTGCAAACGGCTTTCGGGTGTTTGGTTCGGCAGCTTAAGGTTTTCCGGATGGAACTCGCACTTGTGAAATTTGGTTCCACATTATGTTCGCACATAGGCTACCGCTTATTCTCTGTACGACTGCATGGTTCCTCAAATGGTTTTCTTTATAAAAACAAGATGTGTCTTGAAAAAAGTATTTTTTCCCAAAATTAGTCTGGAAAAAGCGTGGGTCGTCTTTTAATCAGGGTCAACCGATATTCGGGTCAATACCGTACATCTTATTGTTTGCCTATTCTATTTTTTCTTTCTTCCTCCAGACAAAATTTAGCAAATTGTTCCTGAATTGTTCTTGAGTACACACTGTACTCACAACGAGCAGCTCTCAAACCCCGAGAAGCTTTCTACAAGGGCTCCGCTATGCCTGGACTGCACGACTAGCTTTGCTCCTTTAAAAATGGACGAAAGCGCCCAGAGTCAATTTAGATACAATGCCAATGCATCAATGTGATCAATGTGATTGAAAATGCCTGATTTTCTGATTTTCATTTCCCCATGGACATCGTGCAAAGAGGTGTTTCTCCAAACCACTGCTATGATTCGCTTTTCTCTTTGTTCTCAAAGTAAACTTTTTGCGACAAGAGGCAGTGAGGCTCATGGAAAGTGTCGGGTGATTAAGGGTACAATAAATATACTTATATACTTTATTCGCTCGTAGACCATGATGCTTGATTAATCCATGCCAGTCAATCCACAGATACTCAATGGCCGCTACTATTTGCCGCTAATTTTCCAATCTTACTGATTGCACTTTCCAATATGTATTATATCACTAGGGATCTGCAGGTGACCTGATGGTTCGGAACATTCAGCTGAAGCATTCTGGGAAGTATGTGTGCATGGTACACACTGCCGTGGACAGTGTGTCAGCAGCAGCCGACCTGATTGTCAAAGGTATGGCCTTCACTTATACGTATGTAGGTTTAACTCTATCTAATACATTATCATTTCTTAACATTATTGTATACAGGAAGAGGAAAGTTTGGAAGTTTTCTTTTTTCTTTTACATTCATGTTTCGAGGGATTATGACGCACGCCTCTCGCAGCTGTCAGATGAAAACGTACGTGGCAAAATGTCATTTTCTTTGCGGGATTTGAGAAAAACGGCTTTGAAGCTTTAAAAGGCATTCGAATGAAACTTTTGGAAAGAGACAGCCAATGTGTTTATGGAGCAACACAGTAAACAGTTTTGAAGAAGTTTTCTTTATGGGTGGTTTAATATTCTTACACGCACATCACTTATTAATTACTTGTACATACTAAAGAGTAAATCACATTTATCAGAGCATTACATGATGCAGACATTTCAGATGTTTCACCACTCTAAACTGTCTTGTGGGAAATAGTATTCCCTGGTGGTTGGTATGACATGAAGTTGATGTTTGTCCCAGGATTTCTTGGATAGCAGCTTGTAGTACTGCAAAGCCCCGAGTCAGCCCTGGCATGTTGTCGACCAGATATCCAGATTGTGTCTTGATGAGACAGACGGATCACGGTGGCACCTGGCATCCCCACGCGCGTCCAGATATGCCTATCATTTGGGACATTTTGGGAAATGTCCTCATGTGTAGCTTGTTGGCAACACGAAACATCACGTTCGAGCAAATAGAAAGCGAAGACCCAGACTCGCTGTTTCGCCATCCGAGCGAGCGTAGCGTAGCTACATGCCGTTGACACACACTTTTGTTTAACGTGCACGCTACGCTAAACACACAAACACATTAGCGAAGTGTGACCGGATCTTCACTTCCTCTCGGATGCCTTTACAGCCACTTTTAATGCTGCATCTGAATCGGGCTTTAAGCGCTCCAAGTTACATACAGTAGTTGTAACATTCAGTCATTCATAGTTTGGCTGTCTCCTCGACTTAGCACTATACTTACTTATTATATTGCCCTCGGCTTTACTATTTTGTGCATTGCTTTATCACTTATCTCCTCAAAAGAAACCCTCTATTTTCCCCCCACCAACTGCGATTCGATGTATCTTAAGCTGAGTTATGAAGCAGTAAAAAATATATATTGGGGTCACCTGTGCATTTAACAAAGCCTTATTGATTGCTTTTGTCTCCGCTGTTATGGTATTGTAAAGCTGATCGAGGTGTCTTTCCTTTTCTCTGCTGGATCTGCCAGGGCCCCCGGGCGCACCGGAGGATGTGGTTGTGAGTGAGATTACCGACACTACTGTCCAGCTCTCCTGGGGGTCCGGGCTGGACAACCACAGCCCTGTCACCGTATACACGGTGCAGGCCCAGACCCCCTTCTCCATAGGCTGGCAGAACGTCAAAACAGGTAGTGTACAAACTACCATCATCAATAATGTGAACAGGATAGTGTCATCCCCTACTCTTGATCCTGTTATTATTATTATTATGATCATTATTATGACATTGATGATAATAATAATAATAAAAAATAATAATAAAAGTAATAGCCCATGGGCCCAAGGTGTATCAAATTTATTAAAGTGGATTTTCTTTTATCTATATTATTTTAATCATATTCTAAAAATTGTGATTCCTAATTGAGGGGCGAATTCACAAAGAATGAATTGCGGCCGCTATTAACACCATGAATTGCGTATTTTGCACCAAGAACACATTAGGCAGGACATTGGCTGAGAGAAGAACAAAAATGGCTCTGTGGACGCGGCACGGGCATTTTTTATTTCGTTCAATTAGGAAACGCAGGAAAAAAAATAAATCTATAATAAAAAACAAAGTTTTTATTTATTTTGCACCAGCTCTCTGAAGATGATCGTGCACCTCTTTTTATTTATTTATTTATTTGGTCTCCACGCAGTTACCACCAGCTCTCTGCAGACGGTAGTAATTTCACTCTAACTGCGTGTGGCTACAGTATTAATGCCGGTGTTTGTGAATTGGACGTATTTGCACCAATTTTGCACCAAATGAATGCATAATACCTAATTAAAATATGTGCAAATTGCACTGGTGCACCGAGATGCGATTTGCGGGACAGTGCAGTTAGCGGAGCATGTCCCTGTTGTGGGTACTTTGTGAATGAGATGCTTGTTTTTTCTGTTATTTGTGCTGGTTAAGCGGCTGGTTAAGCTGGGCCATGCTTTTGTGAATTCGCCACTCTATTTGGTCACAGACCCATCTCTTAATTACTCTAAATGTTGCCATAGATGTTATGTAATAAAGTGACAGGTTTATCAAGTTATCCACTGACATGTCGTAACGAGTACATTTACACTGGGACATCATAGCTTTCATTTATTAAAGAATAATTACAATACATGGTAAAATGTAGATTAAAAAATGAATAGTATATATGTACAGATTCAGAATGCTCTTCTTACAGGTCTTTCATGTAATCCTATGTGATATGTTATTTATATTTTGTTCATTATTGGGGAAAAAATTAAGACAAAAATATTTAAATTCTGAATTCTTTAATCCTAGTTCCTGATTCTGTGCCTGGACAGATGTTGCATGCAACGGTGAAAGATTTGAACCCCTGGATGGATTATGAATTCAGGGTTGTGGCAATCAACAGCATCGGTGTGGGAGAGCCCAGCGTGCCATCCAAATACATTCGCACCAAAGCAGCAGGTAACCCTCTCCCCAGGAAAAAAAACAATTATGTCTGACTAGTTTCATTTTGACCACTGTCTGTAAAACCCACGGTCAATATCAACAATAAATCCTTCCGTTATCGAGCATTTCTAATCACTAACCAACTTAATTAAAGAATACATCAGCGGAGCTTCTGGCAGGGACAGTGGTTAATGACTTTTTCATCGAGGTGGACAAAATTGGACAATTCATGTATTCAGGTATTTGACAACGTCTCCCTGCCGGAATAAAAAAAAAAGTAACGTGACCAAACAGGGTCATACTGGCGGGACCCTTAATCCAAGCTCTTAAAGCGTTAAAGCACTCGCGCCTTAAAGCCCCCTTACAGTACACGCACACACGTACTGTAAGGGTAAAGTAAAATAAAATAGCCTACTTCTAAAATAAAAACATCCTTTTTTTTTTTTTTTTTTTTTTCGGGATGGGGCAAGGGGACGCACAGCGGAGCGCAGTTCACGGCGCCCCATCGCTGGCACGCCAATGGGATGGGCCCTAGCGCCTACTTGGCCGTTGCAGCTGCAACGGTTGCACTGTCGGTACTTGGGCTACTGTGCCCCTGTCTATGTCAGCCCTTCATGATTAATTTAATGTCTTCATCAACAGAAAATGTGAAATATGAACATCCACACGAAGCATAATGCCACGGTATTAAACTGTCTTATTTTGAGAGGTTCAGCCCGTGCAGCTCCCTCCCGCTGGTTCTAATCACACGGGAGCAGGGTTCCCCCGATGGGATTCGTGCTCGGGGCTGTTTGCTGCTATCACCTGTCAGTGACCATATCCATGGGGTGGTAATACCTCCTCTGCTGTTTCACTAGCCCCAGAACCTGGCTGTGGAAAAAGTCGAGTGGAAATTGTGGAAACTGTTAGGTGCGATAGTTTAAGGGCTAACTTTCCTTTGCACCTGACCTCACACGATGAACGATCCAACCAAATTGAACGATCATATTTTCTATGCTCTCACCCATCCAGCTCCTGAAGTGGTGCCACTTAACGTGAGCGGCGGTAGGGGCAACAGAGGAGAACTTGTTATCTTATGGGAGGTAAGAGGATCACGGATATATTTAAATACTAGGTCTCCACATTTCAAATATTTTGCCAACAGTGGGGTTTTTTGGCAGAATGATCGCGTTAGCACGGCCTTAACTAATAGGGATTTAATCGAAGGCGTGGCCCTCTTTGATTTGCCACTTGCTGACTCTGGCTGTCGAGTTCATCAAAGTCAAGATAGTTAGTGCGGAAGTGTAGTAAGTGCAGAAATCCAGAATTACATTTCAATTGATGTTTTATGGCTGCGAATTATGCAGCCAATTATGGAGAATTACATTAATGTCTTTCGTAAACAAAAGTATCTTGTAAATTAGATCACGTCAAAAATGATAATCTGACTTGTCTCTGGTCAAGCCCATCCCGGAGGAGCAGCAGAACGGGGAAGACTTCGGGTACGTGGTGGCGTTCCGGCCACTCGGCACCAGCCCGTGGATCCTGGCGGTGCTGGCGTCTCCGGACGCCTCCCGATACGTTTACAGAGACGACAGCGTCTCACCCCTCTCCCAGTTCGAGGTGAAGGTGTGTGCCTACAACGGCATCGGCGAGGGACCCTTCAGCCGCATTGTCAGGGTGTTTTCGGCGGAAGAGGGTAAAAGCAATTCAAAGTCATCTATTATGTTGTTGTTAAAAATGGAAATAGGCAGCGGCATTCGTCACTGATTGTGTACGCTGTGACTCTCTAGAGCCCTTGGAGGCTCCGTCGAGAGTGCGGGCGTGGAGTACGTCGGCTTCTGAGATTGAGGTGCACTGGGAACCCGTTTCTCCTGGGTCCGCCCGCGAGAGGATCACTGGTTATGAGGTATGGAGGAACACCAACCAACCAGCAATAAAAAAAAAAAACATAACGATAAAATAATTATCCCAGAAAGGAAAATCTGCTCAATGATGAAGACATTAATCCCAAATGTAACTGGCGGTATAAGTGCGTTTGATTGCGGGTGTGGAATTATGTGAAAAATGTGTCTGGTGCTACGGCGACAGATTCCTCACAGTATGATCCGCGGGACAGACTCGGGGGGGGTTGTCTGTTTGCAGTCGTTCCAGTTTCAGAAGCAGGCCAATACCTGGGGAGGCCTTAGAAAGCAGAAGAAAAGAAGAACTGTGAACATCAATACCCACTACAACCGACTCCTCCCGTGCACTCGAATATGGATGTAGGGAACCTCGGAGAAAAACACTAGTCTCTTTTTTATTTTTCCTGTGTTATTTTATGGAACAAGAAAGTCTTAAGTTGCCTGACCTTGTTAGAAATGCTCTGGGGTGTCACTAGTGTCTTGTGACAGTTGCTCAGAATTGTATTACTATGAGCATGTAAGCAGGAAAAGCTACTTTTTAGGAAAACCCTATTACGGTAAGGCTGATTTAAATTGACGCTAACAATATAAGCAACTCTCCAAAGGGATATTTCTATTCAGCCACCGTCTTCCAAAATACAAAACAAAATACATTGAGATCTGAAATTATATGTTGGACAATATTGAATCTTTAGAAGACTTTAGTCTTAAACAGGTACACACAAGACAACTACAGCATTTATATAAGCTTTACTCTATTATCCTTTGTCACTTTCAGTCTCTTTTGTAAGAGGGACCTGAGGACAACTTAAATATCTAATCACAAACGATACAATTACATGTTAGAGCCATTGTTATAGGTTACAGATTTAAATCTTTAAAATCCAGAAGAATGAGTGACTTATAGAGCACAGTGCCAAAAAACAGTCTTCCCTCAGTCAGTATTAATGCAAGGAATTTTTGGAGCTTACCAGTCCTGTGATATGGTGTCATGATTATTAGATTTGAACTCAATTAAAGATGTAAGATATTGAGGGGATAGATATCTAGATAGAATATAGATGGGTACTAAGTCCTTATCAACACAGATATGCAGATTGTAGATGTTAATGATGGCCGTATAAGTTTTTATATAACTCAGAATGATGAGTCAGTCATTTTAATGAGTTGAAAACCACAATGGTAATAATGTGACAGACATTATAGTCTATTATATGGTATTCTATTGATATTGTAGCAAGCCAGGGCTTCTTCAAGCAAGAGGCAGGAGATTTGTTTTCTCCCCCAAAAGTGATCTTTATTACTCAAAGTGCTCAGCATTTTAACCCCCACACTGTTATCACGGCAGGCAGGTTACTCACGGCACACACTGGTGCAACAATCTTAACACATAAAAGTAATAACAATCTATCATAACACATGTAACATGGCTAACTAACACTTACAACGGCATAACAATTAACATTACTCTAACTAGGAACACATAAAACAATCCCCTTCCCCGACAACCCCAAAACACAATAAACAAAGCATGCTGTGATACGTCCGCCCCACCTCTATTCCCCAACACGCTACAATACGGTTTAACGGGAAACATGTTTTTGTCAGTGTGAAAATACATATCCAACATTATACAACATTTTTAGTTTATGGGCGGCGTGTTCCCATTTAGTTACGAAGAACAGTCTGCAATTCAGCCAAATTCCATGGTATTCCTCAAATTGTACGATTACATTTACATCACTATTAAGAGCATAGATGGGAGTGGGCTGGGATCGATATTTTCAGAGTTTAAAATACATTTCAAGATGAATTAAAGATGCATTGGGGGACATCAAGGCAGACTGTAATATGGAGAAGGCCTGATATGGGATACAAGTTGGTGTCACCGGCATAGAGGAGGATATTACAATGCTTTATTGAAAAGGGAAATGTCATTAAAATATAAATTACATTTAAATAAGAGACATCCAATGCTGTATTTGACATTTTTAAACAATCCAAACATAAGCAACCACACATTTCCAGAGAAAGAACAGTCACTGTTTGTTGTCTACATGACATTATCTGCAGAATGCTGGCCTGTAATTCAGTGTTTATTATACGTGAGAAACGTTTGTGTACACAGGGTGAAGTCTTTTAAGGTTTTTTTTTTAATGGGGTTTAATTAAAACATAATTAAAACAGATTTTCCATTAATCCCTGATTATTATTTAATTAATCCAGGTATAGTACTATGTACGTGCCACATTTAGCATTTACTGTGTGTGTCAATTTCGACGAAATCATTCTGAAATGAAAAAAAAAAAGTACTTTCAAAAAACCAGTACCCAAGGTCAGATCGGCTGTGGATGTACAAACTCGACATTCAAAGAAAAATATTAAATAAAAAGGGAAGTTACGCAAACTTCGCTTTGAGCTATGCAGTATATCACCAAAAGGAGCGTAATGGAGATTGCTGCGATATTGTAAAAGTAACCCCATCCCCTCCTCGGCGTAGGTCCTTTGTTGGGAAGAGGGGACGCAGGCGGACAAAGCGGCCATTGTGAGGTTCACAGATACCGAAGTGGTTCTGATCCCCGGCCTGAAAGCCGACACAGCGTACCTTATCTCTGTCCGGGCCCGAAACAGCGCCGGGCTCGGCCCCCACAGTGCCGCTTTGAACATCACCACCAAGAAGCCACGTGAGTCCTCTCTCTGGACGAGAGACGGTTTTGATGGTTTCAGCAGTCGAACCAATGCATCCACCCAACTACTTTATGGTTGTCGGGGGTAGAGTTGCAGTAGTTTATGCCGTAATGTTGTAAATGCTCCATGCCATCTCTGCCTTTCTGTGTTGGGTCCTTGGAGGTTAAACGTATGTCGTACTAAAAGCTACTATCAGGGGGTGACAATTGAATTGATTGTGATTTCACGGCTTCACTATATTCATTCTGTGTGTTTGTCATTAACTCCATTACAACGCTTTTCAGCTCCGAGTCGGCCTCCGGGCAATATCGAGTGGAACTTGACCAATTCCAAGATCTTTTTAAATTGGGAAAATGTCAAGGCAATGGAAAACGAATCTGAGGTGACGGGCTATAAGGTGAGTTTGTCTGACTAAAAGTAAAGGGGCCGTAAGAGTGAGGGGAATACAATCCAGCTTTGGCCGCTGTCGTCTCAATTAATAGCTGCATCGCTGCGGTGGACAGACACAATGTGGAGCGCAGCACTCCTGTGTCAGATTATGGATTTGCCCCTTGTCTGGCCTTTCAAAATTAATAGATCTGTTCCAGGTGATAAAATGAAAAACATCACAGGCCAGAGGGAATTCGGCTTATCCCTTCCAACCAGTTAAAACAATAAACCGTATTAGTTCCACTTTGAATCCAGAGCAAGCTCGTTTCATTTTGAATTATTATTCTCCTCTCATGAATATATTTTGTCAATTTGCAAGATGGTATAGTATCATGACATTATGACTTAGCATTCTCCTCAAACTCTGAGGGAAAGTATTACTTATGTGAAAAATACAAAAACATATTTCCTGTTTCACATCCTGTGCGGTGTCACGTGTGAACATACCTGGAAATAGTGATGCAAGACAACTGATTTATTGGGAGCGAACAATTATTTTTAAATGACTAAGGAGTTTGGAGTCCGCCCGCAAAAGGGTCATACGTTTGTTATGTTTGTGTGAGGGTGAAAAAAAGGTATATAGTGTAATTCATATTAAATGTGACAGATGGACACTTTGCATTGCACGAAAAAAAAAAAAAGATGATCCAAGTAAATGAAAGAATGACAGAATTAAATGATTCTAGGGAGAATACCATTCACAACTTGCCACTGGAAGTCCTCCCTCACTCACCGTGCATTAAATCAACAGAATCAAACAAAGAGTCGGGAAACCAACTTGTCAAGAACCAAATCTCAAAAATGAGACAAACCTTTTATCACGACCTAGGAAAGTATTTGTATATAAGTATATAATGATGGTTTTCTTACCTGAGCGTGTTCATTTGAATTATTAGAATTTGTAGAGTCGGGGGAACCTCTTTCCCCAATCTGCTCTATTCTTCCTTTCAGTCATTCCTCCCTCCTCTCTCTCTCTCTCTCTCTCTCTCTCTCTCTCTCTCTCTCTCTCTCTCTCTCTCTCTCTCTCTCTCTCTCTCTCTCTCTCTCTCTCTCTCTCTCTCTCTCTCTCTCTCTCTCTCTCTCTCTCTCTCTCTCTCTCTCTCTCCCTCCTAGGTGGTGTACCGTGCGAACTGGCAAGGTAGAATCAGTGTGCTAAAAACCAACAAGACCAGTGTGGAACTGCAAGTGCCATCCGAAGAGGACTATCTGATCGAGATCAGAGTTCTGACTGACGGAGGTGATGGTGGAAGCAGCGGCCCCATCCGAATACCAAAGATGTCCAGTAAGATTACAGTGTTTTTTATGAATATTTTGTTGTTGCTTGATGCTTGCTATCAATACATGCTTGGTTGAACAAGTACTTTGAATGAATAAATATATTACTTTTGAAAATGCTGTTGTCACTAGTGTTTTTTTCTATATTATATTTTATTGGATATTAGTTATATATATTAGTATATTAAATACTTTTTTCCTCTTCCCAGGTCTTAACTCTAAAGGAAATGTCTGTCCGGACTCGAGAAAGATTTGCTGCTTTATGTTTTTAATACTCTTGACCACGACTTTGTAGATTTTAAAGAATTTCTACTTTGTTCTGTTTATTAGCGTGCAACATTTATTAACTACAGTGTCCGATTATTGCGTCCAGAATCAGAGACGATACCATCCTAACCAGTCATATTTCTATCAATATCCGTCTGGATTGTTACTTATAACAGTTGGTGACATTTAATAAAACAAATATGTGACCTTCTACATACATTAGGGTCATTTGGTCATTTTTTTGCATCATTTGAAAGTGGAGAATCAGAGCTTCCAAACAAGATGTCACTTGTGCAAATCAAGTAAATTATTTTAAAGCTATGACTTGTTAATGACAAGGGTGTGATCCTGAGATAATCACCTCCAAAGTTTTACATTCACCAGGTTCATTCATTCAGCTCCTAGAATGCAAATGGGGGCGGACAAAGAAAGCCTCATGGCTAATTAACATAATGCTGAATGGGCCAATCACAAACAGCTAACCAACACACAACTAATTTTGTTTTGAAAAAATATTTTATTTAACAATAACAATATACATGTTTTATAAAAGTGGAATTATTTTGGAGTTTAAAAGTACGGACAACACAACCGTATGTAGAGTCCATCAATGTTATGAGTCTCAGAAAATCTGAAATCTGAAAATCTATCACCAACCTCAAAGGACTTCATCACGTCATCGACTTCTTCCGTTGTAACAACAACGGAATTGTCGGTCTCCCCCGGTGGTTCTTGAAAATATTCAGTTTCATCGTCACATTAAGTTTGAAATCCGCTGTTTGAAATGTTCTCCAAGTTCGGAGTAATATCAGATTCAGCAGCGCTGTTGTTCTCCGCGTCGCTGTCAGAGAACTGACTATCATCGCGGAAAATGAAATCCAGTACGTTCTGCTAACACTGACTTGGATCTATCGCACTGGTCAGATTAATGTCCGAAATAGGATTCAGAGCTTCCGCCACTTCCGCCACTTCCGCCACTTCAGCCACTTCAGCCACTTCTCCATATCTTTATGGATTACGCTTCGCGTAATCCATAAAGATATGGAGAAGAGTTTTTACAGACAAGTGAGACCGAAACAACCCCGTGCTGCACTTTAACCGTCTGTTTACGGAAGTGACGTAGGTGCGTTGATGCGAAGGGTTCTTCTTCTTCGCCGTTTCACAACAGTGGCTCTGTGTGTGTAAAAGTAGTACAATTTAAAGGTTGAATTCTATCAAAACGGTTTCACATTGTGGCTTCACATCACATGGAATATGGATGAATGATCTTCACCTGGACACTTACTTTAAAGGAAACAATCGATCGGCGTTATTCAGTGCTGTTCCGCGTCTAAGTGAACTGCGTTTCCCCAAGTAATCTAACGGGAATATTTAACTCCATGGTTTAACATTTTTCTACTATTTATAAATCAAACTCGGTTTTGAAAATACATTGAGAGATAAAAAAAAAAACACAAAGGAACACAATTCTGGAAAAATATATTTTTCCTTCAATAAAGGTTTTTTCAACTTATTTGGCTGCTCCTGGCGATTTAAGAAATGCGCTAGGTGGCGGCCTTTGCTGTGGTGTGTCACATATTTCCATCCATATTTACAGGATGACTATCGTTCTGTATGCATGCGTTTGATATACTAGAATCCAAGATGATTTTTTTTAACTTTTGATCCAAAATTTGCTTTTTTTTAACCTGCTTAAACTTTTCAACTTTCTCGGCCTATCAAATTGATACTTTACACAAATGTCAAATGTTACTCATGGCTGCAGCACGATGCGTTTTGGGGGTCTAGACATAGATATAAGTCAATTTAACCGATCCTCTCGCCCATTCCTTTGCACCAAATAATTAGCGTGTTTTGGTTGATGTCTACATGTTTATATCTGCTGATCAGATACATCAACAACACTTTGAAAAATTAACAAGATGGGAACTAAGTCCCAGAGCAAAAGTTATATGTATCCTCAAGCTACTTTTCCTCAAAAGTTATTAATACGCTTGAAATTTGCCAATTTCTCTGTAAACGTATGCATTTGGGATTCTTGCTGCTACAGGGCAGGCTTATCAAATGTGTGCATGTATGAGTGTGTGTATTATTATTTGTGCCTGTCGTGTCTAGATAGGGAAAATAAGTGCAGGCATATCAATGAAATAGTACAATTTAGACAAGGAATGAAAATGTACTTTTATGTCATTATAATTGTAAAAAGAAAATCACTGATGAAACAAATGTTCGGAGTGGAGATCACTCAAAGTTTATATTTGTACTGTGTGTGTGGGGGGGGCGGGGTTGGTTTATCAAGATTAAAATAAAAAAAATAAAACAGCTCCCCACCTACAGCCCAGTGTTCCTGAAGGGAATATCTGAGGGATTCATTTCCTTAATTAAATGAATTTACAAATTAATTTTTAAATGTATTATTTAAAAATGTCACTAGTTATTGCCAAAATGTGCAGTTGTTATTGTCAAAAAGAGGCATATTAAGTTAAAGACTGAGTTTCACTGCTTGCAGTTAAAGATGCACAACGGTTGTTGTTGTTGTTGTTGTTGTTGTTGTTGTTGCTGTTGTTGTTGTTATAATTATTATTATTATTATTATTATTATTATTATTATTATTATTATTATTATTATTGTTGTTAATATTCATTCGACAACTTTCTGTGTTTTATATTGCATTTAGTTTTTTGTTTTGGACATATTCATATTTTATGTAGTAAGTAAACAAATGCTTTTTTATTTTTACAATGTTTTCTATATACAGTACATTTTGTGCCTTCTTTATGTTGTTATTTTACATTATACATTTTGTCACTTACTCTTAAGTACTGAAACATAATTTAGAAATAATGTTTCTACTTGGCTTTATGATTTTTTAAATGTCTTTACTGTAAAACATGCATCCTTTGTCTATATTGTAAAACAATAATAATTTTTCTTTAATACTTTTTAATTGGATGTATTTTTGTTTGTCAAATCAATGGTATCAGTAATAGATTGATACATGATACATAATGTGCTTTAGCAGCGTTTATATTGCTTTGAAATTCATTTCTGCAAAAAAACAATGTTTATTTCTATAGATAAATGAAATTCCCCTCCCTCTTATTTGTGATTAAGGTACATTGCTGTATTTTGTTGCTTTCAAACCTTAATACCGTTGTATTGCTCAATAGAAAATCTCTGTGAGATGCCTCAATAAAGATTCACATTGAAACCCTTTGAATTAACAATTCAGTTTGCTTTGTTACTCTCAGAAACCGTACAAGAAAACCATTGTAAAATGCAAATAAGCAAATGTAAAATCCAGAGTGATTCAGCCCAGAGGACTCGTAGCGAAGGCAAGCTTATTTGTTTAGAACATACCATATACAAGGGCAATTCCAAGTTCTTTATATAAGGCATAAAATTCCCATATGAAAAGGAATCAAAGCAGATAAGACAAGTGCAATTTAAACCATAGAAACACTTAAACATGGAAGGACTGTAACCCGCACCCACTTAGGTTCTTAGGACACAAACCCACTTTGGTCTTTAGGATTTGAACCCACTATGGTTGCTGGGACTATCAGCCACTGTGGTTGCCGGGATTCAAACCCACTTTGGTGGTTTGGATTCTAACCCAACTAGAAAGTCGGTAGGACTGTTACGACACACGTAGGGATTCAAACCTAAAAACAAGAGGAAAAGACAGATAAAAAGGCCAAAGTTAAAAATGTACAACTTAAAACATGCTTATTATTCACTGAAAAGCAATTGCTAATTTAAATGTTGTGAGCCTAGATTTCAAAGCTTCTGACATCAATCTTCTTCGTTCTTCCCAGAAAATACAATATTCCCAAGAAAGGAACATATTACATGTCAATTTTCACAATGAAATCTCAATTTTTAAAAATCCAGCATATATACTATACGTATATGCATACATACAGTATATTTGCATATAAAATATTATATATTGAATAATACATAGAGAATTATATAAATAAATATACTGTACATATTCGTCATAGACAATCACAATATTCACACAATTCACAGTATTATTACAGTGACTCCCAGACAAAATAAATCAAATCAGTAAATCGAATTCTCTTTAAAATAACAAAAATCAGCAAATATCAACCAGTATATTTGACTAATAGAGTATAAGGAGCAAGACAATAGGGGTTGGAGTTGGAACATTCAATCTAAACAGGATTATTGTTCATAAATCTGTCACTTAACCAAATGCAAAATGTATTTTTTAGATGGCTGATTGCCTTATTTTGGTAGTGATATAGCATAATATTCTGAGAGCTATAATAATTATTAATCAAAGTCATGTCTATAACCAGGAAGTCGATATCAGTTTGTGCGGATCTTGGGTTCAGCCAATTAAACGTGCAATAGATTAGCTGGGTTATCCACGGCATTAATCTGTCATTGGAAGATATACTGTAATTAGTCAAGATATGACTCTACTCAGAGCTCGCTGGAAATTTGTCTGATCTTGTCTAAATCAGTATTTAATAATGTCATTTATCCTCTGTAAAGATGTTCAAGGCATGCCTTATGCATCATTGGCTGGTGGACAATGCAAGCAAACATTATGTTCAACATGAAGATGAATCTCAAAGGCACAGAGATAGTTATGACAACCTTGGTGCCCTAAAAGAGTTCTAGGGGCTCCATTTGCTACAGACTCCATTAGAGATATGTATCAGTACATACTTGTTTGCTCTGACTGTAGACGTAGACTTTGACTTAGGCTACGTTGACGCTGCAGGCCAAAGTGGCCCAAAAGCCGTTTTTTTTTTCTCATACAGTGTGTGACTCAGATCTCTTTTTTTTTTCATGACAATGTATACAGCACAAATCAGATGGAATCTGATCTTTTCAATTCAGAATTAGGCCACTTTCATACGTGGTCCTAAATCGGATACAGTTCCGATTTTTTGCAGTGCGACGTCAGTCAAATCGGATTTCCTGCGACTTTTACGTCACTCTAGAACAGGGGTTCCCAAGGGACCGGACTGCAGTGCGCAAAATGTTCACGGGCCAGGGACGCAAAAAAAATAAGTACTCCTGAGTTTCGTGAATAAACTCGTGATTCCACCCCAACTTTGGGACCAGCAGGCAGAGGGAGGCGCACCACTGTCTCCCCCACCCCAGCACGCGGCCCTCCACCGTTAAGCAGTGTACACAGCGTGGGGAGGCAAAATAACTAATAGATATATAAATAAAATTTTGTGTTTGTGTGTGTGTGTGTGTGTGTGTGTGTGTGTGTGTGTGTGTGTGTGTGTGTGTGTGTGTGTGTGTGTGTGTGTGTGTGTGTGTGTGTCCTCTGAGGGAGCGATCGTGGCGCAATTTGTGCACATTGTGTTTTAATTTGACTACATTTTCTTCTTGAACAGAACAAAAAAGCACCGTGCCTCTGTCGCTGTCTTGAGCCGAGGTACCCGTGTACCCACCCGCCTGACAACCACTGTGCCTGCCATGTTTACCTCCGTGCGACAGGGTGCTGCGTGTGACGTCTTTGTTGCTTCTGTACGTGCTGGTCAGTTCAGGACCATGACCCCGTTGACACTGGAATGTGATGTTGGCCACATTTAAAAACAATGTGAACAGCCAAACAAAAACAAAAAAATCGGATCTGAGCCGAGTTGAGCACAGAGGCTTGCAGCGTGAACGTAGCCTTACAGCTTAGACAGCTCTGTTTTTAATTCCGATTTTTAGTAGAGCTCATGTTGACACAGACTGAGATGGATTGCTAGCTAGCAACTGCAAGATATGGGCCTGTACTGTACATGTTACACACCATCCACAAAGAAGCAGGCAATGACGCAAAGAGCAACACAAGGGCTGTTTCTTGCATTCTTTGACAGCAAAATGGGTCGTCCAGTGAACAACCTCAACTAATGAAGCAATCAATTTTGAGGACATCAGGCCAACCCGGAACATGGAAACAGGCAACTCTAGGCCACTACATTTGGACAAATCGACAGTTTTGGAAATATTCTCATCACATTGGGCTCCGGTACTACCCCGTGATAAGCATAAGCCGTTCATAACTTTATAGAGGGCTTGAAACAATCTTGTACCTGTTCCTTGTAACGGGCCTTACTGTTTAACTTACAAGACCTAAAGCCTAACTCAACAACATCAAACTTTGACAGAGTTATCCGGTTTTCTGTTCCCAAAACTAACTGTCAACCTTTTTTTTCTTTTTTCTGCCATGTAGCATAGTGCTGCTTCATTGCTTGTAACTATTAATACTAAGCTTAGACGCAGAAGGGGAGACAGGGCCCTAATTTGCGGGCATTCTAAGCGTATAGGGCACCCATGCTCTGCAAGAAGCATATACGTTTCTATGGAGTTATAAGCCTCAATGAGTTGGAGTTCTCTCCTCGCCTGGGGAGCAAATATAGACTTTACATTGGCATGATCTTCAAAGTAATAAAAATGCTTTCCACTGGGCTTTGAAAGTGCCATTTACCTGTAGGATGAAGGATATTGCGGAAATGTGTTGCTGTATTACCCACCCAATGTCACGAAATGAGCGCAATTTGTCAACATTTTCCAACGTACCCATTTTCCCACGTTCCAACGCCCATTCGCACATAATCCGCATTGCATCCGCTTGAAGATTATTCTCGCAATTTCGGGAGCTGGCCTTGATCAGGTTAACAAGTGCACATGTTAGATGCATTTTTAGCAACGAGGCTCGATGAGTCTCGCAACCGTCATTCCTGCTCTGCAAAAACATTTTTAAAGCTGCACTGTTCTCTTTGACTTTAAGCCAGCTGTCCTGGAACAGCAAAAAAAAAAAAGAATTCCAACTTAAATATGTAAAGCAATTGGAAGAACCAGAGCTTGACTTGCCTGCTTGCAGCTAATCCTGTATTCAGGGGGAAATCTCTTGAGAACCTGCATTCAAGGAACGGCTTCCATACCTTTTGCCTGGCTCACAAAATGTCACGCTGCCTTGAATTTTCCCCCACCGTTCATTATTGTGGGATGACACCTCACGTGTGACGAGTGCTACCAAGCAAGTCGAGATGTGAGGCCAGTTATCGATATTTTATCAATGTTTCACACCCTTGGAAAGATCAAATATCGGGGAGGGGGGGGGACACCGGATTCGTACAGTCGTTTTTAGAGACATGATTTCTTGTTCACATTGGAGAAGGTGGGGACGGCGGTGATTGGTTGTGGTGGTGGTGGTGGTGGTGGTGGTGGTGCAGAGGGGGGCGAGGGGGGTATGTTAGCTGACAATATTTTCCAGCATTGTCTAGGTGGAGGCAGCGAGATATGTCAAGAAAGTGACAGCGTGTGGACCTGAGCTGAGCGCCAAAGCCGGGATAAAGTGATGTGATGGACAGAAGATTGGCTGAGAATTAAAGACTATGAGCCCCACTCTCTCTCCATCTCTCTCTCTCTCTCTCTCTCTCTCTCTCTCTCTCTCTCTCTCTCTCTCTCTCTCTCTCTCTCTCTCTCTCTCTCTCTCCAAGAAGCACAGGACAGCTGACAGGCAGCTCTGGCGAAAAGACTGTTCTCAGTTTCAGGGGGGGGGGGGGGGGGGGGACTCGCTGCAAAGAGGGTGGCGGCTCAAAGCTCGGACTGACACAAATACTGGAGACGTCGCCGCCGCCGCCGTCCTGCCAAGGCGTCTGGTGTTTGCAACCCCCATATTGTCTTAGGTTGTCGCTGTGTTTTCCACATCGAAAAACAAGTCCAAATGAACTAGTCGCTTGTTTAGAGATGCAAGCTTTTAATTTGGGTTTATGAAATACAAGCGATGGCACTGAAAGGGAGCGATTCAGCGTCCCGTGTATTTAGCTCTCAATCACTGATCATAGATAGATAGATAGATAGATAGATAGATAGATAGATAGATAGATGAATAGATAGATAGATAGATGAACAGATAGATAGATAGAGAGATAGATAGATAGATAGATAGATAGATAGATAGATAGATAGATAGATAGATAGATAGATAGATAGATAGATAGATAGATAGATAGATAGATAGATAGATAGATAGATAGATAGATAGATAGATAGATAGATAGATAGATAGATAGACAGAGTGTGTAACACTCACAAGATAGTGTAACAACAGCTCAAATCAAAACATAAATTCATTCATCATGCATCAGGCAATAATAATAAAATAAAAAAATGGAATAATACATACAATTTAAGAATGGACTTAAAACAAAAGATACAATAAATCAAAAAAATATATATATGATTAATCACAATTATTTTAATTATTAATGAATTATAAATAATTGTAATTGTTTGACATATTTATTGTTTGACATACAGTATTTATGTATATATATATATATAGTATATATACACACTGTGCATATACATATCCATCTATCTATCTATCTATCTATCTATCTATCTATCTATCTATATATCTATCTATATATATAGATAGATATATAGTGGAAAATCTTTTTTCTCCCTCTCCAAACTGACAAATGGACATTTTTTGACAGGCAGCACACAACCTAAGCATCGCATCGCAGCTGAGTAACTGCTTGGAAGACTGCCAGAAACCTCAAGTCTTTTCTTCTATCTTTCAAACATAAGATGGCACGCTATGGTATTTAAATGCCACTTACTTACCTCCCCAACAGTTTTACGAGACCACCTCAACTGTCTTCTTTGCTGTGTCACAAAAAGATAGTTGTAGTCAAATAAAAAAATGTGAAGGTTTGAGGAGTGGGATCTTTACCATTTGTCTGCACAATACTGTTGAAGAGAAACTCTCCTTGAGCGGATTGGACCAGTAGCTGATGACTAACAAGACAAGAGTCCTGTATGTTTTAATGAGTAGATACAGTACGACGCATAGTTTGCGGAGCTAGTTCCTTCAGACAACCTCACGGCGCCACATGCTCCAACGTCATTATGGCCTGGCCAATTTTAGCAGCCAATCCTCCTCCTTAGCAGCCTGCTCTAGATTTTTTTGTTAAAAAAAAAAAAATCCCATATTTATTTACAGTAACTGTCACTTTATAAGAAACAGCCATTCAATTTATTTATCATGTTTTGCGTTCCTCTACATGCTGTCTCCATTGTTCCTGGCGGGGTCCGCCTTTCCCAGCGAAGGTGAAAAGACCAGGCACAAAAAGCATTTACGGTCAATTTACAGTAATGAAGCAGTGTAGCTAGCTGTGGTCAGTACAATGCTGATATGCATGAGACTTTGGAGAAAAGTCTGGAATTCTGGGACTAAGTTTAGTATTATCCAACCAACACAGCCTTTTTTAAGGATTGCCACTTTGACAAAGCGAACCTGGAATCATGGATCGGTTGGAATTTCTTTAACACATGACCATTGACATATCGTGATTAGACAGTTTTGACACCATGTCTTATGCCTCCATATCAAGCTTTTTCGATTTTCCTATTCAAACCTGAACTCTGAAGAGGGATGTTAATGACTTCAGAGACCTGTTCCCCTCTCCTAGGCCGACATGGCATCCTTTCCCGCGGAAAACGCAAACCGCTCTGTATGAATAAACACTCCTCGGTTCATTCCTTTCGCCAATTTCCTTTTCCTTTTCCATGTCTGTTATCAAGAACAATACCAGGGAGAAAGTTACCTGCGGTCTTGACTTCACACTTTGGATTTCATATGCATAATTTTGATGGCCCCGGGGCCCAAGCGGCTTGGCTGCTGCTCTCTCCTCTCTCTTTCTCTGTCTTTTCCTGCCAGAGCGCTGCCAGGTGAGCTGATTATTGGCTTCTCTGTTAATGCAGCTGATTGGCTGCAGCAACACAGGGGGGCGGGGTTTCAAGACCCGGAGAAACGGCAAACTTCAGCATTTGACACCTTTCCAAATTTTATTCCAGATTTCTGAGATCGATTTGGGCGAGTTGAATTTGAAGAAACAAAAATGGAGTGTGAGGAGTGGATGAATGCCATTGGTTGCTTTTTATTTACTGGTAGAAGGGAAAAAATATATACTTGTTATACTGGTAAATTTCTAGATTATTTCAAATAAGAACACATAAAAAGAGACATCAAAAATGAAAATGTATTCTGTCATTTGTCAACTGAAGGCATTTTTACATTTTTTCTTAGGATTATTACTTATGTATCTATCTTTCTATTATGTAGCAGCCAATTAAATTTTATTTTATGTATTATTATTATAATCCTATTTATTATTTTTGTTGTTATTATTATTATTATAATTATTGATATTGTTTCGGGAAAATTCTTCAAATTTTGAAATCTGAAACTAGTTGAAACAGAAGAACGGCAGAAGCTGCGAACACGGTTAACATCTTGTTTGAGCCTGTATGTCAGAAACATGTCGTGGTTTAAGTTTCATCCAAATCGATCCACATACGGAGCAGAAATTAATAAAAAAACAACCAACGTTGAGTCGAGTCAATTCGAATGTACGACTTAGTTGGCGTTCAAGATTCAGTGAGCCGTCCGAAAGTTACAGATGCCGAAGAATAGCCGAAAATCATAGACAATAGAGGAGCCATTGTCCAAAAATCCAGTCCAGTATATTATAATAATAATAATAATAATAATAAAAAATAAAATAATAATAATAATAATAATTATTATTATTATTATTATTATTATTATTTTGTTACTTTTTCAATGTTATTATTAGTTAGTAGTATTTGAATGTTCTGCTGTGTATTTATGGACCTACTGTGGTACTGTGGACCTAAGGTTCTTTATATTTGAGTTGTTTCTTTATACATTTACATTTTTGCATATCCAGAATATAATACTGGTATTATTGATGATTTGGTACAAAACCTCAATAAAATCTTTCCGGGAAAAAAACAAAACATTTGTATGATCATGATGGTCTAAAAAATCATACATTCTAGCTACGAACCAGCCCCTGACGGTAGAGGTGAACGTGAAGGTGCTCCAGCAGGTGTTATCAGAGAGAAGCAGAGCGTGTGCAGTACTTGTTCCGGTCACGAAGTGGAGAGTGAGATCGGGAAAAGGCATCTCCACGTTGACCTGAAGAAGCAGATTAAAAAAGTCAAATAATGTCCAATATGTTCCCCTTCCTGACTATAGATTAAGTTAGCCCAGGTGGATTTTAGAGGTGATTTTAAGACACTGCCATTTTGGCATATAATATTACCTGTACCTGCCCAGATATTTAAATGGAAAATAATGTCCAAATTATAGGTGGACAATCATAGGTTTCATAAGTTTGCAGGTCCAGCTAATTAGAACGAGTGTCTTTTTCTGAGCAAACCCAGGATTGTCACGTGCCTTAGATGATGGCGATTCCACGTTCATCTCCCCATTGGAGTCCCTCTACACTCCTAATGTAGTTCCCACCACCCACACACACATGCACACACACTCTATTGTGATGTTTGAATCCCGACTGGGCCTGTTTAACATTACCCTGGTGTTTTATCCTGCATATGCAGGAGTTGCTACACTCCTGAAGGGCATGTACTACCACACTGTCGAGGACCGTATTATTCAGGGCAATAGGCCAAGCTGCGAGTACCAGCGGACTTAACCCCCCTTGCAGCCCTGACCGCCCTACTCCTACTTACAGTCTGTCAAAAAAAACTTTGATTACAGCACCTAACACCTTAATGCTTTTAACAGTTGTCTCTCCAGGTGTTGCTGTTTCTTCCCCATCGACGAAATATGTTATGTGAGTCGACTTCTGGTCGCCGTATACCTTCAGTGTCATAATTATCCTTAATCCTTCCCCCTCCTTGCAGCCCTTTTCCTTTTAATGCTACCACTTAGTTGGTCCTATGAACTCCTTCACTATTCGTCGATTCTGTAGGGGAAATTGTACAACGTTCCATCATCTCCACCTGTAACTGCAGCCAATCTTTAGACACTCCAGTTATTTGATGACTTAAGCTTAATGGTCTTTGAAATGTGTTCCAGTTCCATAATGATCTCCAGAAAGCCTCCTCTGGTAAGTTCTGCATGTGGTTCCAGAGTCAAGTGTAGAGTAAGTTAATAATGATCATGATTCAAGTGCTCTATATCCATGCTGGAAAAGCTTGAGTTATGTCTATCAAGTCCACAGGTCCAGGTCGACAGTTTTTGTCCTATTACATGGAAAACGCCTTCACTTTAACATTTTAATAGGCCAATTGGATGAAATTGGGTTGTATCATGTACAGAATCTATCCTTTGGGAGTGAAAAGACGTCTTGCCCTGGGAAAGAAAAACATACGTCTTCCCTAATAACTCCATTAGCTGTTAGAGAAACACATATAGGACGGGGCTTGTTAGACAATTACTGGAATTTCAAGTAAGGGAAGGTTTCCCTTACTTGCATGCACATGTGTGAGGTGGTCTCCCAGCGGTTGAACAAAGACGAAGGTAGATTCAAAGAAAAAAGACATTTAAGCATTCAGCATGAACCATACAATTGAATAATTTTGACTTAAGACATTGTAATAATATTTTTAATAACATTGTATTACCTGAATTTCCCCTACAGGTGATCAGTAAATTACTATAGTATCCTATTTTATCTTGTAATAATTTAGTAATAACATATATATATATATATATATAGCTTTTGATGTGGTTGGTTCAATTTTAATTGACAGAGACGCCTCTATTGGTCTGAATCAGAATGCCTGCCAGTGGTTTCCCAACTATCTCACAAATAAAACCCAATGTATTGCTGCTGACTCTATTCAATCTACTTTGTTGGAGGCCGGTGCAGGTGTGCTGCACGGTTCAATTTTGGGTCCTTTTCTTTTCACATTGTATATTAATGATTTTGTCTCTTTTGATTATGAAGGTACTACGCTGATGACACTGTGCTGTGTTCATCTGCTCCTACACTGGAGGAGTGTTAGAGGAGGAGTGTTATATATTTTGAAGAAAGCTTTTTATTCGATCCAGCTTCAACCTGAAGACCTCTATTTTTGCACATTAGATGTTGCTGAAATTGTGAATTGTTTTTAGAAATAAATTGTGCTTTTAGCATGAAAACAGGAATATTTTTAGCACAGTCCACTATTCCTGTCAATACTTGACAATTGCAACATTAACTGTATGCACGCTGCCTCTACCTGAAACAGCTTGACACTGTTTATCACTCAGCACGTTTAATTACTGGTGATCATTTTAGAATGGATCATCGCCACCTTTATCGGGAGGTGGGATGGCCGTCCCTGGCAGCTAGGAGAATGCAGCATTTACTCCTGTTTGTTTACAAAGCTTTCATACACAAGCTACCAAACTACCTTACTTATTTCCGGACTAGATCTCGGGAATGGTTGGTTCTTGAGGTCACTCAAGTTAAAACCGAGCTGGGAAAAACTGTTTTCCAAATGTTTTCCTATGCTCCAAAAGCTTGGAATGACTTTCAAAAGACTTGCAGATTTGATGCCTTAGTCCCTTTTGGCAGATTGAAGAACCTTTAGGGTGATTTTGATGTGGGACTCTGCAAATACTTTAGTTAAGTTTTATTTTTGTTGTTGTGTTTGTTGATTGCTGATGTTGTTGATGTATTTAAGGTCTTTTGGATTTTTTTTTTAATGTATGATCACTGTAACTAGGGCAAAATCGAAAATGAGACCTCAAAGGGTTTCCCTGTACAAAAAAAAAAAAAAAAAAAAAAAAAAAATATATATATATATATATATATATATATATATATATATATATATATATATATATATTACGCTCACTGACTCGCAACAGATTTGCCCCCCAAAAAAAACAATCAGGAGGGAAAGGAGTGACAGCAAAGAAAAAGGAAGTGGGCCGATTTGAAATTTCATGGAGGTAAGTGACAGGGCATGAGGAAATGACCATATGAAAATAAAACATGAAAACACATATAGATACTGGGAAATCAGAAAGGATGCATGACTTTATATATATATATATATATATATATATATATACATGTTTATATATATACTGTATATATACACTTACCGGCCACATTATTTGGTTCACCTGTTCAATTGCTTGTTAACACAAATAGCTAATCAGCCAGTCACATGGCAGCAACTCATTGCATTTAGGCATGTAGACATGGTGGGGATGACTTGCTGAAGTTCAAACCAAGCATCAGAATGGGGAAGTAAGGGGATTTAAGTAACTTTGAATGTGGCATGGTTGTTGGTGCCAGACAAGCTGGTCTGAGTATTTCAGAAACTGCTGAGCTACTTTACAGAGAATGGTCCGAAAAGAGAAAATATCCAGTGAGCGGCAGTTGTGTGGAGAAAAATGCCTTGTTGATGTCAGAGGAGAATGGGCAGACTGGTTCGAGACAATAGAAAGACAATAGTAACTCAAATAACCACTCGTTACAACCAAGGTATGCAGAATACCATCTCTGAACGCACAACACGTTGAACCTTGCAGCAGATGGGCTACAGCAGCAGAAGACCACACCGGGTGCCACTCCTGTTAGCTAAGAACAGGAAACTGAGGCTACAGTTCGCACAGGCCCACCAAAATGGACAATAGCTGATTGGAAAAATGTTGCGTGGTCTGATGAGTCTCTAGTTTAGCTGCGACATTTGGATTATAGGGTCAGAATTTGTCGTAAACAACATGAAAGCATGGATCCATCCTGCCTTGTATCAAGGTTCAGGCTGGTGGTGGTGGTGTAATGGTGTGGGGGATATTTACTTGGCACACCTTGGGCCCCTTAGTACTAATTGAGCGTTGTTTAAATTCCACAGCATATTTGAGTATTGTTGCTGACCATGTCCATCCCTTTATGAGCACAGTGTACCCATCTTCTGATGGCTACTTCCAGCAGGATAATGCACCATGTCACAAAGCTCAAATCATCTCAAACTGGTTTCTTGAACATGACAATGAGTTCACTGTACTCCAATGGCCTCCAGTCACCAGATCTCAATCCAATAGAGCACCTTTGGGATGTGGTGGAACGGGAGATTCGCATCATGAATGTGCAGCCGACAAATCTGCAACAACTGTGTGATGCTATCACGTCAATATGGACCAAAATCTCTGAGGAATGTTTCCAACACCTTGTTGAATCTATGCCACGAAGAATTAAGGCAGTTCTGAAGGCAAAAGGGGGTCCAATCCGGTACTAGCAAGGTGTAACTAATAATGTGGCCGGTGAGTATAAACTGTATATACGTATATATATATATATATATATATATATATATATATATATATATATATATATATATATATATATATATATATATATATACTTGGCCAAAATGGCAAAAAGCAGCCAGGTGCATTCTCCACTCCCCAGCACTTGCAAAAACACTGTAAAACCATATGGTTTAACTTGACCTTCATCAAGCCACTTTAGCACATTGCTTGCATTCAATATTTCAGTATCTATATAGAGCAGTTCAGGCCTCCTTATCTTTTATCACCTGTCAAGCAACCTCTAACATTTCAGTACCTTAATGCACATACTCCATTAGCCTTGGAGCCCCCTGGGTCCTGGATCCTGCTTTGTCCATCAGGAACATTTGTTCCCATTGAGAGTTATCGATCAGGGAAGCATATGTTTACATTTGTACATTTCATCATTGGGACTATTTAAGGGGTCTGGTGTTATTTTATATCCAAAGCAGAACTCAACAAATCACTCAAAAACTTACTAGCATTATGGACTTCTCAGTTCTCTTCCAGATGAGTTCTAAAAAACTTGTTTCATCTGATTTAAGCGGATACGGGTTTAAATGCAAAACTACCAAATTGGATTCCAGAATATCTAGTTTGTCAGACTCAGAATAATTTATGTATACAAGTACATTTACATACACATGGAATTTGTTGTGGTAAGAATCGGTGCATTGGTGTACAATTACCTATGAAAAAAAGCGTAGTAGTTTAAGAAAAATACTCCAACATCCAAAAATAGCCCAATAAAAAATAAAAATAAATTTAATTTGTACAAAACATAGCCTTATATACAAACATATACAGATTATACAAAATGCAATTTGATGCAATGGATATGTTTATTTTAATTTAAAGGCAATAGCTGGCAGTACAGTTTGAAGTATGACTGTGGGTATGAATATAAATACAGATGGATATATGCACAGGAGACAAATATATTTACAATAATAAATGCGTGAATGACAATGCATGAGTTTGAATTATTACGTTATTACTGAATTATCACTATATTACGACCAGTGTTGGGGGTAATGTGCTACAAAGTAACGCGTTACAGATTACTTTTGTGTTGTAATGAGTAACGTACCACGTTAGTTTTGAAATTCAAGTAATTAGTCATTTAGTTACCTTTTCAAATAAGCCATCTGTTAATGTTAGAATGTATTTCCCTGTTCTATTGGGTGCCACAAAAAAATAAGAAAAAAATCCTGACGCAATCGCACCACAGTTTCAATTTCCAAAATATTGGTGCCGGTCCACGTGTCCTGTAAGATTTCAATGTTCCTGACAGATGGAAGAAATTACTGTCAAATATGTTTTTATTGAGCTTAAAAACAATTGACAGGCAGGTTATTTAAAGAATTACATCATCAAGGCATGTCGAATTATAATATTGTTTTATTGAAAAGAAGGCCGTTTTTGCTTATACATTATATTCCAAATAGAAAAAAGTCCCCTCAATAGAATAACAAATAAATAAATAAATAATAAAGTTTGTGGTGTTGCCCGTCTTTACATGCACGTCTCCTCAACATGTTTAAGAAAATGGATATTTGCCATCTGCTTTGGCAGGAGTAGACGTACAATAGGCTTAGCGCCCTCTTGACAATTTAACCTTAACAACATGCGCAAGGAATCGGGGTTTCAATTTTTGGTAACGCAAAAGTACTCTAACGAATTACTTTTCTCAGTAGGTAACACTGTAACATTAAGAGTTACTTTGTAATGGCAGTAATCTTGTACTGTAACAAATAACTTCTAAAAGTAACGTTACCCAAAACTCATTATTACTATGTTATCAAGAAGGGAAATAGAGAAAGCGGCACATGGACTTACTTTTGGTGGAGATCTCAATAGCGCTCCGATCTCATGGGGATATAAGCAACCTTGAAAACATCCATTTTGCACCTGGAGGTCTTTGTGTAAGTGTAGCCACCAACCCCCCCTTTTTTTTTTTGCAGGTCCCTGACCATATGGCGAACATAAACAAGCAAAATATACTCTTTAAACCACTGGGGAGCACGTAGGAAGCTGGTTTTGAGCCGTGTTCATTAGCCCTAAATGAACTCTGAAGGTGAAAGGTAACAGCCCAGTGAAGTGAAGTACTGCACATTATTTCTACGCCAGCCCAACTTTGCGGCTCAGCAAGGATGCGATACCTGTGTCATCTTGTCGCGCACAACCATTTTTTTTTTCTAATAATAGATCTAAAAACCTAGTCTGTTCTTTCTGCTGCTCCTCAGAGAAAATTGAGTAATTGAGTGAAACAAGGCAACCGCTTAATGATAAGTTTTGGGGGATTTTTTTTTTCATGGCTTGGCAACTAGCTCATTATTGTTGTTGGCACAAGGTTGTCGGTAAGAGCTGGGTGTAAATACGGATCTGATTTGATCAACTTATTCCAGTTTCCCAGTTCATTTGTATCAATCCCCCCCCCCCCCCCGCCGGTTCCTGTGGGGAAATAATGTACCGCCGGAAAAATTTGCGCTGAATGGCCAGTACAGTACATTTCGGTGGCTGCGACCTCAATTAATGTCGCCGTCTACTACATGTCCCATAGGAGGCGGCCTTCCTTGGCGGGAATCATACCAAAACCAGAAAACTACCGGCCAATTAGATTTTTTTGACACAATTTTTTCGCCCCTGATTCAAATCTTTTAGGGGGTGTTTTTCCCCCACTGAGCGAGCAGATACAGTGAGTGAGTACTTAGATATTAGCTATTAGATATTATTTTTCTGTTAACTGGACCGTTAAAGACTTTGTGTTGGGGAGCACATAAATCCCTTAATGGGCCTTCCGAGACTCCCCAAAATGCTTATTTTGTGGCGTAATGAGCCTGCCACCCTTGACCTTAAAGGGACTTATTAAGCGGGTGATTCACGATTACTCTACTGATATAAGCAGCAAAAAAAAAAACATTTCTCGGGTTTTTGTTTTTACATTTGAAAGTTCCCCTTTCAAGTCAACTATGCCCATTGCACCCGAACACATCAAGTGTACACACACCTACGCACACTCCGAAGATGGATTATTATTTTTTTTTCTGTGGCGATGACTCTTCCACGAATCATGAATTTGAAACTAAACCATACTTTAACAAGCTTGCTTAAGGGAACGCAATGAAAACCAGACCAGATCCAGAATTAGCTCACCGTTGTCTGCGGATGTGTTTGTGATATCTTCTTTTACACGCCCGGGTGCAACCAAACCAGTTCGGTTCCAATAATTTTCGGTTACAATAATTTGGGATCACTGATCAGATTTTCAGTTTGGATTTATTCGCGACTTTGTTGAAACAAAATCAGATACAAACATTGCAATTGTCAAATTTCAAAAGTAAATCTGATCTCGCTTTGAGCAGCAACTATGTGGTGGTTTTGCCTTCCACAAGGCGCAGAGACACAGATGATGGGGTTGAAGACACAGTTTATTGTAGAGAGTGGGCTAAGTGGAATAAGCCCAGAAGCAGATAGACATGTGTCATGATGGGCTCCTCTCCTGAGTGAGTGTGGGGATGGGGGTTTTAACTGTTGCTCGTTAGACCAACCAACGAGCAACAGGTACGCAGCCACTCTGATCCTGGGCCCCAATTACCTAGACCCAGGACAGGTGTGGCTGCTCAAACCACACCAGCCCCACACCACATACTGTTAGGTTTGGTTGGTATCAAGTAAGGTATCCTAGCATTTTTATCTGTACATGCAGCGGCCGGACGTTAATTTATCCCAATTTTTTGCAAAGCTCTAAACATCGATTTATCTTCTCAAGAACAGGGATATACCTCTCTCGGGATTTTTATGGGAGTCCTCAAATTTACCAAAGGTGGTTGTCTACCCGTGTCACTCAAACGTTTTTATCCCCATGAGTTCAAGGAGCACAGCATCGATATTTATGATGGTTATTTGCCATATTTAATGTATTTTTGCAAATAAGCATGCATGTCCCAACCCGTAAAACTACATTACATTACATTTAGCAGACGCTTTTATCCAAAGCGACTTACAATTGTTCAAACACCGACGGACGCAGCCATCAGGAGCAATTAGGGGTTAAGTGTCTTGCTCAAGGACACTACAGCATGCTAGCAGGAGGAGCCTGGGATCGAACCAGCAACCTTTAGATTGCTAGACCACCAGCTCTACCACCTGAGCTACCATCCCCTATGTTGGTAAATTGACGATGGAAACAAAGCAAAAGGCCTCCTCTAACGTCTTTGACTGACAGATGTTCCTCGGAGGCATCCATCTCCAGCAGGCAGGCGCTCTGTGATCAGGGGAGCCCAGCATTCCCGGCTTGATGATGATGGATGATGCCAATGGGGGATAGGGGAGTTGGTGGGTGGCGGAGGGAGTAGTGGGGGGCTTACCTCGTGAATCACACAAAAAGACATGTGACGCTGAAAAATGGCTTGACCAAAACTTGATTGAATAGTCGGGGATTAGCCTCATCATCAGGCATATCATCACAGCCATCACCATCTTGGTTTTCCCTTCAACGTCAGAGGGTGGAACCAGGATCTGATGGCTGTTGCTGCTGATGCTGGGTGGGGGGTTTCATGTCCCAACAACCTGGAAAGGTGGCGGTGGAACGCCCATTGCTTTTTGTTCACAGGAGCTGTCTCGATTCTCAACCTCACACCCCGGAGCAGATACAATCCTCCCCCCAGCAATAGCGATCAGTCATCTGCAAACGGTAGAAAAATGCTATTCAAGCATCACTGAGCAAATTCATCGAGAGCCAAGTCCAAAAAGTCGACCAGGGCTATAACGTTTGGATTTGAGATGCCGCCCCACCCTCTCCCTCAATAGAAGCGGAGGCCCCTTTGTTTCCTGTGGTGATAAAAGGTGAGTTGGTCTTGTGTCACCGCCAGATCTTTTGACTCAAGTTGAAGCTTTTAAACACAAGCTAAGACGGCTGCTTTCTTATTCAAAACTTGGCAAGGCAAGGAGAGGGAGCGGTTGTGACTAGTGATGCAAGGCCTGCAAATGATTCCTCCATCAAAAGAGTTTTTACTGAGCCACTCATGAGGAGCCAAATCTCCAAAAAGAGACAATCTTTTCATCACTAGCTGTGACACTAGATGCCTCTGAACAAGGCTCTAAGACTATCTTAAATGCCATTAAATGCCAACATTATATAATGCATGAAACTAGCTTAAAGTGCTGTATATTTTGCCATGGATTTGAACCTCTTATAGCATATCTGCATTAATTTATTAGATGGACCTGTAAATCAATAAAAAATAATATTTCATAATCTCATGCTCAGAAAAGCACTCCCTGTGGAATGGTTGTGTGTCACAGAGGCACTAGAGCAGGTTAATAACACTAATGATGGGGTCTATTCCATTGAGGTGTTAATTCACAAGTACGGTCTATAGCTCGCTGATTCCATGATGAATAGTACATGTGTCATTATCCTGCTGTAGCAGCTCTGTGAAAAGTGTCCATTCAGTGACTTACTGAATGGACACAATACTAAAAATCCAGGGCACTAATTAGCAAGGACTGATTCAGACTTTCATGGTCAAACAAAGCTCTTTTTAAGGAAAACTCCACTGCATGGTCTGTAACAATGCATTATGTAATAGCGCCGCATTTTGGAATAACTTGCCGAAATTCAATTAATTTGACCTTATGGCATGTCACCATAACTAACATCTTTTAACATGTTGTTTGTTATTTAACAAACAAGATGTTGTCTATTATCAGCATCTTGAACCCCTCAACATCTTGAATGTGATATGTCATTTTCTAATAACCTATTACATGGAAATTACAGTAGCTGCTACGTATTGTAAGGGTTTCAACTTTTTATGATGAATGATGTTTTCAATGAATACATTGTTAACACACCAGCATTGTTGTATTTTGCTGTCTTGATAATATTTCATTAGAAGGCTCACATAGACAAAAAGCAAATTACACTTATGTATAAATTATTCCAGCAATGTTGTTATATTACGAACATAGTTATTAAATAATGCATTTTATTATTACATAGCAACACAAAATGTTCTAACCCCAGTGCAATACATAAAAACCACTGTATTGTGTAACAAGCACAGCAATTTGTAATAACCACTGCAATCTATCCGCTTCTATCTTCTATCTATAATTCTCGGATTCGCTGTCTGTCTATGTGTATGTCCTTAGATTATCTCGACAACCATTCATCCGATCTACTTCACATTTGCTGGGTGTATTGCTATGTAATAGGTTATTACTAAATTGCATAATAATTGTAAAGATCCATTTGTATTGAAACCAGTTATTACAAAATGTGGTGTTATTATATGATGTTCTGAAATCTGCTTCATGTCATACGGAAACAGATGCCTCGACATATTGGGGGTTTTGTACGTTCTGGCTCAAACACAATGTGGTGATTCATTCCCTTATGGTTAGAATGTATAAATTGTCTGCAGGGAAACAGCCGCTGCCAGACATTGTGTACAAGCGGGCAGGAGGAAATACCTTCTAGAAAACATTGGTGCCAGGGAGGAGAACACCACTCTCTTCTCTCTGCGCTGCATTTTCATAAATAATAGTGCCATTGGTTTTATATTATTGTTAAATACTGTCTATCTGTAGTGCAGTGATTCTCAACCTTTTTAATATAAAGGACCCTACATTTAATATGCACATTTGATAGGATTTTGTCTCTGGGAAGATTGTAACTGTAACATACGATTCGGCCCAAATGTGCATTCCTGCCTATGTGATAGCTACAGATGCAACTACACTGTGAAACTATGATTAAAACACTCATAATCGTCCAAATGGTGACGTTTGACTATTTACTGTTTGGCTGGGGACCCCCTGGAACCTCCTGATGGACACCAAGGGGTTCTCAGGACCCCACGTTCAGAACCACCCGTCTCAGTGTTCAATTGGGTGGTGATCATGTGACTATTGAGCCACACCCTTCAATACTTTTTGCTAATGCCCATATTTTATAGAGGCATTTTAACTGGCCTAGCCTGTGTTTCCCACCAGTTTGTCACAGATTTTAATTTATTTATTTTATTTAGCTTTTCATGCGATTTCAGCATGTTTCTTTTTTCCTTGTTTTCATTTCATTGGACTTATGTATTTATTTTGCAGTTTGTTTTACCTTTATTTTTAAAATGAATCGTTAAACTTGCTGTTGCTGTTGGAAAAAATAAGTAAAATATTAATCATAAAAAAAACATACTACATCTGAGTAGCTTCGATCAACTTAAGTATGTCTGACAGGATTATTCTTTTTTTCGTCTTCTTTATTCTTACTGAATATACAGTATATCACTCCTCACTCACTTTGGACTTTTGTTCGGTTGTACAAACGACTATTGAAACATAAGCCGTATTAAAATCTAACATTAAGTAAAACAAAACAGCACAAACAATTGCTTCTGAGAGTGTTTTCTTTCCAACCAGCCATAGCCTTCAAACAGATGTTGATAAAAACAAGCTCAACAAGAAGCTCGCACTATCAGGGCATATTTCGTTAGTTATTGCCTATCATTAAACGTTACCTTTTCAGACTAGCCTTTTAAACGCTGTGTTAAACACAAAGACAAAGACAGCTCACGACGAGCCAAATTGGACAAATTGTGTTTCTGCGGTTAAAAATTAAGATCAGTTTTGTGTAATTGGCAGTGTTGGCTTCTTGTTTGTATGAGTACAGTTATTATAATTACTGTTGGAATAATAAAAATGTGTCTGAAAATAGCCGGAGACTTCCTACTAAATATTGGCCCATTTGGTCGGTTAAGTTGGGGGGGCATCAATCCTTAAATTTAGTGCTCCCCTTCTAATTATCCATAAGCTCATTCTGCCAAGTGTCACTAAGTCAAGGATTTCGAGTGACGAGCATAGCCTCCATATTTAGGCTAAAGCACATCAGCACAAAATGTGTGCGACTGGGTGAGATCTGAGTTTTGGAAGGAGTATTGATAAAGATGATTTAAACATGGTACATGAACATGAACACCACTCCTCTTTTTTTTTAAATGATCAACAGAATATTTGAAAATAATTGACAGATAAATAATCTGCAAAATAATAGACAGATTTCATTAAATATGCAAACTCGCTTCATTTCCTCTGACTGTCAGAATGTGAATTGTTGATTGTCGATTGTTTATTGAAAAAAATGTTTTGGTTTATTATATTTTGCCATATTTGTCTTGTTTCTATTTTTAGGTTTATTTTTCTTGATAATTGTGTAATTCTTAACTTTGGGTAATCCTTTTATTGTTAGGTTTATTGTGTATTGCCAAAATGATCCTGTTTCTTGTTTATTTTCGGGTTCATTTTTTTGTTTTATTATTTAATGTATATTGGCACTTTTTTCTATTTATATATTTTATTTTTCTATTTATATTTCACAGCAGTAAACCAAAAGTTACATAAAATTGCAATTTCTTCTCATCCCTACTGGTCACATTTTGCCACACGGGCAGAAGCCCTAGCGCTAAGCAGCTTTTAGCATAGCCTTCTTCATGCTGGTTATTGATGGATAAATTCTGAAAATACCGTTGGGGATTCCATTCTTAAGTGCCAGAGCCAGACTACTACAACTATTTGTTGTACTGTCAGCAAAATAATGAACCAAGCACTTCGAACAAGTGACATAACTTACTAGCTGTGATTTTTTGAGATTCATCTCACGTTAAAATAACAAGTTGTAACATAAATGAGCCTCTAAGTTAGCCGTCTTGAAGAAATCCCATGGCGGAGTGTGAAAATCAATGGATGACCTCATGCATCAATATTATTGATGCATGAGGTCATCCATTGATTTCATCCATTGATTTTCACACTCTGCCCTGGGATTTCTTCAGCATATTATTCTGAAGCGATAGGCGTTAGTGATGAAAAGTTCAGCTCATCTTGGAGATTCTGCTCGTTACGAGTGACTCAGTTGAAAGATTTGTTGAATTATCACCACGTCGTTCTCAAATGTCCAAATCGTGCAAGTCCAAAATCTCCAGGTTGAACTTGTTGAATTCGCTTTCCAGCGTCCATAGAGCCAGCGGCGCCTCCAGAAAAATTTCATAGGCCACCATGTTGCCACGTCACAACAACATGGTGGCACATACCGTTAATGGCAAACAAGCAACGTTCATTTTAACACCTTTATTTTAACATGTTTATTTTTGCATGCATAATGTGGTTTTGAACTTCAGAGAACCAGGAAGGGAGTGGTAGTGGAGCGTGTGTGTGTGCGAGATGCACCCCGGGGGACCGCGCCCGACCAGCATTTGTCCTGCCTTTCTGTGTTGATGAACTTGACCAACTACCAAGCTGATCTGGGGTGGCCACAGGGATGGCCAATGAGATTTTAGGGATGGCTGTGGCCACCCCAGGCCACCCTCACCACTACATAGAGCCATTCAAATGAAATAGTGGATAGCATGCAACTGTCCTCATTATGTCATGGCAGAACCGGCACTGCTGGCTTTTTCCTCCGGTGTTCTCTGGGGCGTCCTGTCCAGGGCTTCTCCTCACATCCACTCGAATCCCACAATGCACTGGGGGAAAAAATATGTTCGGGCTGGTCCTTATCACAGCCGCCATTGTCAGAGAGACCGGTGAGCCAGGAGAGGCGAACAAATAGAGGGTGGTTTTTAAAGAAACTGGGAGGTAATAAAACACTTTGATCCATTTATTAATTTGTTGATTCGGTAGTTTTTGTTTGTGCCCGGTAGCTGAGGCATGCATTTCATTTTGCCCCACCTCAGATTGCATTTAGAGCCACTGCAACCCGTGTTTACCTTTTGCCTTTGAGGATGTCTACAGGCTGATGGGGATGGAGGGATGGAGGGATGGAGGAGGCCTGTCAGAATGAAAGACTAGACCGTGGAGGAGTATCAATAAAATTGACAGCAGGCACCTTACCCCGACTGGACTTGAATGTTTAAAAAACCTGGCGGCGTGCATTTGAGGGTGCTAGGTTGGCAAATCTCCAACTCGAAAAAAAAACGATCAACCTCCTCCTCTTCGTTCTCCTCCTCGTATAGATATGAAGCAGCACCTAGTCCCAGCGGATGGGGAATCACATGATGTTGTAGTTATGTTATGCCAAAAAAAGGCAGGGGTGGAGGGGGGGGGGCAGCCATTGTGTGCCTGAGGTGGAGAAGAATGTAAGAATACCCGAAAACCAGGAGGAAAACCCCTCGGCGGAAATGGTCCACTGTGGAAAAAGGCAAAAGAGTTGAGAAATAACGCTCTCAAACAGCAGAGGGAAGTTAAGATTCCAGACTGAAGATTCCTTATCTGTGGCATTCCATCGTCCAAGTTGTAGGTGCAGTGGAATGATAAAAGGGGAACTAAAAAGGCTGTACAAGAGATAGACAGACACACAGACAGACAGACAGACAGACAGATAGATAGATAGATAGACAGATAGATAGATAGATAGATAGATAGATAGATAGATAGATAGATAGATAGATAGATAGATAGACAGATAGATAGATAGATAGATAGATAGATAGATAGATAGATAGATAGATAGATAGATAGATAGATAGATAGATAGATAGATAGATAGATAGATAGATAGATAGATAGATAGATAGATAGATAGATAGATAGATAGATAGATAGATAGATAGATAGATATACAGTTTATAATAAAGTAATAAGAATAAATATGAGAAAAATGGCAAAATATTCTACATCTAAGAATTGGCTGAAAACTTAATACACAATAAACCAAAATTAGGAAATTGAAATTGGAAATTTAATCAAAAACATGTAAAAATTATAATCTAAATAAGAACATATATATTTAACAGGGAAGCATAAATATACTGTATATGTAATGTAATATATGAATATCTATGTACTGTATGTAAAGAACTATGTATATCATTACAGTGAATGGTTTATCGGGATTTGATGTTTTCTTCGTTTAAAGAAAAGAGCAGTTGACTTTCTCCCTCCTTCAGTCCGGGGTGTCGCATGATGGATAATCTTGTCTCAAACAAATAACTGTGATGTCAGTGACTTTTGAAATACGGTAAGCAGAGTGAAAATTACTTTGGCAAATCAATACATATCAAATTCTCTTATCACCTTGAGACCCCCGCATAAAATGTTTGTGTGGGGTTTTTTTTATTTTTATTTAGTGCCAGGGCGAAAACGCCGCTGGTTGCACATTTGGAATTTAGGAGACAGATGCTGCTGCTTTGTGTGAACACCTCGCCTGGAGTTGCATACTTAGTTTGCAGTATGTCAGCGTGACGTCGCTGGCAAATTATTCTCTGCGCTCCCGGGCGCATTGACTTGACATTAGCAACCTACGTCCCTAGCAGGAATTAACCTTTGTTTTTGAACGGGAATTGCGTAGGAGTATGTTCTATCCTGTTACATCTGCATATCAGCATATCGTGATATTGTGAGAGAGTTCCTTGTGGTCTATAAAGTTGAATTGCAGTAACATAATGCATTTCTTTTTACTTCTTAGAATATTCTAGCAGTTCCAAGTGGTTCAGCTCTTTTTGGAGATTCATTTTTTGTTTTACGAGTGACTCAGTTCAACGGTTTGTTCAATTTTCCGAACTCTTCTTGGTTTGATTAAATTGGTAGAATGACAATCAGAACAGTTGGTTAAGGTTTGAGCTCTCACAAGAATGATTTAATTATGTCGAAATTATTTATTTTGGTGGAATGAAAAGTATAAATCAATCACACATTCAATGTGTGTCTGGCGTTAGGGAAGGACTTTTTTGCCAGAGTGACTCCTGAGTTTTTGAAATTATTTGCTCACTAAGAACTACTTGTTTGCGTTTGCGTTGTTTGACTCTTGCATCTCTAGCCTCTAGCTGCTTGGTTATAATATCCACATTACTAATGATTATTTCTCAAATACTTTAAGGTTAGAACATTTTTTTAAATATTGTGATATTTAATTTGATATTTGTCAATATCGCCCATATACAGTGCATGGGTTAGGGATATCGGGTTAGGGTTATATGGTTATCATGTAACTATCACTATCACTATCAGTGTACCATAGTGTACATATGAGAATTATTAGTGAAAGTGTTTTACAGCCTCCCATAAAGTTCTGGTATGTAAAAAAAAGTATCTTATGGATCTCAACCCTTGTCAATAAGCACTACGGAAATGGGCATTTAAATAACCGGGGGACTCCGGCTTTTTTGTTAAATTTTATATTTGCGGCAAAGCTCAGTCAGGGTCAACAAAGGGAAGGTTTGCAAGAGAGTGGCTGTTAAAAGGAACATATTTTGCAATGGATCAGAAAATGTTTGCAATAAAAGCAACCGTGGAGGACTAACACACTTCCTCGCCATCGGCTTCTGTTAAACATCACCAATTTCATGACATTTGACGATCTTTTTAAACGCAAAAATAAAAACAAATTGGCACTATACAATAAATATAATAAATTGATAAAAACTAGGAAAAATAATTTTAAAAGTAAAAAAAATAACAAAGAGAATAACAAATTTTACTATGTTTAACAAAAAGCGATTTCACCGAAAAATGAACAATGTACAAAAACCCTCGGTGTCAATAATTCACACTCACACACAAAAATAGGTAATTGGACTGCTAGATGTATGAGACTAATTAGACCGAAAATATATAATCTAAATTGGGTTCCAGGTAAAAAAATGAATTATTATATTATGTTATATTGCGTTTTAATTAGAACAGTAATGAATACACCTACAGTCATTTTGAAAGAGACACTGTTAAGTGTCCCCATACGTAACTATCAAATCTCCATATAAAAAAAAAAACTGTTTCCAAAAAGACTACGAGTGTGCTTGAAGTTAAATCCTTGGGGGGAGGGGGGGCTTCGGCAAATGTGAACCCACCCATGATACACCAGCCCGAGGGCTTCCTTTGTACATTAAGCCGTAATGAGTTTCAGGAAAATCTGTCCAACCAGAAGAGATGTTCGGCATTTAAATTAAAATCCGGCGAATCCCTCAGAGGTGCTCCGGCTACCGCTAACTACTCCTTGTCTTTTTTGTATATATATATATATATATATATATATATATATAAATTAGGCCCCGTGTAATCGGTGTCTTTAAATGCAATTTTTTTTTTTTTTTTTGTCAAACCTTGTTAGTTATTTTTGAGGAGGGTCTGACTCATGCACCCACACACACAGACACACACACAGACACACACACAGACACACACACACACACACACACACACACACACACACACACACACACACACTGACCGTACTGCCCCGGCGGTCATCGCATTTCTTCTCTTACCGAAGAAAAAGGCCCCGTCCCCTTTTTTTCCTATATTTTTCTTTCTTTTCAGGCTGACTCTCCAACGATTAGTCCTCAACCCTCCTCCCGGTCCGCTTATTATTACACTGCCGGCCAACGGGGACACGCTCCAATAATTCCTCAGTAGGAAGCGGGGCGATTGTTCTCCCCCCCCCACCACCCCCACCACGCACTTTGGTTTCCAAGTGGGTTAAAAAAAGAAAGGAAGAAAGACAGGAAGAACATAAAAAGAAAAACGACACATTCATTTGGAAATTCGAGCTGAGTTCTGAGCTTCCACGTGGGACTTTTGGTGTCGAGGCTGTTGAAAAGGTTTGGGACCAGAAACAGTCCTGAACAACCCCTAGCTTGTTTATGTGCGCAGCCTTAAAATGTGTACCCTTTCAAGAGAAAAAAACAAAGCAATGAATTCCATCCATCCAACCGTGCCTACCAGCTATGGAATACTGTAGTTTTAGGTGACATACGCAACCGGAAGGGTGGATTTTTATTTTGTTGTTTAAAAAAAGTCAATACCTCACACAACTGCTATGGTACCTTGGGGGGTAATATCACACCACTTAAAAAAAAGAAAAACATAAGTGGATATTTATTGAATTGCTGTCACTTGCTCCATTTTTCTTCCGAAGCATAATGGATGGAAAAAAATAAGAAAATAAGAATAAAGCCTGATTCACACCCAATCAGTAATCGCATCCGACAGCAGGCTCCACCCCCTAGGAAAATGAAAGAGCAAATTTTTTTTCCACATCAGAGTAGTTTTCTTACCTGGATGTTTACCATTTTTAATAAATGTGAGGTAAATCTCCTTTTACAACGTTTGTAAAGTGCGAAAACATAAAATATCACATAATAATAAATAATAGGATAACTCAGGTGTTGCTGGACCATTGTCTGAGAGCAGCGGTATGTTGTAGGTCCCTTCCCAACTGCAGGAGGGGCTCGACCAGCGACCCCAACCACCTTTCCAACCTCCGTCATAGGGCCATCGCACTGAACGTGGTCGGGTCGCTTGCAGCACCAGCACCCTTGCCCAGGCTTTTGAGCAGCTATCTGTGGGCACAGCCCTGGTCCCTCACATATGATAGAGACGGGACAGCACAGTAAGGGAAGACAGCATCCTGCGGCACTTCAGGACCCGGCTGGTAGGCGTCTGCCTTCCTCCGGGCCGGTGGGAGGGGAACCATAGGGGGAAGAAAAGAGCACAGGTGAGCCCGGTGGAACCCGGGGCCATTCCCCTCTATGACCTCAGGAGTGGCTGGAGTCCCGCCGAAGCTTCCGTGGGTCCTGGGGCTGGATGTGGGGCTAGTTCTCCTGGTGGCGTGGATAAGCAACCCGTGTTGCTTCTGCCTTCCAGAGACGGCGGTTGTTCAGTGGCAGCGCCTCTGCGCACTGCACCCCTGCAGGTGGTGCAGGGCTGAGTCAAACCCGGCACAGAGGAGAGGGAGACCCAAATCCAGGGACCAGGAGCTTTGCTGGCCGCCGTCATCATGGGAGCTCACACCGGCGATGAAGCAGTCCAGTGGGCAGCAGAGGAAGTCGCGCCAACCTCCAGCTGATGCGCTTCCGCAGCCAGCGGTTCGTCTCCAGTGCTCAATCCCTAGTCCCTGCTCACGCGTCACTTGTGGGGGACTCTACCCACAGATACCAATTAACCCTAACCCAAATTATAAACATAAAGTAAGATAGAATTAAACAGCGCCCGGGTCTGTTTGGGCGGCAATCTGGTCCCCAGGGTCACATCTCCTACACTGCGCCGATACAGGACAAAGCCAGTGCTGTCACCGTGGCTCAACCATGCCCCCTCTTCTGCCATAGTAAGCTTCTCCAAGTCATGGGTTATATGACTTGTGCAGAAAGTACATGCACACTTTTGGTTTGAAACAGTCTGGCACAGTTGTTTAGCCACAAGGCCCAAATGCTAATGCTTCTTTTGTTCCATCCATCCATCCATCCATCCATCCATCCATTTTCCACTGCTGATCTGGGTCCGGGTCACGGTGGCAGCAGGCTGAGCAAGGAGCTCCAGGCCGCCTTCTCCCCAGCAACGTTTTCCAGTTCCTCCTGGGGGACCCCGAGGCATTCCCAGGCGAGCTGGGATAAAAAAATCTCTCCAGTTTGTTCTCTGTCTACCCTGTGGTCTCCCACCAGTTGGACGTGCCCAGAAAACCTCCAAGGGAAGGCGCCCAGGAGGCATCCTGATCAGATGCCCGAACCAACTCAACTGGCTCCTTTCGACGTGAAGGAGCAGCGGCTCTACTCTGAGCTCCCTCCGGATGTCCAAAATCACCCTATCTCTAAGGCTAAGCCCAGCCACCCCACGGAGGAAAATCATTTCGGCCGCCTGTATTCGCAATCTTCTTTCGGTCACTACCCAAAGCTCATGACCATAGGTTAGGGTTGGGACGTAGATGGACTGGTAAATTGAGATCTTTGCCTTCCGGCTCAGCTCCCTCTTCACCACAAAGGTCCGGTACAATGCCTGCATCACTGCTGAAGCTGCGCAAATCAGCCTGTCCATCTCACAATCCATTTTCCCCTCACTCGTGAACAAGATCCCGAGATACTTGAACTCCTTCAGTTGGGGCAGCAACTCGCTCCCAACCCAGAGGGAGCAATCCACCGTTTTCCGGCAGAGAACCATAGCCTCAGACTTGGAGGTGCTGACTCTCATCGTGACCGCTTCACACTCAGCTGCAAACTGCCCCAGTACGTGCTGGAGGTCACGGTCTGATGAGGCCAACAAAACCACATTATCTGCAAAAAGCAGAGATGCAATTCTCATTTTCCCAAACCAGACACTCTCCTCACCTCGGCTGTGCCTTGATCCTGTCCATGAATATCACAAACAGAATCGGGGACAAGGGGCAACCTTGGCGGAGTCCAACACCCACTGAGAACGTGCTTGACTTTGTGCCGAGAATGCGAACACAGCTTTCACTTTGGTTGTACAAGGCCTGGATGGCTCATACCAATGGCCCTGGTACCCCATACTCAGTACCCCCCACAGGATCCCCCGAGGGACACAGTCGAAAGTCTTCTCCAGGTCCACAAAACACATGTAGACTGGATGGGCAACCTCCCACGACCCCCCCGGCAACCCTGCACTGGGTAAAGAGCTGGTCCGCTGTTCTACGTCCAGGACAGAATCTGCATTGCTCCTCCTGAATCAGAGGTTTAACAATCGGCCGGAGCCTCCTTTCCAGCACCCTGGAGTTAACTTTCCCAGGAAGGATGAGCAGTGTGATACCCCTATAATTGGAGCACACCCTCCGGTCCCCCTTTTTAAAAATGGGAACCACCACCCCGGTCTGCCACTCCACAGATACTGTACCCGACATCCATGCGACACTGAAGAGACGTGTCAGCCAAGACAGCCCAACAATGTCCAGAGCCTTCAGCATCTCAGGGCAAATCTCCTCCACCCCCAGCGCCTTACCACCGAGGAGCTTTTTGACTGCCTCAGCGACCTCTGCCAGGCATATGGACAAGACTTCCCCCGAATCTTCAGACTCTGTCTCTTCCCCTGAGGAGGTATTGATTGGGTTCAGGAATTCCTCAAAGTGCTCTTTCCACCGCCCGACAATATCCCCAGTCCGGGTCAGCAGTTCTCCTCCCCGGCTCAACACAGCCTGAGCTAAGCCCTGCTTTCCCTTTCTGAGTTTTCTTTCTCCCCGAACTCCTCCCACACCCGGGTTTTTGCTTCAGTGACCGCCGAAGCTGCAGCCCTTCTAGTCTGCCGGTATCTGTCTGATGCCAAGGGAGACCCCTGGGCCAACCAAGCCTGAAAGGCCTTCTTCAGCTTGAAGGCCTCCTTCAGTGCTGGTGTCCACCAACAGGTTCTTGGGTTGCCACCACGACAGGCACCGACTACCTTCGACCACAGCTCCTAGCAGCCGCCTCTGCAATGGAGGTTTTGAACATGACCCACTCGGATTCCATGTCACCAACCACCCCTAGGATCCGCGAAAAATTCTTCTGGAGGTGGGAGTTGAATACCTCGCGGAGGGGGGCATTCATCAGGTGTTCCCAGTTCACCCTCACTACACGTTTGGGTTTACCAGGTCTGTCTGACAGCCTCCCCCCTCATCTGATCCAACTCACCACCAGGTGGTGATCAGTTGACAGCTCTGCTCCTCTCTTCACCTGAGTGTCCACGACATCTGATGACAGATCTGATGACACGACCACAAAGTCGATCATTGATCTTCGACCTAAGGTGGTTTGGTACCACGTACACTTATGAGCCACCCTATGCTCGAACATGGTGTTCGTTATGGCCAATCCATGACTAGCACAGAATTCCAATAACAAAGCACCACTCGGATTCAGATCAGGCAGGCCGTTCCTCCCAATCACTCCCTTCCAGGTTTCTCCATCGTTGCCCACGTTAGTGTTGAAGTCTCCCAGTAGAACTATAAAGTCCCTAGGCGGAGCCCCTTCCAGGATGCCACCCAGAGACTCCAAGAAGGCCGTTTACTCTGAACTGGTGTTCGGTGTATAAGCCCACACAACAGTTAGAGCTTTCCCCCTAGTAACTTGTGGTCGCATAGAGGCGACCATCTCCTTCACTGGGGAAAACTCCTACACAGCGGCACCCAGCCGGGGGCTCGTGAGTATCCCCACACCCGCCCGGTGCTTCTCACCCTGGGCAACTCCAGAAAAGGAGAGAGCCCAGTCCCTCTCCAGGAATTTGGTTCCAGAGCCAGTGCTGTGCGTAGAGGTGAGCCCAACTATATCTGGTTGGTACCTCTCCATCTCCCGCACCAGCTCCGGCTCCTTCCCCGCCAGAGATGTGACATTCCACATCCCTAGAACTAGTCTACGATGCTGAGGATCAGCAGGCCCAGGCCCCCGCCTTTGCCTGCCGCCCAGTTGACATTGCACCCGACCCCAGCAACTATCTCTGCAGGTGGTGGGTCCACAAGGTGGCGGCTCCATGTTTTTTTTCGGGCTCTTCCCGGCCGAGCCCCATGGCTGGCCAGATGCTCGTCGGCAAGCTCCCGCCCCAGGTCTGGCTCCATGAGGGGTCTTCTTTTGTTCACCTGAACAATTCAAGGCTGTTGAACGAGCAGCATTTCATGCTCCTTGATAAAGCCCTGTTACAAATGTTCTCCTGCCTGGGACCGTCTCACAGTGTATCGCTTGGCAGTGTATGGCAAAGACAAATGATCCTTCCAATAATTGCACATTTTGATATGACATGCTTTTAGTGAAGCAATACTATACTACTAGAACAAATCTTTTAAATCGCAAAGCAGCTGTGAGTCACTCTGGCAAAAGAGTTGTTCACTCTGTGACTGCAGCTGACCCAACAGCCCCAAGTTGCACCCCAAGAAGAGGAAAAGACACCCAAACCGATTCTCGAATGGGATCCATGAGTTGCCTCAGCTGGCGACAGTCACTCCTGAACAGGATCGCGAACGAGGATTTGAGTCACAAGTCATGCATGTGCAAGTTACACCAACTGAATGAAACAAATGAAGAGACAGATAATTTAACTATTTTTACTGAGTCACTCTTAAAAAGCAGGATCTTCAAGAAGAGTCAAACTTTTCAAAGCTGTTTTGAGATGTTTTAACTAAAACAAAACATTAAATTGAATGCTTTAGGTGTTTGCAATGTTTTTAGAAGACAGTCAACTTAGTGCTTCAGTTAGACAGCAATTATTAGACTACGTTAATATCCTAAGATTCTCGAAGATAATTTGAGTTTGATAGAGAGTCCATTTTTGCCGGAGGTGACTTTGGCTCATTAAAACCTTTTTGAATGGTTGATAAGGGTGTATCCTTGTCTGCCTGAGTGTAAATCAATGACACGAACTATAGTGTCCATCAGTCTAGGACTCGCCAGGGGACACCAAGGCCATGCTAGCCTGATCTCCATAAATTATCTCCCTTAATTTTTATTTCTTTTTTGTAAATAATTTCTCCCTTTTGACTCCACCACCTACATTCTCATTTTAGCTTTGATAATAATCAAGTTTAAGTTTGAAGTAATCTCGACAGCCTGAGTGACGACAGTTAGATACCGACTTTTTAGACCTGACTGCTGCATGAAACCGGCTGACGCGGCAGGCGCTTCTTAAAAAATTTACTATCACTTATCTACTCATCAAAAATACCTCAAAATCCGCCCCCCTCCACCCCTACCACCACCCCACTCGAGGGCCTGTGGAGGGTTTGCATTTCATAGCGAATGGCAGCAGCGGGGAAAATAACAGAGAGTTTGAAGAAGTCCTTGTCAACACTGTTATTTAGAGCGGATCATAAATAACACGTTTCAAAAGGTCAGGAGGATTGTTCTTAACAAAATCCCTTTGTTTATATGCAATCTGCTGACGCTGCTGAGGCAGCAATATATGGCACTGTTAGTTAATAGATGGACGTGCTGAAGAGCAGATAAGGGGAAAGGCGCTGTGGGATAAAGATATGCCGAGACTCGATTGCGGCATTTAAATAATTAACAAGGTGAAAGTGCAGGACCTGATGATGGCGTTTTTGTTTCTTTGGGGGGTGTTTTGAAGGGCACAATAGGGTAACCCAATTTTGTTTTTTCTATCAATGAGATGAGTGTGATAGCATGATGTACCCAAGAATGTGTGCAAAGACAGTAGATTATTGTATGATCTACTGTAAAGCTACCGTATACTGAAGTATGAAGGATAATGGGGAAGAAAAGGTTACAATAGAAACCATGACACAAAGCATAAAAAAGTACTATTTTGGTAGGTGGTAGATTAATTCTGAGTGCTTTGATTAAAATGATCTAATTCCCTCAAAGACACTGATTAGTGTATTAATTATTTAATAAGTGACATCATTAACCTTTAGATCAGATAATGAAAAAGATGAACAAAAACAGCTCACATAAAAAGGCAATGATAATATAAATAAAATTGTAACATTAAAAAAGAAAAAAGTAATAAAAAATTGACAACATACAATTACCTAATGACATACAATATGCAAGAAATCAATAAATTAACAAAATGCAATAAAATAAACCAAAAAAGAAACAAGAAACAGGAGAAATATAGTGTACAACAAATCCAAAAAATTAACTCAGAGTTCGATTTTTTTGATGTACAATAAAATTAACAATTAATGACAAACAAGAAATATAAACTAAAAATAAAGGGGAACCATAATAGTATCACAGACACTGATGAACTGGTGGCTTTTGGTTCCAGGGTTGACTTGAAGCATTTTGGGAAAATTTACTTTGTATACATAACTTTAAATTATACCTTTGTATATATATATATATATATATATATATATATATATATATATATATATATATATATCTCATTGTAGTCCATTATAATTGTATCATCTATCATATCATGTACATAGGTTGGCAGCTCTGTCTTTTCATTGCACTCTAGCGCCTTAATTTCGGTGATTGCTAAAGATGTTAGCAAAAGAGTTGAACCCTTTGAGAAATTTCTCCCTTTTAAATAATTTCTTACATTTTTCAGAGTAGTCTATGTGTTGATGCACTGCTGTTGGTGCCCCCCAGCCCCAAAAGATAAAATAAAACCCATTTTATAACATTAAAGGCCAAACAAATCCCTTGCAAGATATGAAAAATGCGGCGCTGTATTTTGGAGACCATCAAAATAAATTTAGTTTTTTTGCAGGATACTTGTGAAATAACTCTCTCATGGTCCTCTTTGGAATGTCAAACAGACAACAAGGCCATTACTCACTGTCCCGCTACTGACAAGAGCAAGAAATGTGCTAGAAAGCCCCAGCAAAACACATGCTGGGTATGGATAAAGGCAGAATAATGCAATGCATGCACCATATTTAGATATAATTGTACAGTAAAAGACAACAACAACCACATGGTCAAAACGTACTTCTCGTTTACGGTTACTGCACACTGTGCATATCGTATACATGTTATACATATTGTATACGTAATATGTTTACAATATGTACTGTATGGACACAGCTAATAATGGCTAGGTTTGTCTAACTTATTACAGTGTTATTCCAGTGTTATTAGTCATTGTATTACAGTGTTATTACAGAATTTTGCATAAATACATATAGTTACAGATGCAGATATTGGCATATACATAAATATAACACATAGGAACATAGTACATAGGAATACCGTGAGTAGTAAACCAACAGATTCTTATGTAAATGCGAAGTGGGAAGTCTCATTCAAGACCTTTTAATTTCACAGTCATTCTCAGGGTGATAAACTGGGGAGACATGTTTATCAGAGTATCAACAAGGCACTCTGGCACTCACAAGTCTGTAATTATCTGTGTTTGATTGTTTTGAATATTCAGCTTGAAAGAATATGATATAATTGCGGCTGTGCTACATTAAAGTGGTATTCCAGCTGTATTAGTGTTGTTGGAGAATTCTCAATGTGTGGTCGGTGAGGTTAACCTGTTTCGCTACAGCAAAAAAAACTGAGAGTATAAATGCTATTTATTCTGCAGAATAAAGAGAAAGATACTGATGCACTTCAACAGTGATGCTACCCATTCTAGTTTTATATTAATAGAGGGCCAGCTTTATGTTCAGAGAAAATATTTGGGCCTTTCCTGAGACTAGCCATGTGATTTGTTGTTGCCTTAAGTAACACCTGAGAACCGTTTTAACAAAGAACAACACCAATACTATCATAAAAAAAGCATACATTGAGTGTTTACACAAATGGTCCTATTACGAGCTAGAAAAACAGAGATAACGACTAAAACATTGTGCCATTTGTGGGCAGGAATGTAAGATCTCCTGATAAAGAGGAGCCCGGAGCAATCACCAAACAAAACATATGCCCCTTGGCATTTAGACCTAGTTGTAATGTTATATCATTCATGAGCATTGATCATCTGCATTTTCTCTCACACTCTCTCCTGTTGTACCCAGTGGAACAATACAAAAGAAAAATGCACTAATACTAAGATTTCATAAAATTCAGGCAAAGGGATCAGGAAATGACATACCAATTAAATACAATATAATTATACTGCAGAGATATCCCAAGAGTTATGTCTTTTTGAAATCAACTGGGAAACACACATCTAACAAAAACCGTAACCATAAAAATAAAAATAACATACCCAACCCAAACAGAAGTTGCAGGACATCGCCACCTCAAATTGGCCAAAACTCTCTTCCCCCATTTGACTAACGAAGAGTGAAAGACCAATTAGTGTTTCTATACTACTATAGAAACTATACTATGATAACACACTATGGAAAAAACCCAAGTATCACAGAGGGAAAAATTAAGCCATTCCACAATTCTAACTAGAAAAATAAAATGTTGAACCAGATTATGGAATAAATGAACCTGGATAGATTCCACAAATACATAATGCTAAGCAGATTAATCCATGGTTATCACTTAATAATGACAACAACAAAAATTCATTATGTGAACATAATGACTAACACATCCTATCATTTAGGATAAACAAAATTGGACAAACATCTTCACACTTCAACATCTCATTGTCTCAACATCTCCGTCACATCCACTGAATCATCACTTCCTCACTTTTATAGTTTGTGTGACTAAAAACAAATTCCTTGATTGTACATCATTGGCATATCTAACATAATTGGTGTGCAAATGCCAGCCCAGTTCTCGGGCAGACTTGCATAGGCTTTGTGTCCACATAGCCAATAGATGTCTGGAATTGTTGCTTGTCTCATTTTATAAATTATCTGAGTTTGGTTACATGCAGTCGTAATTCCTACTGGAACTTCAGGTTAACAGTTGTTTCTTTTCACCATACTCTTCTTTAACTGAATGATTTAAAAACCTCCACCACATGTTTTGTTGGCATGAATGTCCAGTGGAGTCAACATTTAACCATGGGTGGACTACGTTAGTGACATAATGTTCATTTCTCACTTTGGGCTCTTCTTCTGGATCTGGTGAGAGTGAGAGTGGGGCAGTGGAGCGGCTGTTATTCAAAACTTGCTATGGAGCTGTGTTTCAGTGTTAGATGATCGGCATGACGATGGCGATGGTAATGAGGAAGATGATCACACAGACCCGCCCAATCTTTCCCCGTGTTAGGATCTGGATCTAAGTTCACATCCGATGATTCTCGGCGTTGTAATTTTTCCGGTCCCCTGGAAGGTTGGGGACTTTCTTGCAATGAGATGAGTGTACCCACGTTGGTCATTCTGCCACCTTAACTGCTGCAATGCCTTAACAATGTTTGGTCTAGGTCCACTAATGGAAAAACTGAGGAATGTGGAATAATTCTATGATTCCCAAACGGTTATGTTGAAAGCAGACTATAGTCTCAAATTACATTACCAAATTAAATGCATGCACCCTAGTGTCACAACAGAATAATATTATCACAATGTCTTATATGTCGGGAATAATGTTCATAGAATAAAGATTAGGCTAGTGACAGTTAGGCTAGCTAGGGACAGTGTGGTCACACCATGTGATCGTCCTTGCATTCCCATCATTACTAATGGCAGGCATATAACTCAGTCGAGCTTACTTTCACTGGGATTCCATTAAGAAAAACATGTCAGTTATCACCAAACAATATTTTAACCATGACAAGGTGTCAGCTTGATAAATCCATCAAGAGGTCTTTGAAAGGAGCACTTAGGATAGAATGCAGAAACTGGCGGTAGAAAGATCTCATCCTGCATTGTTCTGAGAATAATCATAATGTTTACCGAATTCTCTTACTATCCCTCCCTTTTGCCAAATGGCACTGACCATACAAACAAACAAAAAAACGAACAAGTAAAGCAATTAAAGACTAGTGGTGAAGATACAGCACTCCCTGCGGATTATACAGTACCAATTGGCTCTGCCACTACAAACTTTGGCTTGCCACAAAAATTCAGTGCGGGAAGCCTGTGTGTATAGGGAAAACAAGGTGAGCGAGGAATCCTGTGTCCTCATCTGTGGAGGAGACACCCATTTTTAGACGATTAGATTATTGGCTGCAGTGGCTCCAACACCTCCTATATAGATGGGGTCAAGTACACTAATATAAACAACACAAATTGGAGGGTTATGACATCAAAACATTAAATGGATGTTCTGTATGTCTCATTAATCAGCTACACCGCACTGTATCACATGGGTCCTTACATATTCATACAATCAAAATAAAACAAAAGACAGTCACAACATATAGAAACACAAAACACATCCAGTTGTACAAAATAGACAAACTGTTTAAAAAAAAAAAAAAAGATGACAGACAGACAGACAGACAAAACGAAATCCCACCTAAAATTTGTACTCATGAGTTTAAATCATCGTAGTTGAACATTTCACAAGCTTCGGTAGCAAGATCTGGGCGGGGGGAAGCCACAGCGGTTATCGCTGCCAAGCAGTCACATGTTGATGATGGAGAGTTGTTTCGGGGGAGAAATTTTGCGATTTTGCAATTTGCTCCGTAGCAAGATAAAGGCTACAGCATGTGATCAACCCAATCACCACGGCACGTTTCTGAGCATAGTATGCAAATAGACATAATTAATCTCCATAAGATTGCACAACACAGCTAACATAAACCTATCTCCCTCATCCACAGTTAACGTAATCCAGCAAACCAAACATGGAGCAGGTGCAAAAGCTTGTTTGAAAGCAACAAAAGATTCTCCCGCCTCAGGCATCCAATCAACTCCATCTGACGATGATAAGCCCTGCCCATTAGCCATTGCAAGTAATGGCTGGGCAAGCGTTGCCTCATTTCACAATCCGAAAACAACAATAACCACAACAACCTAAAAGGCTATGCCAGGGTGTTGGGGGTGCAGGGCCATGCAGGGTGTGTAGAAAAGAAAAAAAAAAGAAAATAAATGTCATGACTCAAATAATGAATGTATTTTTGTGCCGGCTGGAGCTATAATGGAAAAAAAAAATGTTGATCTAAGTATTTTAGGAGGTCCTGTGTAGCACAAGCAGATCAATAAACCATCAATATTTGGATTAATGTGCTGGCATTAATAAACTCAAAATCAAAGCTAAAAGTGTATTTCCGTAATGCGGCAGAAAACACTACAGGAGGCTCCACATAACTTCAACAATAACTTAAACAACTAGAGACGGTGAGAAAACGTGATTCAGATCCCAAAACATTATAATGTTTAGTGTTCAATACAATATTCCTAATTTGTTTGTATTATTTTTACTTATACCCTTAAAGGTATAATTGATATCTGCAAACAATAAGCCAAAGACCTCAGCAGTCATCAAGCTAACAGAAGACTGACTGGCATTGATCAATAACATTTGACCAACTATCCATTATCTCATTGTGAATTTGTGTCACCTACCTTCTAATAATTCACATGAAGCAGTTGGAGCAAAAAAACAATCAGATTGCAGCCATTCAGTTTGATGTTTTGTCTGATGCAGTGGCATCACCAAATGCAGGTTCAGAGGGGCATAGTTGGTTAGGGTCCTCAACTGTGCACAACATCTTTCTCAATTGTGCGTTTGTGGTACTTGGCGGCCAAATCACTTCATGTTTGTTGGTGGAGGGAAGGAGCGGCAGAAGTCAACGCTTGCATTTCATTTCACACAACAGAACTTTGTTCGTTGTTCAGAAAATGTCCCAAGTTATTCAGCCTGATCAACATGCTGTGTCATAAAGATAATCACTCCAGGGTTCTCTGACAACAATATCTGTAAGTGATAACACAGTAATCATTTACTCAACTTCTGACATTTCTTCAACACGAGGTAAATTTAGGAGAATGTCACATTTAAATAAGAACTAATCTATATGATTTTGGTTATAAACAATATAATATATAATAACTCACTATAATATCTGACAGTAATTTAACGATGGTGCTCAATATGATGTATCTAAATATAATCAAGGTCTTTCCATTTATATATTTGCAAATCAGTGAAATACAAATAGCAATAATACCAATAATTTACAAGGACATTTGAATGCTGGACATGTTATGGCTTTACTCAATTGCAGAGCAATCACCCTTATATTCCAATTCTGTTGTCAATCCTTCAGGTCTTCCGATCAGACACAGTCACATCTACACTGGCCAAAAGCAAAACTGCAACCCTGTGGATTACTGTTCAAATGCTTAAAACCTGTGGAAATAAAACACTGATTAGACGGGTTAGTTAATATCCATCAACACACAATTACAACATAAATCGATTCACAGGGTGTTTTCAAATTAAAACTTAAAATTTGGTATGCTCACATTAAAAGCCATTGAAACTGCCAACATATTTCACATTTATTTTAGAGTTTGAATTTTTGTAAGCAAACATACACATTCCATTACCTCTAGTGAACAAAACAAAACAATTATCCTCTTTGTTAACCTACTTGCTAAGTTTGATACTGTATATCAATTGGTACCTTATTCAATGTTATGTCTAGATCACTTCTAGAGTGAAAAAATAAAAAGGCTGTCAATGCTTTTGATTATACTTAAACAACAACCGGCCTCACCGAAAAAATAACTGGTAAAGATTTGAACAAACAAAGACTACAATATTTCACTTCAGTGTAATATTACTATTTTATGTAAAATGTTTAATCTATACTGTTCCCATTTTCCTCATATATTTAAATATATATATTTAAAATTGCCAATTTACTAATGCTTCATGCTACTGTGCCATCCTGTTGCTGCTGTTACATTGCAAACACTGTGGGATAGATAAAGGGATGATCTTATCTCAACCAGATGATCACTTTGACACAAAAACACAAAACAAAGAACTCAAAAAGAGAAAAGAAATAACTCGAACTTTATAAACCAGAAAACTAATGCTTTTCTGCTGCCGTTATGCATCATATCTGCTCTCCGCGACATCACAATAATCAGCAACCTTTACCAATTCATATTGATCAAGTTGGCTGTATCAATTTGGAATGCTTTGCAATAAAATGTATTAACAAAGCACAAACTACAGTTCTGAAAACAAACACTCATCGTACTCCTCACCTTTACCAAAGTTGCATTAATGAACCACAGACACCTTTTCCAGCAACTTAAAATCTGCTACAACTCACCACACCACTATGATCACTATCACAATCATTTCTCTGAACACAATCCAACAATTCAAACAATTTAATATCCATTAATACTACCTTAGCATAGACTACCGTTGTTACATGGCACTAAAATCCAATTATATTTTTATTTAGTCCGCTAAACACCACATAGTTAATCATAATCACACGGAGCACCATTTGACTATTAGTTAAATCACTCTTTGCTCCAAGTTCCATCCTAAACATAGAATCCCAAATGCATCATATGTTTACTTTTCCACTTTCACTGTCTTTCTCATCAACTTCCATAATCCTTTCAGTCCATCAGCTAGCCTTATAGCGCTCTCTCGTCTTGTTATAATTTTTTCAAATGTATTCAGTGTCTTTGCAGTCCGTTTCCAGCTTTCCAGCTATCTTTTCAGCAATCGCACAAGATATTTAGATTGTAACACTACTGTTTTACCAGGGACTGATGTGTGAAGCTAGTTTACACACATTCCATGCTCATCTTGCATTAATTGGAAAAGAATTATCATTGATTACTTGTCTCACAGAGGTAACTGCACTCAACATATGCATCCACGGAGTGGTGGCTGGAGAAATTCAGCCTCTGCAATTCTCCCATCCCAGCCATCCTTACTCCAGGGTCATGGACAGCACAGGAAAGTGAAAGACCCATTGAGCACAGGGAGAACATGCAAACTCCACACAGAAAGGCCCCTAATCTATATAACCCACTGGACCTTCTTGCTGTGCGGCAACAGTGGAAGCATTGTGCCACCGTGCCACTGTGTCAGTGTTATTGACACACACACACACACACACACACAGTACGCTTATCTCGTGTTTATGCATTCGCTTGTTTCATTGAGATTTTATCAGGCAGGTAACTAGGACCCAAACCACTGTTAAAATCATTCCGAACTCATCTCATCCAGTGTGATCTATTGGCCAGTCTGTCACACGCCCCAGACACCAATAAGATCACCCAGGATTCGTGTGAAGTTTATCACTACAAATAGAGTAAACACAACGCCAACCACACAATGGCCTTCAAACTCCACCCCCCCCCCCCCCCCCTAACAATTGAAAACCTACCAGAACTAACAAGAAAGTAAACTGTGAAAACTGGACTACCAGTACCTCCAAAATAAAAAAATTGATCAAAAAATTTAAAAGACACATATGTATTATTAATTTTATTCGTGCTTTTTATGGGTGTCTCTTTATCAGAATGTTGTCTTATCTCTATGTGTTTATTTCCAAACCTGTGTGCCAATACACCGCTCAACCGACAGGAGTGGTTGCCAACCTATGTCCCAATACACTACACACAGCCGACAGGCGGCTTTTAAAAATTATTATTATTATTATTATTATTATTATTATTATTATTATTATTATTATTATATTGTGATATAATTATTAATCATTGAACTTAGCTAAGCTTAAGAAAGCTTCTTTAAGTTTACTAAAAGCTATTTCCTTCGATCTTCCTGATCGGGACAATATCTGAGCTTACTCAAAGCTTTTTCCTCTCAGCTTACTCAAGCTTTTGTCACGTTCTTTCTGATCGGTACAATATCTCAGTAAGTCCTCACCTTTTACTTTGTTTGGGATCTCATGTTGTCTCTGCTGGATCTGCTGTCATGTCCGGATGACGACGCCTTGGATGTCTTACAGGCGGTCCCTGACTGCCGTTGTTGCACACAACCTGGACATGTAGAGGTCCAACAGAGCCAAGCAGAGAGTCTCATCTTCATCACCAAATTGTTGGAGAGTTCTCACTGCGTGGTCGGTGAGGTAAACCTGTTTCGCTACATGAAACAAACTGAGAGTATTAAAAACATTTATTCTGCAGAATAAAGAGAAAGATACAGATGCACTTCAAAATAGTGATGCTGCTCATTCTTATTTTACATTTGAAGAAGCCAGCATTATGTGCAGAGAAAAGGTTGGGCCTTTACAGAGACTAGCCATGTGATTCGTTGTTGCCTTAAGTAACACCTGAGAACTGTTTTAACAAAGAACAACACCAACACTATCATAAAAAGAAAGCATACATTGAGTGTTTACACAAATGGTCCTTTTACGAGCTAGAAAAACAGGAATAATGACTAAAAAAGTTATGCCATTTGTGGGCAGGAATATAAGATCTCCTGATAAAGAAGAGCCGCAAGTATCAACAAACAAAACATATGCCCCTTAGTATACAAACATTACTTGGTTGTAAAGTTATATCATTCATGAGCATTGATCATCTGCATTTTCTCTCTCACTGTACATATTAAACAATGATATTTGACTGCCAAAGGAAGAGATGCAAGAGATTAGTGATCGGACTGAATGAAACACACATTTTATGTTTGATCTAAATGTTTGCATGATTGGAATGGGAACAGTATGTATTTCATGTGCATCCAAAATCTATGGAAGAATCCTAAACTGCAGTCTCAGCAAGAACGGCTAATTAATTCATGGCGGGGTGCGGCAGACGCCCCCTTTAAAAACAACTCCTCTCCCAAAGTCAGTGACACAACTAAGGGACTCCTGTTAAACTCATGAAAACCAGCTCTTTAGATGAAACTCCTCCTCCACTCAGAAAGCCTCTTTGAAGAACTGCTCTTTTATGAATCTCTTTTGACACCACTGTATTTGAGAACCCCGCTCTGTATAGAAACCCGTTGGAGAAACCTCTGTTGTAGAAACACTATCATTGAAAATCCATTTAAATTCCATCGAGAGAATACTCTCCTCGTCTTTTGAAATATTTCTCTTTGGAGAAGTAGGCTTTTATCTGTGAAGACTCTATTGAACATGAGTCAAAACTTCTAGCTCGGCTCATCTAAATGCTACACCGCTATGTTGCGTCTATGCTATGTAGCATGACATAAGCTGATAGGCTGATAGGCTGATAGGCCCATTGAGCGCAATTCTCTAAGTAAATTATTTGGGCTGACACCTAGTCCAGCGCTTTTAGTGTATGAGTAAAAACAACAATGGTGACAGAAAAAAGAATGATGCTCCGACATACTTTGTGGCTTTATTGCGACATATAGCCACATAGAAACATTTACTTCACTTTCACCAGATTGTTGTACGTAGTATGTAAACCTTTTGAGCATACCATGGTTTTGGACATACTAAATACGAGGACGTAGCGATGCTAGGAGGCGACGCAGGGAAAATAACTTCAAACATAAAATAAAATATAACATACATAACATGCCTAAAATATCATTATTTTATATTCTTTGTATAACTGACAAAAATAGCCATCATTGGTCATTGTACAATGGTACAATGGTACACGTATACATTCCATACAGTCCTTAGGCTGTATGGAATGTGAAGAAAACTGAAGATCTGGAACCTGACAACCCAGTGGCTGCTTTACCATTACCACAAAACATCCTGTCCCCAAGTTGTCAGAGTGTCAAAGCACCTTTTTTTTTTTACATTGCCTTAAAAGAAAGACTTATACCAGGTCAATGTTACATTGTGACATGGGCTCGCTGAACAGTAGATTGCCCTGGAGATTAGCTCCAGGCGACAGAGCCAGATCCCTTCCAGTAGGGGGGGAGGGGGGGGGGTTTCAAGTTCATGATGGAAGACTTGTCAGCGGTGAGAAGGGATTTCATAATGATGCTCTCTGACAATGGAGTGCCTGACGGCCAATGAGGCACAGCCTGTCACTGGAGCACAGCCCTGAGAGATGCCCATACAGGTGTGAGGTACACCAAGCGGCACTACAATATGAAGAACCAAACAATGAGTTTAACAGTCTCCCCACAGGCCAACTTCTGAAAGGGTATGGTCATGACTCATATGCCTTTGGCAAAAAGAGAGTGATTTTTGTTCCAGCATTCTCCATACCTTTTATTGGTTAACACTATCCTGTTTGCCAATAAAACTGTCATAAAAAAAACACAAAGCTTTGGAACTGTACTTGTTGTTATGGCATACAAGTTGTTAATGATGTAGGACTCATGAATGATTCATTCATGATGAGCAAACCTTTTAAATGTTTTGGGAGTCTGTGTCTCTCTAGCAAAAGAGTCAACAAGAAAATTACTTCCACTCACAAAAGGGAAAATAAGGTACTTGGCATAATTCATATTGAATGTGACTGATTTACACTTTGCATTCCACAAAATGAAATCATTTTGAGAGGATAAAATTCTTGTGAGAATTCCATTCACAACTTGGAGCCGAATTGACTCTTCTGACTCTCGTCCATAGTTCACAAGAAGTCCTCCCTAGCTTACCACACATTATACCAACTGAATCATATGAGCCAAGTGACTGAAAATTGAATGACTCTTTTCACTGAGTGATTCGTCAAGGACAGAATCTCAAGAAGGAGTCGAAATTTCATCGCTACTAAACGTCTCACTTTCAGTGTGAAAATTAAGCTTGTTCTGTTGAACACCATTTAACTGATGACTTCGGTGAATTAGCACAGCCTTGGAATTTTCACCTTGCAACACAATAACTAGTTTCAATTATTTTCTTCTTTGTATGTGGAAAAACACTTTTTTACTCAAAGCACATACGGCGGTTACAATGAGACAAGATGTGTTTGCCTTAGCGTCCAATCCCCTCTTTATTTGTCCACCTGAGAATGATCCCCACCCCCTGCCGCTGCGGTGACAATACAGCCTCTTCTCTGACATTATTAGAGTGAGTCCAATTGAAAGGCATGACAGTAGGGAGGGGGGCGTGACATTCAAATATCCCCCATCCGCTCCAGCTCATTACCGCTGCTATAAGTGGGTGCCGCCACCCGGTGAGCATCTCTTTTTCTCCACTCGCTCCTCCTAATCAGTGTTCCCAGAGAGATGGGAGATCTGGCCGTTTTGTTGACAAAATGTCAGCGGGGTCAAACAAAGCTGTAACTGTAAGTATTAATATTAATAATAAACGACAATTGTCACAAGATATAAAGGTAGTTGTGGTATTTTTTTAACAAAGAGGTATCCTCAGCCCACTGAATCCGAAAAACGACCGAAGAACAACCCGGAAATCTATTCATTCCTATGGGAAGTCGTTCTTTTTATTGCAATTAGGCTGAAAAATAAATAAATAAGTTGTGTATATAAAATAACGACATTATAAACTTTAAATTGGGACCTGGGATGCAAAACTCACTTTTCAGTGCTTGTGCACATACATTTGGGTCTCTGATGGGCCTTCTAACACACAAACTGTGAAATAAGTCAGTCAGTTTTTTGTGAGCTGCCTATTTCAGAAAATCTGTGCCAAAATGAGGCGTTTAGCTTTTCTGCCCTAATATACCTCATTGCAGTAATATATGTCACTTAAGTAGAATTAAAACCACCCTCCATGTGAGTAACTCCATCCACGCCTGGAGCATGACTGGACCCGCTAGCATCGAACCTAAGAGCTAAGCATGGGAAGTGCTCTGTTGGCTGCAGAGACCAGCACAAATCTTTTAAAAGAAAGAAGAAAAAATACCAACTGTCGCAATGAAAGTCGGAACTAACTTGTAAATTAGGCTTTGTATATGTAATCTGAGTGGATATTCCGCAGCTGCATCGCTTATTTCATACAAATCTCACAAACTTGTTCAGAAACAGATTTTAGTGCACTGATAAGGTGCAATTTGTAAAGGTTTACAGAGAAATGCAACGGAATCCCGAGTATAGCCCAAACCCCATTGGCTCACAGAACTAGGGGCCTCTGGAGGGTGGCTCCACCCACTGAAACAGCCCGTTTTCAGACAGGGTGGATTGCACGTATTTTAGAATGGCTCATATGCATAATCTGAGTGGTATTTTGAGCAAAAGTCTTTAAAAACATGTTTTGGGGACCTCAGAGACCTATATTAACTTGGTTAAAAGGCACATAATAGGTCTGCTTTAACGTTTGATGTCACCATATCTACTATCAATACATCTCTTTATATGAGCAAATTGTGTGTATGGCCTGCATCAGATCGGGTACCAACAGGTACCCGACTGGTAACCTGCAATAAAAGTGTTTCCCGGGTGTTTTGTTGTCTTAATTTTATTTCCAGGTTTGGATCTGGCTAAAACAAAGAGCATGTTGGTCAGATTGCGGGTGTTAAATAATAAAAGTATTAAAATCTAATTAAAATAATAAAAATAAAATGTAGTGTTTTAATCCTTGGACCACTGCAATGCATCAATTCGCCTGATGCACAAGAGGGCGTCTCTTAACTTCTGGGTTGTATCCGGGTTGTAGTAGCTGTGCACCTGTGTGGTCCAGTCAGCTGCTGCGGAGCACGCCTGTTCCGAAATCAAAATGGCTGATGAGATGTAGACGAAAATATGTAGCGGAGAATTCACGATTGCCGACAACTCTTCTTCCAGAGCGAAATCCAAAGTCTGGGAGGCTTTTGGTGTAATCGTAGATGGTGAAAATAACCAATTCGCTGGGTTTGCTACTTGAAAAAACTGCAGGAAAGTGTTGGCTTATGATAGCTGCTAACTGGGTACGCCATCATTGAACAAGCATACTGAGTTGAGCTGCGCTGAAGCCAATGCCACTGGAGGTACAAAAACAATTAAACACTTCTTGACGAAAAACAGTGATCTTAAAGCCCCAAAAGGAAAGACAAAGAGATGGTTACCGAACTAGGAGTAAAATTTGTCAGCAGTACCATCAGATCTTTCGAAACAATATGTGGCTATGGTTTTACTGGATTCGCACAGGGATTGATGGACATTGGTACACGGGCTGGTCATGTCGATACAACGCAACTGTTACCAGATCTGACATCTCGCAGAGTGACGAAATATGGAGAGGACCTTCGCCAAAGTATAATTCCTGAGCTAAAAGAACGGTTGAGTGAATACAATAGAGCAAAACATACAGACATTACATTACAGACATTACAGAAAAATAGGCTACCTTTGTCACAAGCACACTACATCAATGGCAAGTAGGAGCTAGTCGAACGAGTACTTTCTACTTTCTTCGTCGGAATGGGATAGACCAGAAATCATCCAAGCCCTGCGGAGATGATTGATGACAACATTGACACCATTGAGGATTTCTTCTCCAAACTGGAATAAGTGACAGACAGGGGTTCAAACAGAGTGGCTGGCATTTGCACCGTCACAAGACTGAGCTGTGCTGCACATGTGCTAAACACCATACTATACACATACACATACGGTTGGGAAAGCTAGCCAGGGAGATGCGTTTGGAGAGGAAGGGTCTGGGCTTGTCACTGCGGCGAAGTCCCTAGTAACTTACTTCAAGCAAACAATTCTCCAGACTCACCTTAAAAAACATTGAAAGCATCAGTGGAAATCCGCTGGAACTCAATCCACACAATGCTTGGGTCGATCAGCTGTCAATAGGAGGACGTTTGGAAGCATCCAAAACTCGAACTCTTCACCTCACCACTATGTGCTTTGATCGCCTTGAACCTGCAACCATCCTCCACTGACAACCTAACATTCTCCTCTCAAAATGAAAAATGTCTCAGAATCCTATTTGAAAAGTACGAGATACACCTCCTGCACAAACTAGCCATGATTTTTCATCCCAAGCTGAAAAGTCTGAAACTGCTTGCAGATGAAAATGAAGTGAGAACAGTACAATGTCTTGTTTTAGGTAGGCTTCAACTTTGTTGGATCGCTTCATTTCTCCATAAGAGCTAAGGTCTGAATGAAAACCCAAGTGAGCTCAGTAGTTTGATTTGTTTTATTTCACAGCTTACTGTAGAATTGGAATAAAGTTAGTTATCTTAACATTACAGTATATTGTTACTGTATTGTAGATGTAGGCTTATTGGTTAAGCCTATTAGGCTACTTGATTTATGGCTTGTCGTTGTCATCTTTGTTTTAGTCGTGGAAAACAACTATTAGGAAATATACAATCAGCCACAACATTAAAACCACTTACAGGTGAAGTGAATAACATTGCTCATCTTGTTATAATGGAACCTTTCATGGGGTGTGATATATTAGGCAGCAAGTGAACAGTCAGTTCTTGAAGTCTATTTGTTGGAAGAAGGAAAAATGGACAAGCGTATTTGAGCGACTTTGACAAGGGCCAAATTGTTATGACTAGGCAACTGGGTCAGAGCATCTCCAAAACAACAGGCCTTATGGGGTGTTCCCACTATGCAGTGGTTAGTACCTTCCAAAAGTGGTCCAAGGAAGGACAACCGGTGAACTGATGACAGGTTCATGGTTGCTCACAGGTTCATGGGTGCTCACAGGTTCATTGATGCACGTGGGGAATGAAGTCCAGCCTGTCTGGTCTGATCCCACAAAATGCTGAAAAAGTCACTGCTGCTATGATAGAAAGTGTAGGAACACACAGTGCATTACACCTTGCTGCGTATGGGGATGCGTAGCCTCAGACCGAAGTGGCCTTGCTGACGCCTGTCCACCACCAAAAGTGTCTTAAATGGGCACGTGAGTCTCAGAACTGGACCATGGAGCAATGGATGAACTTAGGCTGGTCTGATCAATCACGTTTTCTTCTGCATCATGTGGATGGCGAGGGTTAGGATCCGATCCAACCGGGCATCTGTGGGATGTGCCGGAACAAGAACCTCTTTTCATGGGGGCCCCACCTCGCAACTTAAAGGACTTAAAGGATCTGCTGCTAACGTCTTGGTACCAGATACCACAAGACAACTTCAGAGGTCTTCTGGAGTCCATGTCTCAATGGGTCAGAGCTGTGTTGGCGGCAAGAGAGGGAGCTACACAACTTATTGGTTACAAGTGGTGGTTTTAATGTTATGGCTGATGGTATATTTGTAGTTTATAAAGTTGCATAGGCCTAATCGGGCTCCCTCTATTATACCTCTCTAGACAAGCGTGAATGGTCCCATCAACGGTGGTGTGTGGTGTGCCCTGCGGCGGTGCCGGGTCACCACGGCCCGAGAAGACACCTCAAGAAATGGAAAGATTATCCAACGTCGAGTATTCCACTTCCACCGATGAGTCTGCCTCTCAGGATGAAGTGCATGCATACATCGAATTCAAGGCATCGAGTGAGGAGAATTTTGACATTCTCAACCGGTGGATGGAGATGCAACATTGTTTCTGAATTTGGCACACATTGCTCGTTTGAGTCTTTGTTGCACCGATTTATAAACCCAAGTCACTTTGCTTTACCTGTGATCGCACGGGCGCTATTATCGACCTGAGATGTATAGTATGTCCTGCTGTGTAGCCAGTACAATTGTATTTTGTATTGAATTGTATTTTCCCATTGTATTAGACTGTCTTGTATTAGACTGTCTTGACTGTCGAGAAAATTCCTCGAGGAGATTAGCCCACAATGGCAATAAACCTCTGATTCGGAGATTACAACAGGCTGTAACATGCAGCCTTTATGCTGCTCTGCTCTCCTCTCCACTTTGTCGTAGCATGCGTCTTACAACCTTTTTGTTTTATTTACACTGACGACTTAGACAACACGCCTCCTGTTTCACAGAAAAGCCCCGCAGGCGTATACGGGTCAAGCCGCCTGGAGTGCAACTGACTTCAGCAGAACAAAGGTATCTGTTCTATGTTCATTATTGTTAGGCTGTATGACTTGTATGTTGCATTTTATGTGGCATTCCTCTACCAGGTGTGATGTTTATCATTTTTTTGTCAAAAATATTCAGCCCTAGCCTGCCTCTTACAACCTTTTTATTTTAGTTATGGTTACAGTGACGAAAACCCACCCCCGCTCCAAGTTGCCACACAACAGCCTCGCAGTCTTCCTAGATGAAGGTGTGTTTCACGTGTGTGCGCGCGTGTGTGTGTGTGTGTGTGTGTGTAGTCCATAACCTGGTAAGCTGTATGGAGTCTGTAGAGATATGTCTGATGTAAATATCACATTTCTTACACTTTTTTTGTATTTATTCATTTTTACTGTATAAGTGCACCTATACAAGCCGCCACAGGAAATCGTCGGACACCCACAGAGATGCAGTACAGCAGCCTCACAAGCATCCAGGGATCCTACATGGAAAGCCAAGACCGCTCCTGATGTGGCTCCACCAGTGTCACGCTTCCAGCCTGCACGGCCACCAGGGGTCCAACTGAATTCGGCAGACAACTACACTCCTATGGACTAGTTCAAACTTTCTTTAGTAGGGATGCTGTCAACACACTGTGTAAGAACACGAAAAAGCAGGTGGCCAAGGCGCAAGCAAAGGGGTCAAAGTACAAGTGGACTGATGTTGGGGTGGAGGAGTTCTATAGGTACATTGGACTCCTGTTTACATGGCCATGGTAGAGCTGAATGCGATGAGGGATTACCAGCGGCAGAATAGCATCTGTTCTGTTCAATTCCGGGCAAGGGTAATGCCCAGGGACAGATACAGAACTATTTCCTGCAATGTACACGAGTGATCCAGACAAGGACCAAGAAAACGACAGGAAATGGGGAACACCACAGTACAACAAGCTGTTCAGGCTCAGACCTTTTATGGACACCGTTCAGAACGCCTGCAAAAGCTTCTTTCATCCTCGCAGGAACATTTCTGTGGATGAAAGAATGGTAGCATGGAAGACAAGGTCTGGTATGACACAGTTCATGAAAGAAAGGCCAACCAAGTGGGGTTTCAAGTTATTTGTACTGTGTGACTCTAGCAATGGCTATTCTGTGGATTTTGCTGTGTACCCAGGCAAGAACTACTTCACAGCACAGGGAGGACTTACATATGACACTGTGAGGTCACTTGTGAATCGCAACTACTTGGGTTCTGGATATCATGTGTACATCGACAATTTTTATACAAGCCCCAAGCTCTTCAGGGACTTGCTTGCACTAAACATTGGTGCTTGTGGGACATATAGGGACAACAGGACTGCCCACGTACTGAATCAAATGCTTTGACTAAGAAGTCACCCAGGGGAAGTATCAGGTGGATTAGGGATGGTCCTCTACAGTTTGTGAAGTGCGTGAACACTAAAGTTGTGTCTCTCTGTTCGACCGTCCATGCAGCCTTCGCTGGGGACACAGTACGGCGGAAGGCGAAGGAGGTGGCCCTTGGATCGCAAAGGACTTTCTGTGCCCTTCTCCTATCACCAACTACAATAAGCACATGGGGGGTGTTGATTTGTCTGACCAACTTATCCAGTATTACACAGCGCAGCACAGGACAATGAAATGGTACCAGAAACAATTTTTTCATTTCCTGGATATTGCTGCCACAAATGCTTACCTCCTACACAAAGAACTAGCGTCACTGGGACATGACTCACAAGGCTTTCCAGGAGGAGCTCAGTGCGCAGCTATGTGGTGGTGTCTAACATAAGGTACCTCCAAAACGGGCAACTGTTGATCATGTGCCTGTGCCCACTGCCCCAGAGTCATCGGTGGATGTCAGGCAAGTGGCTTCTGCCGGTCGTAAGACATGCATACTCGGCAAGGAGTTGGGGAAAAAACAGCTCACTCCGTGGAAGTGCAATGTTTGTCATGTTAGCTTGTGTCTGCAGTTGTCCAGAAACTGTTTTCAGCAGTGGCACACAGGACTGTGAAAGAGCAGAACAGCATAATCATTTGTGCAATATGCCTATTTGCCATACTAGTTTACACTATTGTTTGCTGCTAACTGTATGCTGCTGCAAATTGTTTTATTTGCACAATGTTAATTATACTGGACCTCACTTTGAGTATTGTTTTCATTTGATTTGAATGTGATTGTTGGTTCTAGAGTTGCTCTTCTCACCTACCACCTAATACCATTTTTTGGAGTTTTTGTATTTACTTTGTGTGAGGTTTTCAATAAATCTTTCCAAACTATAATCAATTCTTACATTGCTTGCATTGCTCACTCTCCCAACTCACACTACCCTATTGCCTCATTCCTTTTTTTTTTTCTTTTTTTTTTTTTTTACCTGTGCTGTCAGCATGCTGCGCATACAACACAGAGTATTTGTATGCTGTTGAATCTGGGACAGAGTTAGTCTGCAAGTGGAGATCAAGTTCTCAACCTGCAATGCAACTCTTTATCAATTCTTAAATCATCAACAACTGCTGCAATAACTCTGTCCTGTGGATAACCTGTAGAATGAAAAGAGCACAGTTTCTGGTTATAAAGAACCACCACCAACCCCCCTCTTTGGAGAACTATTTATCATGTTTGGGTCTATAAACAACTGATCGCTACTCCAAGAGAATCACCACGGGTGAGACAAATAAACATAGAAACAAACAACATTTACACAAAAACATTGGATGACAAAAACAGTGAATTGGGTCCAGGAAAACTGGAACTAGAACTGGTCACGTGGCCTCTTCCTGTCATAATTATGGCAATAAATGAGGGAGGAAAGGAGAGGAATGCAACCAGGAGGGTGCTGGGGTGCACTCCAAGCAGCTGTGGTGGTGTGTGTGTGTGTGATGGGACCGCCTGTGTGTGTGTGTGTGTGTGTGTGTGTGTGTGTGTGTGTGTGTGTGTGTGTGTGTGTGTGTGTGTGTGTGTGTGTGTGTGTGTGTGTATGGTGAGTGTACAGGACTTATCCCAATTGGTTCTGGTGTATAAGGTCTGGAAGAAGCCTGAGGCCTGCGGAGCAACCTCACGCCTGGCCCCGAGTATTATAAAACAGTCCCAGGGAGCACAAGGAGTCCTTGCACTCCAGGGGCGCACACATACAACCCACCCCCAAGTGAAGGCACAAGACGCAGTCACAGCCATAGAACTCGGTCCGCAGGCGCCAGGCACGGACCGCAGGCCCGGATCCAGGCCCCGCGCCGACAGACCAACATCCTGCCCGAACTGGTGGGCCGGCGGGACCCCCATGACCGACCACGCCCGCGCAAGGGCAAGGCCTAACCACCACAGCGAACCAGACGGCAAACCCGACCACGAGCGCCGAAAACCCATCCACATAGCGGAGTGTGCTCAATGTGGGGATGTTAGTTCCCTCCCCTGCCGATGCCAGCAGGTCACCAGATATATGGGCCCTCTACTACCCCCGGCACCAGGGGCACCCATTGCAGATAAGCCGTGCAGCGGGCCGCCCACACCCCAACCCACACCCACAACAGAAAGCAGCCCCCCCAGGGGCCCAAGAAACATCCGGCAGTCCTCTCAACATCCCCGCAGGCCACAGCACACCTTAAATCACCAGGCACAAGATGGCAGGACTCCAGTCCAGCGGGTGGGGGGCCCACCCCGCCGCCCACCTAGCCGTCCCCAAGACAACCACTCCCACTGACCCGCCATTGACCCGCCATCCCGGAAAACCCCAGTGTCTTAATGTGTCACTCACACCCCTCCTGCCCCACAGACCCTGGTCTGGTGGGGTGTTGTTCGGAGTAGGATTGGTGTGCAAGTGTATGTGTTCTAAGCTAATATAAGTGGGAAATTTTGGGACTGACGAGAAGCACGCTGGAGCAGGAGGGTGACAGGCAAGATGGCAGGCGCCCACTGTATCACCACCCATATAGCTTGCACCCCACCCATGCCGCAAGCCCTAGGCTTATTGTGTGGTGTATGTAATGAGTATGAGTTTTGGCACTGGGAGAGATAGGTGAAGCGCGACCAGATCGATGCAGGGGCGCAGCAGGCCGGGGAGCGATGACGCAAACCCCACCCCAGACCCGACCGCACCCTAGCACCCCCACCTCCTGTACCTGGTGGCACCCAACCTCCAGCAACCAGCCACGGCAGCAGAGCGGCCAGCCATGCGGGTTGTGCCAGATTGCCGTGATTTTGTTTGGAGAAAAGAATGTGACCACTGAGTTTGAGGAATCTCCACCAGGCTGACAGAGTTGGTGTGATGAACTGGTTTGTAAAGCAATTACTGTTTACTGTTAATACAATTGTTTACTTATTGATTCAGTAAGGAATGGGAGATCAGATAATGATAACTCCTGACATTCTGTTTGTTCAATGTCTTGCCATCCATGGCCCAATTGTTGCTCTGGTTGTAACCACTCAATTATAAATTAAAGATGGTTCGCTTGATAGTAGTATCTGAAGTAAGGCCTCCAGAGTCTTTGTTTTTTCTGTAGTGTTGCTAATTACATTCTCAGTTTCTTGTATTTCCAATAAAATGTGTTGACTATTAAGTCTAGAGTATTAAAGCAATGTACTGTTGGTTGTACTAGGGTCATTGAAAATATATTGTTTCCTTTTGATAGTATATTCATTTTCACTGCTGCTATCCTATCAATAGATAGGATAGGTAGATTATTCCATCGAATGAGGTCTTCTTCAATGCATTTGAGCAATGGAGTAAAGTTAAGGGTAAACAAATCTGACAGACTGGTGGACGTATCAATACCAAGGTTAAGTGAAGTTTCTGGGCTACAGCATTGCAGTCCCCCCCCCCCCCCCCCACTGAGTGGTAAGACTGGTTTTAGTCCAATTTATTGAATAGTCTGAGATAGCTGAGAATTTAGATATAAGATTGAACACCTCCAGTAGGGATGATATTGGGTTCCGTACGTACAAAAAGATATCGTCTGCATACAAATTGATTTTGTGAGAAGAGTTTCCTGTTTGCATGCCAAGATATTATTATTTTGACATGGACATCACGAGGGGTTCAATTAAGATGACGAATAGTAAAGGGGAGAGCGGACATCCTTGTCTTGTGTCGCTTTGTAGAGTGAAACACTGTGAAGTGTAAACATTGGTGATGACAGAAGCAGATGGGGAATTGTAGACGATTCTGATCCATTGAATGATTGACTCTTCAAAGCCAAATTTGTTGAGGTATCGAAAGAGATATGTCCAATTAACTCTGTCAAATGGTTTTTCAGCATCCAAAGAGGCAATAACAGTATTTAAGTTGTTCCTTTGAGATATGCTGATCAGACTGAATAAACGGTGCATATTGCTGGATGAGTGTCTGCCTTTAACAAAGCCTGCTTGGTCTGGGTGAATTAAAAATCGAATTACATTTTGAATTCTAGTGGAAAGTGTTTTACTAATAATCTTTAGATTGCAATTAATAAGGCTTATGGGTCTATAACTGGAGGAGAGGGTTGGGTCCTTATTGGGTTTGAGCAAAACCGAAATGAGAGCGGTATTCATGTGCGGAGGCATGGTGGAGGTTGACTTAATCTCTGTAACCATTGTGATGAATAATGGGGATGTAAGTGGCCAGAAGTATTTATAGAATTCCACTGGGTAGCCATCTGATCCGGGTCATTTGTTGGGCATAGAGAAGAGAGCTTTCCTGAGTTCTTCAAGAGTAAGTGGTTGATCTAATGTGGTAGCCCACTCTGTCAAAGGTTTTGGGAGGTCAATATCATCAAGGAATGAGTGAATGTTTGATATAATATATCAAACCGAGAGCCGAGAGCCATCAGGGCTCCCGGTAATGTCTCGGAGAAGCGGACCAAGCATGTCCAGCTTCTTAATCTTATCCAAGATACTAACCTCTACAGCACTCGGGATTAGATCGTCTGTGTCTGTTGCTGAGTCTATCTTCTTTCTTTTCGCTGGATTATTGTGGTCCTGATCATCTTCCCTGACTTAGTCATTATAAAAAAAAAATTGATATAATTTTCGAGGTCCTCCAGTTTTATATATATTTATTTATTTATTTATTATTAACTTTTTTTATTTTTGCATTTTGCTTTGTTATTTGTTTGAGTTGGAGCAGATTGTCGGTATTTTAGTCAGTCTAGTTTTAGTTAAGTTTTAGTTAAGTTGATTATATTCAGATAAATATCAGGGCACATCAAATTCACAAGGCTTCTCTGAATCCAGCTTGGACCTCAGAGGGTTAAATCAGGTAAAGTTAAAAACTCATCAGCTCACTCATGGTCAAGTAATAGTAGAGCAATACAAACAATAATGGAGTAGAAAAAAGTTTTGAAAAAAAATGTACGTAGAGATCTTAACATTACATCCGGTATTTCTGGTGTTGCCCCAGAAGTTATCGCAATTGAGGGAGTAAACAGCATAGATGCCATGATGGATGACAGAAACATTTGAGATAATGTTAGTACACAACTCCACAAAGTATATAACATAGGTCCAGTCATTGTTAGAAATTTGAGTGTGGAAAAGTTACATACTGTACCTTCAGAAATAAACAAGAGCATGAGTTACAATTTTCCCGGTTTCCATGGATTTAGTGCAGCATCACTTCTACAAAATTACAGTTTTCCAAGTTCCACTGAACGCAGCATCACTTACAGATATCAGAGTTCTATAAAAGCACTGCTTCCTGCTGTTTCTCGGTATTTAAACACCACTAGGATATGCGGTTTTGAGTCAGGCAACAGATCTTGTATCGACGTGTAGGGTCTGGTTGCAAAACAATTTGGCGATATGTGCGGGTGGAGGGACAGGAATGGTATTGCACGTTGCAGGAGCCGGGTGGGAGAAGGTCTTGAAAATCAGACAGGACTGCAGGGTTCAGGACTATGAGGCCTGGTTCAACCCAGGGCTTTGGTGTATGCATCAGGGGTGGAGACTTGATGTGTGCATGGGGATATTCAAACGTATCCATTGGTGTGGCTTGAAATTTGTTACAAGGAGAAGAAGGATAAGGTGAAGGATGCGTTTAGCTCCCACCTGTCACACTCCCTGATTTAGGGAAAAGATTGGCCAGGGTTAGACACTTTATTGAGGGAGCCTGGGAGAGGGCACTCACTGACGTTTAGGAAATGTGGTTGTTGTGTGGCATGCGGTGACACTGAGGGGACATTAGTGGTTGCTACGGTGTCAGGAGAGGAGGAGTCCCCACTGGGATCTTCCCCTGTCCCAGTGATCTCCTCCACGGATGATTTTCCACTAGAAAAGTTGCGGGACATTACCCTTCACTTGGCCTTTGGTAGTTAAAATTGATGATGAATTGGAGCTACCAGACGCTGCGCTCACTCACCCCTATTTCTAGGTGGGACACTCTCTTCCAGGTGGCTCACCTAATCGCCAGTCACCTTGGGCACAACAGAACACTGCAGCGGATAATGGCCCGCTTCTATTGGCCGGGCATTTGGGAAGATTACGAGCTATTGGGCATCCTCTCAATTTGAACTAGTGTGCACCACCCCCAGACCGACGGCCTGGTGGAGCAGTTCAATCTTGTATCTTCAGTGACACTGAAGAACATTGTTCGTAAGTTTGTGCACAACAATAACCGTAATTGGGATAAATGGTTGGACACTGTTTGCGGTGCGGAATATGCCTCAGGCTTCCATGGGATTTTCTACCTTTGAACTCTTCTCTGGCAGGAGACCCTGAGGGGTGATGGAGATAATTAACGAAAACTGGGAGGAAGGGCCGACCACCAGTGAGAACGAAGTTCAGTATGTTGTGGACCTGTGAGCAAAGCTACATGAATTAGTTACAAAGTTTGGTACGTTGATTATGAGGTAGAGCGGTCAAACAGGGGTGGAGCAACTCAGATCTACCACCTTAACCTCCTAAAGGAGTAGAGGGAGAGGGTGTCCGTGTCTCTGGCCACCGAATTGATCGAGGGGGATGATTTGGGGCTTGGCCCACTTTGGCCCTGTCTAGTATCTATCCCTCTTTGGGCTAGATCATGCAGGCAAAATTAGAGGCCCTGCTGGACATGGGGGTGATAGAGAAGTCCACAAGTGCCTGATGAAGCCCGTCAAGCTGGTAGGTAAGCCTGAAGGGTCGTTCCGGTTGTGTGTAGTATACCGAAATGTGGACGCGGTGTCAAAATCTTATGCATACCCAATGCCCCAGGACAACAAGATACCTGACCAGTAAGACACGGCTCAATTTTTCACCACACTTGATTTAATGAAGGGCTACTGGCAGTTCCTCTTGTCTCCAGAGTCCAAAGAATAATCGGCTTTCTCCACTCTCTATAGGTTGTACTAATTTGCCACACTTCAGTTCAGGTTGTTTGTGCCACAGCCACCTTTCAGCATCTCATGGACCCGGTGCTGAGTCTTCATGGGGCATATGCTGCCGCCCATCTGGACGATGTTATGATCCACAGAGACAGTTGGGGGCAGCACATGCAACATGTGGGGGCTGTGTTAGAGTCTCTGAGGGGGGCGGGGCTCACGCCCAACCTGAAGAAGGACAGAGGGAGGTACGCTAATGGGGTACCACTTGCATGGTGGACTGGTAAAACTGCCGCGGTTGCAAACAGTCTGAGGCCCAAGACAAAGAAAGAGGTAAAGCAATTCTTTGGGCTGGTCAGGTACTCCAGGTGGTTTGTTGCCGACTCTTCAGACCTGACCAGCCCTTTGTCTGATTTAACTAAAAGAGTGCGTCAGATCCAGTCCAATGGATGTAGAAGTGCCATCAGGCATTTGAGAAGGTAAAATCAGCTCTCTATGGGACCCCAGTGCTGTTTACACCTTGTTTTTCACTCAGGTTCTGCCTGCAGACTCATGTTTGGGACAGATGGCTGGGGGCTGTACATCAGCCAGAAGCTCTCTGAGCAGGAGACAAAGTACAGCGCTGTGAAGAAGGAGTGTCTGGCCATCTAGTGGGTGGTCGGCACCCTCCGTTACTACCTCCTGCAGTGGTTCCACCGGATGAAGTATACAGACACATGGATCACCCCTGACTAGTGATCTATACTACTCTTTCACCAAAGTAAGATTTTCTTCTCTCTGTGTCTCGGTCTAGGGTGCCTTGTGTGGGCGTGGTTATTCATTTGCATCTTTGGTTTCTGTTAGGCCCACGGCCTCCCAGCACCAGTAGAGGCCACTCTTGACCCATCCGCGGCTCCTCCCTTAGGCAAACTTCCCACACCTGGGATCAATTACCTTCATCACCCACATAGTATTTATTCTCTAGCTCCCCAGTCACTCATTGCCAGACCGTCAACTAGCTTACCCAAGTTGTACTGCTACTGGCCTAGTTCCTAGTTCTTAGTTCCTAGCTCCTAGCTCCTAGCTCCTAGCGCTTGTTCCAAGTCCCTAGCTTATGTCTCCTTGTTTCGTTTTCCCCTTACCTGCTTGTCTCCTCTCATCGACCCAGTCCGTCCGTCCCTCTCCATCCAGCCCGGTTAACCTGCTTGTCTCCTCTCGTCGACTGAGGCTGTCCGTCCCTCTCCATCCAGCCCAGTTCCCCGGTCTCCACCCAGATCCTGGCCATCTCCTCGTGTGGTCTAATAAACATCCTTCATCTGCCTCTGTCTCTCTGTGTCATGCGTTTGGGTCCCTCCTAGCTCCGGTCGTAACAGTTTCACTGGCTGTTGTCACAGAGTTTCGTTTGAAAGCCCTCCCATAAACAAAATGCAACACAGCGTCATTGTCAACAGACACATGTTTGTTTTTGATCAATGATGAATGAAAGTTTCACGAGTTCCGCAAGTTTCCATGAGTGCTCAACTTATTTTCCAAACTCTGGGAAAAACTCTGGTTTGGGAGTTGCCCACCACTGTTGAACTCGGAACAACAGCCAAAACGGCGACCTTACAGTTCTTTTGATGCACACATGCAGATCAAGATAATCCTTCCATATTCCCTGTGATGTCAAGTCAGAATGTGAAACAGTTTTGACAAAATAACGTAATGAATTCACCCAGACTATGACAGGGTCTTCATGTGGTAAAAAATAAAAATAAAAAAGATTTAGATTCAAGATTCAAGAGGTTTATTTGTCACATACAGTACATATACATACGTTGATACATATATGCAGTGAAATATCTTTGCAACGCACCCGGAGATTATGCACAATAGTTACTAAACTGAACATGATAGCTAAACTAATTCCTGCATAGCTAACTAACTGAAACTAACTGATTCCTCAAACATAATGCAGCTAGTGAAGAAAATAGTATAAATAAGATGCGTCCCTTGTCCCTAGGTTTAGCGTCCCTCACCGCCCTCCACAGATTGTACGACGTCGCTTTGTAACTGTCCATATTTCACGGTACGTTCGTTGTAAGCAGCCGTACGAGAATTCAGAGCGACGTGGATGGATTTATCGACCCACGGTTTCTGGTTCAGAAATATCCGAACTCTCACCGTGGGAATAATGCTATCCGCTAATATAGCTATAAAGCACGTAGCTACTTCCGTAAACTCAGTGATGTCACTGGAACTTGATTGGAACATCCCAGTCTTTGTCAGTAAGAGCACCCTGAAGCACGGCCTCTGATTGGTCTGACCCCCGCTTTACGTCCTTCTTCACTGCCGTTCCATGCGCGATGCACGGCTTGTAAACAGGAAGTAACGAAATAGCGGAATGATCTGATTTCCCGAAAGCAGGGAGCGAGACAGTCTTGTATCCGTTCTTGAATGGTGTGTAGCAGTGGTCCAAAGTTCTATCTCCCCTGGTAGCACAGGTGATGTGTCGATGGAAATTAGGCAGAACCTTTTTAAGGTTCACCTTGTCAAAGTCCCCAGTCACCACCACAGCCGCGTCGGGATGTTTTTTCTGAAGTCTGCACAACACATCATACAGGTCCAATAGTGCTGGGTCAGTCTCCAGGTGGAATATAAACCACTGTAATGATGACCGTGCTGAATTCCCGGGGGAGGTAGAATGGACAGCATGAGATGGTCAGCTGTTCCAGGCAAGCAGGAGCAGGAGTCTTGATGTTGTTGGAGTTACACAGCAGCTGTTGAAATCGTTGCACTGCAACGCATCAGAGCACACGAAGAAGAATACCTGACATCACTTCTGTACAATCTTGTTTAAAAAAAACCAGATAAACACCAGAAGCGAGAATTGTCACTTCTTTGTGAAAACATATAATCTCTGTGTTACTATGGATTATAAAAAGAGGGCAGCAGAAGCTCTCATTTATATCGCTGAACTGCACTGGCGGGGTGTTCCCAGAAAACACCAATTCCCAGAATGCAGAATGTGGCATGTTTTCATGCGTGCGATATGGAAGGTGCCACTCTTAAAACGAACAAAAAAGGCATGAGATGGGAATGTTTAGAAGTTACAGAAAAATAGTGGGGCCTTGCTTCTATCGTGAGCATGAATTTAGAATGAAAAAAAAAAACCTTCAGGATCTTTAAGGGGCATTTAATTTGCTGGAGGAGATAACGTGTACCAACATTCTAATAAGCATATCTTCTTCAAATATTTTCAATGTATGACACATAATTTGAAAGTTTGCAATCCGCACTTTCATTATCTGTAAAAAACTGAAAAATGACTGTGGCCCACATGAGACCCAAAACACTAGTCGCTGTCATATATGTGTTGTCTATCTTGCAGTGAAGGAGATCGCATGGTGCAGGAGATGTGACCCTGCTGACCAGATCGTGACCCAAACACTGATTAATTCTATCTCGCTTTATGTTCACGTTTTGGCCACCGAGCCTCTTTTTATTCCGTTAATAAATGCCCTGCGGTTTCCGCACCTCACTGCCCAAAGGTCTCCCTCCCTGAACCCTTATCTGTGGGTAGACACTTTCTATTTTTCTTCCAAATATCATAGAAGAGGAATACAGCATCTGTAATTTTTGGGGGGAGAGATGTTATACTCATAAGAAAGGGTGGGTTTTTTTATCTACATGTATAACTTGAGGCATGTGTATTCAAAAGCCAATCTAAACATGAAACTAAATTAAGGGTGAGGCACTCAGGGTGAAAAAAGAGAGAATATTTAGTGGAACAGGGCATGGAACAGAGTTAGAAGGAGGTAGGATTTAACCTAGAATTTTCTGTCAGGAGGAATACAGTGGAGAGAGGAGATTAGATATGCCTCACCAGTCAATCTTTAGACATCCCTGTTCATACAGTATACTGTGCACTTATATGCATCACATTTAGGCTTTTTACCACTACGATGAAAGTTGAGTCATGTTGGGGATTTGAATGCAGGTGTCTAAATGCTAATGGCCTGCCATATCAAACACTATATGAGTAGCCCTGACTGCCCATCACATTCAGCTGCGTCCGATTAGAAAGTGGGGAATGGCAGCAACGGTGATATAAAATAAGTTTTATATCCTAATTCAGTACGTTAAAGCACTAACCCAGCACAAGAGCAATCTTCCCCTGAGCTGACTCTCATCAATATTGTTAAGTTATAAAGCCGAATGACAACAGGTGGTGAATATCTCCGCTAGACCTCCATGATGCACCTTGCTAGCTGAAGGTTATCTGCCTGGACAACTTTATTGTTTTGGGGATGAGGGATGGTCGGATGTTGGACAGCAGTTCCAGTTGTCTGAGAGTCACGTTGGCAGTCAATCGGGAAGCGAGCAGCGATGAAGCATATTTTACCCTACGGAGAAATCGGCCTCCCCACCACGCCGCCTTCCGTGGTTGGGGCTGTCGCAGGCCGCCTTCGTCCCCCTAAGTGCAGACGTGCCGAGCGGCAGCAGCACCGCCAGCGGCATCCCGTCCCATACTTTCAGCCAGAACCTGCAACGCTCATCCCCAGGATGGAACCAGCAATCTCAACAATTGTTAAATTTTAGGTCTCTTAGCCCTTGTTACTTTGGTGCTGCAGCCCCACTATGTCACTGCATACCAAACTGGAAGAAGACCTGCTAGCTTGTTCTCACGGTACTTTTATGATATTTTAAACCAACATCTAATTCCTGGTTGGAGACAGCAATTAGGGGCGCCTTGGACTGATTGATGCCCATTGGTATTTCTTTGGTCTTGGACCAAGGTAAGACCAAAGAATTGTGGCTGTGGTTGTACCTTTATGAGGACAAAAGCAGTAAACTCATAGGTTTTTCATAGGTTGTGAAAACTATGTAAACTGCTAGAGAAGGACCAGCAGACTATCTAGCTGTGAAAACAGACTAAGACGGGGAGATAGAGAGCCGGTACTATCCCCTGGGTGGCCCTCTGTAGTACTCACCACTCAGGAATTCTTACTCAGTGAGCGGTGGGCGGCCGTCCTTTCATTGTCAGTAGCTTTTTTTCCACAAATAGAAAATGCATCTGAAAGGAATTTGTGCGTTTGGTAGTGTGTTTCTACCCTGTGTCAGGGAAAACGTCCCCTTTGGCGTTCCGGACCAAGTGAATTGTTTTGATCAGTTCTTGTTTTTTCGGCGCAGCAAGTGTTGGCTAGCTTTAAAGAATTTGGCTTGTGAAGACATATCCAATGGACGTATCCTTCAAAATACATGACCCTTTTTCAGACATTAGCTTTTCAGTTATTTTACTACAGCAAGGCCTGGGATCTGTCAAAGCAGTTTAGGGGGCTTCTGAGGGGTACAATGATGGAGAATTGGAAGATCAGTTTTCGCTTTGTGACCAGCACAATTCAGTACACAGTGTTACTTAGGTTTCAGTGGCTGTAGTATTGGTTCAAATTGACAAAATAAATTCTCTTCTTCTCAGAGACTGTCTCTCTCTAATGGGTGATCTAACACATATAATACCCGGTGTTATCAAACACAATTCCTGCTCTGCTGCTTTTGAGCAAGGCATAAAAGTGTAATATCCAGCTCCCGCAGAACTGTTAGATAGCACATCATAACAGTTCTGCGGGAGCTGGATATTACACTTTTATGTTCAGCATCAAGACAAAACAAAGCAACACTGGACTGGATGTTCAACTGTGGAGGAAGCAGCACTTAAACGCACGTTGTGACACAAGCATGGAGTGGATGTTAAAATGGAACCAGCGAGGCAAACGCTGTATAAGAAATTATCAGCAAGGCAGCCACAGCCACAGCCTTCGAGATATGCCACCCCCATAGGATCCACCTCTCACGCCATGTTGCTCGTTGTCGACATATTCAATATAAGATAAGGGCCTATCTCCAGACGACAGATACACAGGTAATTTAACCTACAGGGAGGGAGCTAAAGGAGGTTCCCTGTTTGCTGTATCATTGAGACGGGTAAGGAAAAAAAATACGACAATATTTGTGCGTGTTACTCTCGTGTCCCAAGTGTCTAAACACAGCAATTTAGAAATCAGTGAATTTCACTCTGCAGAGAAAAAAAAAGAGTGTGTCTGAAACATCATACAAACATCCATCTCAACTTTTAAAGAAACAAAAAAATTGATCACTTTTTTGAGATGCTCAGTGACGCAGCGCCTGTCTGATAATTTGCTGATATCGACACCTAGTATAAATGATGCCTGACACGGCAATGGAGGAAAACTAGGCTAACAGTACCTGCAGAGGAAGAGTCTTTAGAAGATAAGATGACAGAGATGACAAATAGGATTCTCATCAGATTAGGAGAGAGCGAGCAAAAAGTTAGATAAGAAGGAGAGCACAAAGTTATTTTGAGATATGGCATGAAAACTCCACTGATCGCGCATGAACAGACGATCTTGTTTTCTCCTCCCGCACAAGACAACAACAGAAAAAATGAACATTTTAGACATTTACAAATGAGAACAGATGGGATACATCGCTAGAATTAGTCTACAATATGGTGAGAGACATTTGCCAATGTAATATAATGTTCTGCTTGTCTTAACACAAAAAACACCAACACCTTCACCTGAAAGACGGTTGATAAAAACAAAATAACTGATTTACTTTATCACGGAAAGTCTAAATTTAGAGGAGCGTCTCTGAAAACCAGATGAAACCTCTCTAATGAAGGCAAAGCACGGCTTGATTATTATCTGACTGAAAGGAAACCCCGAAGCAGATCACGAGGCTCCGCTTAATGAAGACCCCCAGTAAACAATACCAACTGGCATATTGTGAAGTATGATTACGCTACAAGGTTGTGATCAAGAGATAGCAGCAATACGAAGCGTCTCCATTTTCGAAATTGCGTGCTCTGTTCTAAATGACCGGCAGCGATATTAATCAGAAATGAAAAAGCATATCATCATCATGACTAAGATGCCATCAGAAGACAAACCAGGTATTTTCATTTATTTATTCATGCATTATTATTATTGACTTGTGAGATTACCGGCACATAAAATGCCCAATACAAAGGATCTAATATAGGTACAAATTCTGCTTTGCTTTTATATCACATTATACTTCTAATAAATTTCATATTACATACATATTATATTATAGACATATTTTATGTGATGGTGAATATGAAAGACTAACCACAGGATCGCTTCCTCTCCGACAGTACTGACCGTGCCACAGTGTGCCAGTGCCTGCAATCGGCCAAAACAGTCTTAGATGTAGGTCATTTTATTTGACTCTGTTTCCTTATGGAATGAAACAAGCATAATGCATAGTGTGTATATATGGATGTCCTAATGCATAATGAGGACACTCAGGATCACAGCTATTACTACAATATAACTCTAAGTCATTTGGCAAATGACTAAGAGTTAATATTATGCTTTCTGTTACTATCCTACCCTTTATTCAATATTATTATTATTATTATTATTATTATTATTATTATTATTATTATTGTTGTTGTTGTTGTTGTTGTTGTTTCATAGTACTTATATTTATTGTAGCCTAAATGTTTGAAAGGGAATTATAATCTTGACTTATAATTGTCAACACGGTTAACCTTACATGGTGCATACTAGGCTTAACTGTTCTGTAAATTAAGCAAATTAGGCGAAATGTGATAAATTCCACAATTAGCATTGTAGGTTTATCACCTTAGTGATGTGGGCATGATGCCTCTAAATAAATAAATCATCAGCTACTTCTCTTGAACTTGGAGGAAGTTTATTAAAGGCAGGCACTACAGATCTGAAGCAAAGTGAACAGAGTAGAATAGAGTACGATTCCAGTTAGCGGGGTATAGTGGCATTGCTAGGATGCAACAACATTAGGGGCTTAGCCCCACCAGGCTCCAGCCATTTTTCCACTCTGGGCCAACTGTCCACCAGGGGGGGAGGGAGAAAGTGTTCTTATTACGCATGGTGCTCGGGAGCGATCGGGACGCAGTGCCCGCCCTACCGGTTTATTTTAGATTGGGGGCTCTTCACGCCTTACGATGCCACTAGCGGAGTAGTTAATATGCTGCATGTTCCCAAGATACCAAATAGTTGGATTATTCAAGGAACATCTCTTATTTGATTATTCAAGGCATATCAATAGCAGAATACTGAAATACAAATAGTTGCTTTTCGCAAGGAAAAAATAAAATAAAATAATGGAGCAAACAAATGTTTATACTAGACATACACAATGCTGTGCATACAAAGCCACGGCTATATCCATGTACTGGTACATGGCATACACTGCACAAGGTACGAAAACAGTCAAGTACATTGGATATGTTGCAGACCCTTGAAAAACACCTACATTGGAAAAACAGGATGTAATATTAGAAAGATAACACACATCTAAGGAATTCTCACATATTTTCCAACATGTGAATATTTTGTCATTGGTATTCAATAGTATATTACAAAATATACTGACTTGTAAAATGATATATTTTGAATGGTGCGGAATATATAAATATCTTTTGATATATCATCTTACCCTTCACAGTTTGTGAACATTTTTGAATGAATAAATATATTTTTCAATTATTTTTTTTATATATATATGATAGCAATCTTAATGTCTGTGACATATATTTACTGGTATTTTTAATACCAGTGTTATGTGAAATTGCATGCAAAAAATATTGTCTCCATACAAGCGGAATATTTTGGTTGTGTAAGGGTATGACAGGAAACATATTACAGAAGAAAAAACAATAGTAGCCTTGGTGTGTATTCTCTTTGTGTCGGGGTCAGCCCCCCACAAAATGAAATCTCAAATCCCAATGAATCGGATGACATTGTTAATGAAAAGCTCTGTAATTTTTTTATGGGGCAATCAATGGTGCCGATCACTTGGGTTGAGTCCCAATGATCAAAATAAAAGACTTTACAACATGTTCATGTTCCTTTAATGTTGATTGTACAATGATAGTACAGTAGGAGCCACTTAGAGAGGGCAGCTGGAACATGACGGGCCAGGCAGATCCGTGGCTGGGGCGTGGCTAATCCAATGCAGGGTCACTGCCGGGTCCCTGTCGGGTCCCTGCTCGGATCCGGCCTGTTATGATATCCCCCTCAATTACGCAATCCATGCGCCGGCGCCTGGGAACGCCCCCAGGCTGCATTTGTGAAAAGCAGTTGCAATGCTTTATCTGTCCACCAGGAGGAGTGGTTCAAAACAGAAAGCAACTCGCGTATGCAGGATAATCTTGCATTTATTTAATGAAAAATATATATGTTTTGGAATGGAAGATATTTTCTGTACATCTAATAGAATCGACATATACATCTCTGATTTTAAAGAGCAAATGATTTGAAAGAATGAATAAGTGTTTTTTTCTTGTAGATGTATTTAATTGAATGAGCCTAATGAAAACACTGTGCTTAACCATGTGAAACAGGGCCACTTTTTCAAATTCAATTTTGACAGCTACAGGCTTAGCACACCTCCCTGCCCGAACCCCACTCCTCTACCTGGGCGAAGAGCACTTTGCTGCAGATCTATTCATCCATCAATCCCATCCTATTTGATCCGGAACCCGCAGACCATTAAAGTTTATTTCTTAAAGCCGTTCAGACGGACCGGGGAACTGCACCTCACACCTTAAATCACATATTTTCGAACAAATTTGATTTTACTCAAAATAACTGAAATATCACCATTTAATAGCAAATTTAATGGCAAGACTTAATGTATCGCAATACTCCCTATACCGTGCGTTTTCACACCACAGGTACTTTTTCATAGTTCTAATAACTTTTTGGAGGACGCGTCCATTTTATTTTGTCCACACTGCAGGAACTATTGTAGGAACGATCATTGTTCTTAAAACTCAGTTTTGAGGAACTTATTTCGCTCCTACTCCAGGGCAGGGACTAACTGTCACAAGAGGTGCCGGTGATTGGTCCAGACCTAAGTCCATGGTCCCTCGGACTGATCGCCCAGCTCTTGTATGCATCGAATGGCGCAAGAGCCATGAACACCTGCAATGCGTACACCTCAGGCCGGTGCTCTCCCCGCACAAAGCTCTGGCAGTAAAATGTCTCTTCCTAGTGTGCGGGTATGGCTCTGGTGGAGACGTCTGGTGAGGGATTTGGCTCTACCGTAGTGGCACTGGAACATCTTGGGTGGCTGATGCTGGATTGGGGTGCTGTTGGTCCTCTCCTGCTCTGCCAGAGTGTATGAGCCCAAAGAGACGTCTCCTGGCAATAGGACTTGGCTGATCTTGTAGTGCTGGTGAAGTCGATGGTACATGGTCATGTGCTCTCGAGTCATTAAGTCTGTCCTTCATAGCCTCCAGCTCAGGAATCACGGCAGCATGTCTCCTGCATTGCTTCTTCTGCTCTGGCGCCCGAAGTTGGGCTTCCAAGACACTCAGTCGCTGATGGATTTCACTAAATCCAGTTGAGTACAATACCGCTGTGCGCTGGTTATATGACAAGAATGCAGCATCGCACCAATGGTGGCAGCCTAAAAAAAATAATAATAATTAGTCATTTACATATCTACATCCACATATTTTGGGAGGGAAAAAAATAGTTTGATAGTGATCTGTATCTTTGAGTAACATTATCATCAACTTGTCTCTTTCTTTTTCACCAATCTGACTTTAGGGTTTGGTTTGATCTGTGGGGTTGGCGACAGCCTAGATACTGCAGATGGCTGCGGCCTTTTTTGGGTGTGTTGGGATGGCTTTTTTGCTAGTAAGAAAACGAGATTACAAATTAGGCTACATGACAACTGAAAGTTGAGAATAACACGTTTGCACTCGCACTCGAATTTTAAAGATATGGTAGACCGGACAGTAGGGGTGGATAGGGGATGATATGATGCTAATTTGTACAAAGATTGCAATAACATATATTAAACACAATTATTTAATGTCTGTTATTGTATATAATAGCTTATACAAGACATAACGTAGATAGAAACAAAACAATTGAAATCAATCCACAATTTTTATTTTAGCCATTTAAGTGCGACATTCATAAGAATACAACATATTCTGGCTACTCCGACATGTACATTAGAATGGGCTCCTCGCTCTCTAGCTATGAACATCCGGGTTTAAGTACGTTGCACAGCAATTTTTTTTTAAATATTTTTACTGCCACAAAAGGGGGAATAAATAACAACACATACTTGAAGTCAATTTTTATTTTTACTTTGTGTATATTGATTTAATTATATGTGAAGAATAGTTTGTATTTTTCTGAGATGGAAGTTACTTGAGAAAAGGTTTGGTATTTTTTCTATTACTGCCGTTTGCACAATAAATGCTCTTAAAATACCTCTGTACTATGTGAAATATTCACCTTTGTTGCCAGACGTTGAGGTATCTCAGACGTGTTAAAACTGGGGGGGGGGGGGGGGGGGGGCACTCTTCTCGTTGCCAAAAACAAAGTTGTGCAAGTGGTGCTTCAGCCAGTTCTGTGTGCTATTTCTCTGTAAACTAGGATTGTGTTTATGGTTAAGTGGGATCGTATTGGCAAGGTTTCCCGTAGCATACTTCAGCCAATCCCAGAAGTGTGTTGGTCGGTTTGGTTTATGGGATGCATAGCTCCTCCACTGTTGAGCTCTTGGATTGGCTGTGAACCAGTGGTTCAGGTGTCCATTTTCCAGGCGTATCTTCCATTGATGTGTCCGTTGCAAACAATTAAACGATGGGAGGCGGTTCCCGCCTGAGAGCCAATTTATTTTTTCTTTCTTTCTTTACATCTCACTTTGGTAATAACATTTAGAGCCATGAATGTCCCCACGGGCAGAGCGCATATTGTCATTGGTAATGGCTTATTCTCATGTCATCATTAGAACACTTTATTTTGTCACTTTCACTTGGTACTCTGAAAAACATTTAACAGCCGAAACATTGTGCCACAAAGAAAGATGAGTTGAGTGTGCAAAATACAGCTGTATATGTGCAATGTATTCTGTAGATGTATTTGCCATAATTAGTTAATTTCATTAAGTGTGATAAGCATGATACAATCTACAGATGCAATCATACACAACCATGAGGCATTCGTGCATACCAAATTTCCACCTTTGGACTATTTAAAATGTACACGGCAGCACATCTGAACAGTTTATTGGAATCTGAGGCAATTCGGGCATGAGTGGAAAAAAGGAGGGTGCAGATTGTAGGCAGCTTCTGCCATAGAAGCAGTTTATTGTGCACAAAAATAAAAGAGCTTCATAGTAAACGGGCCATGCACTGCCACCCTTAGCCAGTTGGAGCCCAAGGAAACTGCCTATATGGACTATCTGTGCCAAGGCCTGCGCTTGCCAATCACACTTAACTTCCTCAGAAGCTGGAAATGTTTCATTGCACATCTGTTTACGGTCCAGATTTATTCATTAAATAGACTAAAATATAGAAACAAAAGAAATACAAACAAACACATCTGTCCCGAGTCTGTCCTGAGGTGTCACACCTTATAGTACATCTTAACTTAACTCTAGTAAGTTCAAATCCCTTAGTATTTCTCAATTCTTTTCAAGCATCTGATAAGCTACACATTTATCTGTGATTTTATTTGCATATTTGGCTTGGTACTTCATGACATATTATTTGTTTGGTCCATGTTGCATTATCACTACATTCTAACCATACTTGAGTTTCCTTTTATTCAAGACTGAGACTGAAACAACAAGACAAACAACTGACACAAAAATACTTTCAAAAGAGAGTCATCACACATTCAAAGACTTTATTTTCCATCCCAGTAGTGCACACACTATAGGGTCGATGATCACAGGTGATAAAACACCTCCTTATGATTCTCTTAAAGTGTCCTAACAGACAAACAGAATTCTAAATTCTGACCTAAACAGTGTAAGGTGTCAAGATTTGGTACCTCACATAAGATAAAGTAATGAAATCAAGCTGAGTTTCGACGGTAGGTCCGCAATAAATTTAAAATGTGGTAACATTACATTTGGTCACTGGGTTGACATTCCCTGTTTGGGCACTATTAACTTGGAGGCTGTCTTGATAAGCTAGAGCAGAAAGAGAAGCCTACATGGTATAAGTGAATATCGAACCTTGCAGTCATTCAGAAAAAATGCAAAAAAGTGCTAAGGTCGAGTGTTGAGCTAATTTTGTATTAGAGTGGGTTGTTTGGAAAAACGTGTTCTCTGTGTTCAACTTTTTAACATCTAAAGTTTTTACCTGGCTTATTAAAAAACACAGAATTGTCAGCAAGGAGCTACTACTTTCAGGTTCTATGTGACTACTTGCCTGTAAAATGTATTGATTTGGTGGAGAATAGGGCACAGAGACACAGATGATGGGATTGAGAAAACACAGTTTATTGTAGAGAGTGGGCTGGGTGGAACAAGCCCAGGAGCAGATGGACGCGTGTCAAGACGAGTGCTCCTCTCCTGTGTGTGTTTTCGGGATGGGGGTTGTACATGTTGCTCGTTAGACCAACCAACGATCAGCCACACTAATCTGGGGGCCCAATTACCTCGACCTAGGACAGCTGTGGCTACCCAAACCACACCAACCCCACACCACAATAGATAATGAAGGTTTTAAGCTTGGCAAGGAAACATTTAAATCGTATTTCCTCTTCCGAGACCTCAGTATCCACAGTCCGCTATGGCAGACCTTTAACCTCATCAGTGTGTGATTTGTATTGCTGGCTCCCTTGAGAATCCACTCCCCTGTGCTTAATGGACTATGTTCATAATCACTAATCATCCCCAGCCGTTGCATCTGATATGTCTAAAATAGGGATCCAGTGATCCAAAGAAAATATCATTTGTCTCTTCACTAAGCATTTTAAAGGGCTTTACAAAAGTACAGAGGAGACGGGGCTGCATTTTGGAAGTAAACATTAAAGGACTGGTTTCTCTATTTTTCAACCCAGGCCTGATCAAACCGTTGAGTCCCATCATGTTTTACTGTTCATTGCACAACCTCTCTGAATGTTTTACAACTGAGAAACCTACCACTCTGCTGCAGTTTCTCACTGTGCTTAAATGCAGTTCAAATGCTTCTCCTTGAGAAAACTGTATTACTGGATAGTCCAAAATGTCCATGTGTATTTTTTTTTAGCATGTTAAAGTAACAGTTATATCACATGCTGTTTAAAACTACTTTTCTGAAGTTGCCACAGAATACATACAAAGCCTAATGTTGGCTACAGCATGTTGGCAGTAGGAAGCAGCTCAACTTCCTCTTTCGAATCTCAGACTTATTTTAGTACAGATTTAGCCAAATGGGCATATTTGAAAGAGTGCAGTCAATAAGACCCTGAAAAGATCTATGCTTGTGACCATTTTCTATCTTCAGCATTACATATAAAGACAAGGCCTGCTTTGAAAATTGGCAAATCTATCCTTTAGTAAAGGCGGTATCAGAAAGAAATTTTTGGGGTTCTGTAATTCCTTGATCCAACACTTTACTGCATAGTCTTGTCTGTATGTTATTTCCCCCCCCCAAAATGCTTACAAGGCTGAGCATGCTGGGAAATAGAAGCAGTTTGAGTTCCTGTTGCCGTGCAGTCGGACGTGCTAGACCCAGATAAAGCCTTCTGGCGGTGGTATTAAATTCTTCCCTGATGAAAGCTGACTTGGCATTGTTTAATCACCTTGATGTGGCCAAACTAAACCTGGTGTACAGTAACTGGTGTGCAGGACTGTCCCTGCCCACTTTTTGAGGTTAAGTCAGTGTTACCCTCCAGCTTTCTGGTGTTCTGTTGTGCAAGTCATCGCGTCTAATGGAAAAGACCCCAAAGGCCAGAATTCTATGTATACACAGATTTTTCCATGTCATAAACATAAGGTTAACAAAGTTATCAAAGTTGCTTAGGTGGGAATGTTGAATTAGTAAAAGTTGTAACACAAAACCCACTTAAATAGTCAACAATCCAAAAACACCTATCAAACTTTCCATTTCCTTTAATGCTATTGATGCCTCGGATCCAAGGCGCCTCTGGTATTTCATCCGGGACACATTTAATCTCCGTCTCCATCTCTCTCTCTCTCTCTCTCTCTCCGCAAAGAGCCTCCTCACTCTGCATGGTGTCTTATCGGGTCGCTTGCATCTCCGCTTCACTCAAACATTTGCTCAGCACTGTGAAATGGAGAGAGCGGAAACTTCTCGCATTTAAACTATGTTCTCATTGTTTGGTAAAGAGAACAAAGTGACACAAGAAGAGCCCATAATAGTGTTCATAATATTGTTCGCTAAGAAACAAAATGACAATAGTTTCTTGTATGTTTTTTTTATGAGTACAATTGTACCTTGTTCTCATCGCACTAAAAAATATAATATGAAAATCCTCAAACAAATTGCCAAGTTATGGTAGTGAATTACAGTAATCGACCATTTGATGCTCTCCTGCCTAACGTATAAAGAGTAAGGTAATCAATACACCTGAGGAGGTGGTCGCGGTATCTGTGGGTGGTTGGTGGCGACTCGGCCCATGTGAATTATTCATCGGTGGAAAGCGTTTGGTAAGTTTCTCTGAGGAGCGGAATAACGGCCTGGCCTTATCACTTTTTATCTCAGAAGCTGCAGTAATGGAACTCCTAACACTTAGCGCTTAATGGTTGTGTCGGCAGCGGCAACATGATCTAAGACCATTAGGGGTTTACGTGTTTTGAACCTCAGCACAAAATACAGGGCCTTTGTAGCCTCTTATCTGCCCTGCCGGGTGGACGAAAAGAAGCGGAAAGCTATAAAAGGTGTGAAGACAATCGAAAGATTTTCTTGCACAGGGTCAGCTTATCGAAGAGGTTACTTAGAGTTTAGCACATAGATGTGATGGTTTGCTGTAAATATCGCTGATAGGTTCAACTGTCACCAACTATCACCGTTTGTTGATGATTCATTAATTTGCTGAGGAGATACATGTACATTCTTGTGTTTTTGTGATCGACTGTGAAATCTTCAGTGTAAATTCACCAATACTGTATATTATGGACAGGGTGTGTTTCGTACAGTAATAGTTTTGGTGCATGTGATGAAAGCAGATTAAGCAGGAAGGATGGTTGGTTAAACTCCATTATCAGCGCTGGAGGGTTGATTACAGTGGCGGATATAAAATGTATCCCATCCTGTTTTTGTCCAAACGAAATTAACGGGATTAAATTGAACTGGTGTATCGCAGGGCTCATCGTTGCTTCAAAGCGATAATCCAATGTTTTCTTTTAAAAAATCCATAAAACCATACTCAATTTTTTTTGTTGGCACGTCTTTAAGAAACAGCGATTCAATGTATTTTTGCTATGCATACGCTTATCTCAATTGTATAATACTATAATATATAATAGTATAATACCTGGAAATATTGCATGTCTCACCGTATTGACATGAATGATGATCATATCTGACCTGTGATTGTGTGATCACATCTAAAACAATAGAAAAATGTTTTTTTGTTAATTTGAATTTGAAAATTAGAAGAAAAATATGATTTCCAGACATTTCTGAATTATCATTTTCTGAATTATTTCCATTTATGCATTGGGCAAGGCCATGCCATTTTTTGATGCAATTTTAACTTTAAAACCATTACTGTAAGTTTTATTTTATTAGATTGCAGTGAAGTCTATTTAGAATAAATGTAATAAATGTAATGTATGTATAAATGTTGACATTTTCCAATTTTGCTTATGATATTGCAGTACCCAAACCTATGTAATTCAACAGCATATTTAATATATTATATAGTTCAATATTTCATGAGGAACTGATAGAGGAAAATATTTTTATGTCAAACCAAAAAGTATTTTATCTGAAAATAAATTGTGATAAGAGAATACATGTTGGAAACCAAAATATTTCATCATTTAGGAACATAGAAAGCAATGCCTCAACATTTTACTGATAAAACTTGTGATAGTGGTATGTTGGATTTGTTTGGTATGTGGTGCTATTTATGGTTCTGTTTAGCACCTACTAATAAAAAAATATTGTTTTCCTGTTGAATATTTGGTGATTCAAGGAGACTTGAATGTGCAACCCCCTTCATTTTACAGCAGCCCCTGAGACCAGAATCCAGATGTCGTTTTACGTACATAACAACGTCCCCTGTGTGACATTTGCAGAGAGGTTTTACTGTTCTACCTGGGCCATTAGAAGGTTTTCCAGCAGCGAGTTTTGTCTTTGGAAGAACCCACTTCCACCGACCCAGCAAGGAGGAGATTCCCACTGGACTGATTACGGAGGGTTCACAAGGTTGCCGTACATATGCCCAATTAGTTTTTAATGAAGACAAGTGGCAATGCACTCCAGCTTTGCTGGTGTCTTCCTGCTCACCACTAGACCACTCACTTCATTTTGACCGTGAGTGAGAAACTTGGGCGTCATGGAGGAGACCAAGTCAGACCGAGTGATAATTCATTACTTCTCAGGTGATGCTCGAACTACCGTTTGCTTGTACTTAAGTTTTCAAAATGTGATGTGATCGGCCGCCACATCCAAACTCGGATCCAAGCCAACAAGACAACAATGGTCTCTATCTGTGAGGTTGAAGGATAGGATAGCCCTTGTTAAAATGTTGGTTACCATCATTTATTACTCACTTGACACTTTACTATTGAGAAATGTACCACTCTGCTGCAGCTTCTCACTGTGCTTAAATGCAGTCCAATGGGGCAAACATTTACGCCTAAAAGGAACTAATCTCCTTTTTGAAAACAGGGAGCTGACAATATTGCCAGATAGTCTTTATATGTTAAACCAGGAAAAAAAAGTGGTCACAGATCATGCATGCATTTATCAGGTTTTCAGCATTTATTGACTCTTTTGCAATTCAGCAAACGTACTGCTCATGGAAGATGACGAGAAACAGGAAGTTGTGGTGCTTCCTACTGGCAACCTTGTATTGCCAGTGTAGTTTCTTGATGAATTTGATGTGTTGATGAAGAAGGAGAGACCGCTGACGCTGACTTGAGTAAAATAATAGATTTATTACAAAAGAACAGCATCAGACCAGACTTGCCTAGGACCTCCGGGAGAGAACCGAGCCGGATGGATTCTCTGTCGAAGAAAGAAGAAACAGTCTTTATTTGTCACACAACACACCACACTACAACACATGCTTGCACACACACACATACATGCACTTGCTTTGATGGTGGCCGGTGAAATGGATTCTCTGCATTTGACCCATCCTGGCTTGTCCTTCCTCCGGGGGCACAGCCAGGAGCAGTGGGCAGCATACGTGGACGCGCCCGGGGACCAGGTGATAAGTGTCCATCGCTGGTCAGACGATGATGGGTGCATGTTTTTGGTGGGGGTCCTTACTGACGTGAGGTGGAGGAAACCCCATGTGAGCATGGGGAGAACATGCAAACTCCACACAGAAAGGCTCCTATTTGGGAGATAACCTGCCGGAGCACGGTGCCAACAGCGCCCCAGGCGGGAATCGAACCCGGGACCTTCTTGCTGTGAGGCAGCAGTGCAATGCAGTGCATTCACCATTTGGTTCCCCCACATAGGTCACAGGTCACATTTCACCTCCCTTATCACCGGGACCCCTGGTGATGTGCTCTCTCTCTCGGGACCCCTGGCATTATCTTATACGATGGGGCTGTCTTGGGACGCCACACATTCCAAGACACCTCACCAGTGTTTAGGATTTGGATATACTTTTTGGATGTACTCTTTATGTACAGTACTTTTTGCATGAGCGTAAGAAATGAGAAACAGGAAGTTGTGGCTGGTCTCAATTGAATCACGTGTTAAATCCGACCATCTTCCATGAATTATAATTTTTTTATCGCACAGCACACAGCCCTGTCCCCTGTCCTCCACGTCGCCTTGTTAGCTCGTCCCCTGTCAGTGAGATGGGGGACACGGGCGACATAGGCGGGGGACACGGGGGGCGGCACCTGGAGAGCGTGAAGAGATGCGACCCGCTACGGCGACCAGGGAAATGGAGATCATTGCCTTGGTCATGGGTGACAGGGCTCAGTCTTAGAGTAGAGCGCTCTCTCTCTCTCTCTCTCTCTCTCTCTCTCTCTCTCTCTCTCTCTCTCGCTCTCCCTCCATACACCATCACTTAGTCATTATCATTTCTGTCGCTACTAAGCGTTTTGGATGAATATTTAATCTATCTGTCTATTTTTGTATTATTTGCAAAGTGGTGTCACATTATCTAACCCTTTATTATTATTAGTTGTTATTCCCATTTTCATGCATATGACACGGGTGATTATCCATGGCACTCCTGACCCATTTAATTGAGTTAATTAATGAGTGGGTGATGTCGGATGACAGTGATATTCATTTTAATGTGTTTATGGCATGAAAGAAAGACTCGACGAGTCACGTTATCAACACAAGTTAAGTTTTATGGACGAAAAAATAATTATCAAGTCAAGCCAGACATCATTTGTTCCCGACCTTTGCTGTCCTCTTTAAAGGAGATAATCATTTTGCTGTGTAGCGAGAGAGATAGAACTGGTTTTACATAAATATTTCCAATGTTTTTAAATAGTAAATTCCTGTGGAACTCGGTTTACCCAAAGGCTTAAGACTTATTATACAGAAAATAGTGGTTTGTTTTTTTTTACCCGACTATGGGACATTGCTAGCGGCTGGCTCCAGGGTTGTGGTTCCCCCGGCCATATGTGACACTTGACACATCTTGAAATAATGTAATAATGGGACAATGTTGACAAAATGACCAAATTTTGTGAACAAACTTTACTTGCACAATGTCGTTGGCTAGTTTGAAACTTTTGACTTTGGATGGATTTCCAAAGTTATTCACTATGAGAGAAGAATTCTCCATTGGGGAGAATTTTCAGCATATATATTAAATACATTTCAATTTTTTTACTATATATAATTTGTTTTTCATATATTTCTATAAATATAAATGTTGCAGTTTATACCTTTATGTATTTTTTCTCATATATTTCCATACATTTTGATTTTGCAGTATTTATATATTATTTTTCCATGCATTTTCATAAATATTGATTTTGCAGCATATATGTATTTTTGTCATGTATTTCTAGAAATGTATATTTTGCAGTATATACAGATTTTTTCATATATTTCCAAAAAAAATGTATTTATATATTGAGAAAGAGATGTATTTATTTATAATTTACAATAATATAACTTCAGCTTATACAACAAACAAAATAACTAATCAAAATAGAATAACACATACAAATGTATTAGGACTTTATTCTCTAAAATCTGACACAAGCTATACTGCAGTGTTAATGTCCAGCATAAGGAAAATAGTCAAGTCTGTTGGTTTTTAAAAAATAACTGACATCAGCATCAGCTTCTTAAAGTTGTACATTTGAATTCTCAAGTTCTAAGGGACGATTCATGCAGGTTTGAGAAAAACGTGAGTAAAATGTATGTTTTTTTTTACAGTGGACATAATCTTTTTGTATTCCTAAATGGCCAAAACATTTTTGCAATTTAGGTTACTCCTGATCCGAATCAAGATTTGTGTATTATTTCAGAACTTTGCATCGCTGGAGGTCTGTTATTGTGAGGCAAGACTCGCAAGCTCGGTGACCCGCGGCTGCTAAGCTGCCTCAAAGGCAGAGAGATTTCTTTATGTTTTGCCGTCTTGCAGAGGGGATCGGCGCACAAGCTCGTCAGCAGCCCAGCAGCCGACCAGCAATCCTCCTGCGCCTGAGATAATCATTATCATCATCATTATTATAATCATCATCATTTGTTATTTAAACTTGTGGCCAGCATACCTTATTGTGTAAGGTGACAATAAATACTCTCACCATGTTGGCGCACCACGGCCAGAAAGACTCCGTCTCCCTCCCTAAACCCTTACCTTTGGGCAGAGACTCCCATAAGTGGCATCCAACATGGGGGCCGGGAGGGGCAGGGTGCCAAGTGAAAGGCCCCCTGGAGCCGATCTACTGGCTGTGGAAATGCATCGTGGACCTGGAGGAGAAGCGTGACTACCTCCACTGCCAGCGGGGGCATGTCCTTGCCAGCGTGAACTCCCTGGAGCACGCCGTGACCGGCTGCAGGCCCGCCGCCGACCCGGAGCCAGCCAGAGGACCAGACCCACGTCCGACCCCAGGACATGTGGGATTCGCCAGGTCCGCAGCCCATCGCGATGCCTCCGAGAAGAATGTCCGGGGGGGACCCACACAGGATTCACCGGGTCCCCAGCCCATCACAGTGCCCCAGGGGACAATGGCAGGGGGGGGCATTACGTCCAACCCCAGGACCCACGTGGAATTCGCCGGGTCCCCAGCCCGACGGAGTACCCCAGAGGACAATGTCAGTGGGGGTGCTCCTTCCGACACCAGGACCCATGCGGGATTCACCGGGTCCCCAGCCCCTCCTGATGCCTAAAGGACAAGGTCCAGGGGTGGGGCGCCATGACCAACTTTGGTGCCGCCGGTCTTGCCATTCTCTCCCCTTCCCATGCCCCTCTCTGTCCCCCATCAGCTCCCAGGGGGGTACTGCCGCCCGAAGTCAGAGAGCTGCGCAGACGTCTGGCAGGGCTGCGGACACTGCAGGTGGTCCGGCAACAACCGCCACAACTGTCCTCAGATGGAACTCGGCAAGGTGGTCCAGGTCGCCGGCCTGCCAGACCCCTCCCCCGGTCGGAAAGATGCCTACCAAGTACTGGGGGGCTACAAGGGGGTAGACATTCAACTTTGCTGGACTCAGTCTGTTCGCAGACGATGATCCAGCAACACCTGGTTCGACGGCGTCACAGGTGGAGGTTCTTATGTGCATAGGAATATTCACATGTATCCGATGGTCCGGCTCGAAATCTGTACAAGGGAAAAAAGCATAGGGTACAGGCTGCGGTTAGTTCCCGCCTGTCGCACTCCCTGATTTTGGCCATGGATTGGCCAGGGTTTGACCCATTGATGAGAGAGGCTGGGGGAGTGCTTTCACAGTCGGTAGGAAAGGAGTTTTGCATAGCGCACGGTGACGCAGAGGTGTCATTGGCAGGCGCGATGGGTACAGGGGCGGCAGGATCCCACATAGGATCTACGTTCGATTTAACTTTCCCTATCGATGATATTCCGCTGGACCAGTCGCGAGACGACACTCTACGACAGACAGCCTTTGAGTGGGTAGGTAAAATCGATGCCGTATTGATGTGCCCAGACGCCGTGCTCACTCACCCGTATTTTGCGGAGATTAGGGACAGGTTATATCGAGTGAGCCGTGACACTCAGACAGGAGAGGAGATAACCCAGTTGTTGGTGCTGAAGAGCCGCCGAGAAATGCTCTTCCAGGTGGCTCACCATAACCCAATGGCCAGTCAGTCACAAGAAAACAGTGGAAAATGGCTTCTTTTGGTTGGGCAGATGTGCGTAAATGGTGCGCTGCGTGTCCTGAGTGCCATTTAGTCAACCTTCCGGCCACGCCATGAGTGCCGTTGAAGCCCCTACCCATAGTTTAGGTCCCGTTCGAAAGACTTGGTATGGACCTCATCAGGCCCTTAGACCGCAGTGCCTGCGGGTGTTAGTGTTGATCCCTACGTCCAGCTCTTACTTGCTCGCAAAGTGGCAAAGGCCTTTTGTGGTCACACGGCGAGTTTGCCAGGTCGATTATGAGGTCAAGTGGTCTGACAGGCAGGGGACGACACAAATATATCACCTAAACCTCTTAAAAGAATGGAGGGAGGGGGCGTCCGTGGCTCTGGTCACGCCAGTCATTGAGCGGGATGAGTTGGGGCCGGCGGTTCAAAAAGGCGGGCGATCGTACCGGGGCTCTGTAAAGTCATCATCTTTCTCCGTCCCAGGGCGAACGTAGCTGCACTTCAGCATCGCTTCTCTGATGTTTTGTCCTCCCTGCCAGGCCTCCTATCCCTCATACATCACCATGTGGAGATGACCCCAGGGGGGAAGGTGTGCTCTCGGCCGTATCGCCTGCCCGAACACAAACGCAAGATTGTGCAGGCAGAATTAGAGGTTCTGCTGGACATGGGCGTAATAGAGGAGTCCACGAGTGACTGGTCTAGTCTCATCGTGCTGGTGGGTAAGCCCGATGGGTCAGTCCGGCTCTGCGCAGACTACCGAACGATGAATGCGGTGTCCAAGTTCGAAGCCTACCCGATGCCCCGGGTCGATGAACTTCGTAACCGGTTAAGTACAGCTCGATTTTTCACGACACTGGCTTAAACCAAGGGCTACTGGCAGATTCCCTTGTCTCAGGAGTCCAAGAAAAAATCTGCATTCTCCACGCCATTTGGCTTATACCACTTTCACACACTTCCATTCGGGTTGCTTGGTGCCCCAGCCATCTTTCGGAGACTCATGGACTGCGTCCTTCGTCCGCATGTGGGCGCTGTGCTCACAGTCCTGAGTCCCTAAGGCAGGCTGGGCTCTCCGCCAACCCAAAGAAGCGTGCCGTGGGACGGTGGGAGGTATGGCATCTGGGGTATCACTTGGGTGGAGGCCTGGTCCGACCCCAGCTTGATAAAGACCGAAGACCAAGAAGGAGGTAAGGCAGTTCTTGGGGCTGGCTGGCTACTATAGGAGCGTTGTCCCCAACTTTTCAGCGCTAACCAGCCCCTTGACCAACTTAACACGAAAGGGTGCTCCAGATCCTGTCCAGTGGTCAGAGAAGTGCCAGCAGGCGTTTTTGAGTATAAAGTCAGCTTTCTGTGGGAAGCCAGTGCTGTTTAACCCTAACTTCTTTTCCAATTTGTGTCTGCAGATCGGCTGGGTGCAGTCTTGTCCCAGGAGTTGGAGGGGACCGAGTGTCCTGTGCTGTACCTCAGCCGCAAGCTCTCCGAGTAGGAGTCAAGGTACAGCACGGTGTAGAAGGAGTATTTGGCCATCAAGTGGGCAGTCAGTTCCCTCCGCTACTACCCCCTGAGATGAGATTTCACCCTCTGTTCGGACCACGCTCTGCTGCAGTGGCTCCACTGCATGAAGGACACAAATGCCTGGATCACCCGGTGGTACCTGGTTCTCCAGACCTTTAACTTCCGGGTGGTCCATAGGCTGACGGCTTAGATGGTCGTGGCTGACTTTCTCTCAGGCTCTGGGAGGGCGGGGGGGGGTTGGCTGTCGGCCAGACGGCTCCCCAGACTAAGTAGGGCAGTGGGGGTATGTGGCGGACAAAGGGGCGTGGTCAAGCACCGGCTGCGGACAACAGCACCGTTTCCTTTCCCGCAGCCGCCAAGCTGCCTCTAATCGGCCCAAGCAGCTGATTGGTCGAACTCGAGGCAGGGAGATTTCTTAATGTTTTGTCTGTCTTGCAGAGGGGATCGGCGCACGGGCTCGTCGGCAGCCCAGCAGCGGAACGCCATTCCTCCTCCGCCCGAGATGATCATAATTTACATCATCATTATTATAATAATCATCATTTGTTATTTATAATTGTGGCCAGCATACCTTGTTGTGTAAGGTGACAATAAAGACTCTCGCCATGGTGGCACACCACGGCCAGAAAGACTCCGTCTCCCTCCCTAAACCCTTACTTGTAGGCAGATACCCCGACAACAATTTGCATGATTAAATTCTTCTTGTGAGAGTTCCACTCAAAGCTCAGAGTCAAACCAACCCCACTGACTCCAGTCCTTACACCGACTGAATGAAACCAACTGCGAGTGCGAAATTTGAACAAATCTTTTTACAGAGTCACTTGCAAAAAGGCAAATGTCTGAAATGAGTCAAACTTTTCTTCACTAGTTATCCCGTCATCCACCCATGATCGTCAGTCAATCCTTTACAATATTGGTGCGATCAGTGATTTCACAGGGCACCGGCCGACTAATTTATTGAGTGTATATATGTGTTATGTAAGAAGGCCCCAGCGGAGCACATCTTCCCCCACTGCGCTTAAGTGTCTGACAAGGAAAATACTCTACATGGAGAAATGCATTGTATTGTTCACGAGGGGCCATGTCACCCTATAAAACAGGCGAGTTGCTAATGCCTTTTTCAGGAACTAATTTTCTGCTTTATGGCTCAGGCCCATAAAGCAAGGTTATTTTCCCCCATCAAGGGATGGATAGAGATTTAACTGTCTTTCCCGTTCATTGTCTCACGGCGGCATTTATATGTCGCACATGCACAAACCTGAAAAGGGACCAGGTTGACTGTGTGTGTAGGCGAAGCATGTAGGCCTACACACATTACATCAGAATCAGAATCTGTTTATTCCGCCGAGTAATATTTGAGCTAAATACATTTCAGCTCCTCCCCATGTTAAAAAAAAAAAATTGCATTACATAAAAACAGTGAAAGTGACAGAAATGTGACCTCTGCAAAACTAACTTAAAATGCTGAGCTGGTGTTGTCATTATACAAGCCCCACCACCGTGCATGGTAATTCCTCCCACTTGCTAAGACGCCCACGTCTCTTATCTGAACATGGGCTAGATGCACCGTGACACTCGGGGCGTGCATGACGACAGCAGGAGTCCAATAAATCCCAAAGGTTAAACTTTCACTCAAAGCTGGTGCAGGGATTAAACGAGAAATGTCGGGAGTTATTGAATATGGCTGCGTTTTTCAACCATTAGTGCACCTTGAGCGCTCATCAGGTGAGCTGTGACATTTTGTTTGTGTTCCAAGATCAAAACTGCAAGGCTGCACTAATTAATCATTTCCATCACCTCGATCTGTGCTCATCACAACAAGCTCAAGTTTCACACTGAAAGCAAGATATATTTGTAATAATGACAGGTTCGACTCTTTCTTGAGATCCGGTTCTTGACGAGTCACACAATTTTCTGATTCATTGTTCGTTGATTAGTTGGTTTAATGGGGGAATGAGGACTTCATGAACACGATTCAGTCGGTCCGGAGTTTTGAAGGGAATTTTCAGAAGTATAGTTAAATTCTAACAGGATGAAATATTTTGTGGAATCCAAACTGTAAATCAGTCAAATTCAATGAATTATGCGGAATTCTTTCATGTGAAAGATTTGTTCGCTCTGAAAGAATCGTTCGAGACTCTAGCATCACTAACTATTAGTAGGCCACAATAATAAGCACAGTTCTACATTTTAGTGACGTTTTTAGCGGGTACCAGGATAGTGTTGTGTCGTGGGATTATTTCATTGTAAAAAGTGTCCCATGGCAGAAACAAAGGTTGGAAAATAGGGGGATTGTCATTTGCCAGGATATCGTAAAGAAGGTTAAGGGTCTGTGGAAAACCAAGTCATTCAGCCAAAAAACATCAACATAAGGGAGGTGTCTCCCACCCTCTGTTTTATCAGTCACACTGGAACCCGGCTGTGTATGACTGCAGCACTATGACTTCATTATGAGCGCACAGGAAACACTGTCCATCCCTGGTAACGACCCCAACGGCTATCGATAAAAAGGCTTGATAAACGCAGAGACTTCCTCGCCACGGATGGAAAAATACGGGCCTGAGACTAATGAGACCCTGGTTCTGCAGGGGGATGACAGCTTGGCTCTACATCATGCGGCTTGCAGAGCAACGGTGGTGATGGCGATGGTCCGGGTCTTTAATGGGAAGCTTTTCATGAAACCCTCGGCTCCAGTGCCTGGCTTTTCACACACGGACAAAAGGACTTTGGAGAAAACGGAGAGTAGAGGGTGGAATATCACAGCGATACTAATCAGGGGTCGCACTCTCAGCGATTCGGTTTCTAGGCCGCTGATCTTGATGTAAACACAGTATATTAAGATGGTATACTTTGTCTGGTTTACAATGGCCAAGGTGAAGTGAGACGCTCAAAAAGTATGCAAAAAGTACAAAGATGATGTTCTACAGCTGGTGAAATATAGTAGTATGGAACGGCTTGTACTCTACACCGGCAAGCGTATCCCACAATGCATTGGGAGGACAAGACACCTTTAAAGTTTCTATTCAGCATCGTCATCAATCCTATAATATGACGATGTAGTATGTCCGAGGATTCTACTCACATGCTGAGGTACACTGGATGATAGCACATACCTTTAGTATGTAGAACGCAGTACATCGTACATGGCAGGCCACTCCAGATTCCAAGCATCCCAAGGAAGCCCACATGCAAATATAATACTTTTAGGATCGGAGAATGTCATGTTCTTGTCATTGTTAAACCACAAGTATTTCACTGTGTATTTTTCCGTGAGAATAAAGCTCCGGCTCGGGGTTAGAAGTTTGGAGCAAAGCGTTATCAAAGACAGCACGCAAGTGGAGTAACTCCACACCAGTTTTGAGTGCTCAAAACGGCGTCCATGCATAGTGGAAAAAAGGGCATGTCTACTTTTATTTTTGCTGCCTCTCCTCTGACCCCTCCATTTCGTGAGTGCCCTTGTGCTGTTATCTCCTCCACCGTAACTCCTCATTTCCACCTATACCTCAATATCAGTTTCATGCCGTGAGGTCTGAGCATTGGTATGAAGTAACAAATCAGAGTGATATTGAGGTGCAGCAACTTAATGGCAGCAACTTTGAGTTGCTGCCATTAACTTTGTGTCCCGATCTGAGCCCTTGCCTTACAAAGGAAGCAAATTTTTTAATTACGTCTTACTATGTAGACCTGATATGAGTGAGGATTCAGCAACTGGATTGCTTATTTCTCGCCTCAAATCTGTTTAAACAGATTTTGGTGGACTGATAAGGTGAAATCAGTGAAAGTTTACAGACTAATACAACACGGAACACAAACTGTAACTCGTGCTGAAACCCCATTGGCTGACGTCACATTAATTATTTCATTATGAGCTTTTTCTGCCATTTCACCTGAAATGCATGATGACACACCAAATTCCAAATAAATATGTATTGAATTTCAATGAATGAGTCGTCACCGATATGTATTTTATTCTCCCAATGATCCTGCAATGAAGTTTCACAACAGCTCGTCAAGGAATTAACTCGGACGATTTAGCGTCCCACTGCACCAAGAGGAGAATGGAAATCTCACTAGGGTTTCTGTATCGCTTGATGAAGGGCAACCAAACATTTTAAAGGAATATTTTTTTGGTGTAATCATTGCAACCTGGTCTCACGCTTTTTTGTGCTCATAGTCATGAAAATGACTATATTGATTTGTGGCACAGCGTACGATTGTCCGACTTTTTTTGTGCTAAAAAAGCTAAAACCCCTAACTAACTAAAACCAAAAACTAACCATGGATGTAAAATTAGTCTCCATGACAATGCAAATAAAACATCTTAAAACAAGGTTGATATCATACGGACTTGTTTCTTCTAAAGGAACAAAGACAAATTAATATATACATTGCGTAATATTTACACAATTATTTATAAACGTTTCAAATCCCGACGGTAAGCCCAATCTTAGAAACTACAAAAACTTGCATGCATGTGTAACTTGGGGTTAATTTGGCAGGGGAATATACTTGCATTGTCAGGATTTAAATTATGTAATTTGCAAAGCCCTGAATTATATAATAGGCCATTTTACTGGCGCCCCCTATTGACACTACCACCCCTATAAAAGTACATGTCCAGAGCTGTCCAAAATACATAGTTGACCTTAATTTTGGTAGCTCTTTTAATTACTGATATATAAGATTTCAAATGTGACCTCTGGTCAGGTTCAAAGGTCAGTATCTCTGTTAAGGGTCCACTAAAATCTCTCAAACGCACGTATGTTAACCTAGAAGCTGAGACCTTCCCAAAAATGTGTTTGGTGGTAGTGGCATTAGGGGGCAACACTTAAAATGGCCTAACATGTAATTCAGGGCTTTGAATATAACATTATGTAAATCCTGACAATGCAAGTATATTCCCACACACTCACACACACTCTTTTATTTTTTGCTAGTCTGAACAAAATTTAAACCCATGCATTTTACATTTTAATACCAACCCCCCCCCTCCTGGGGGTATATTTTAGTCAGGTTTGTTTTAGATTTAGTGTATGTATCTGCGCCCCCCTCCTTCCCCATGCCCCCTGCTTCTAAAAAGTCAAATATAATCTCCCCATTCAAATGAATTGGTTTAAATTTTGTTATGTGTAGTACAAAAAAAGTGGGACAAACGTACTCTGGGACACGATTCAATAGATTCATTTTCGTGACTTTGAGCATGAAAAAGTGTGAGACGGGTTGGATTACTGAGTTAGACATTGGCTTACAGTATAAAAGCGAAGAACTACATCAATTTTGAATTTCTATCATACTTAGAACAGATCGAAGACAAATTGGTCAGCAAAGACATTTTGAACATTTTAAAGTAAAGTTCTGGCAATAAGGCTTAAATAAGTTTATAAATTCTGTTTTAATGTATTAAATATAGTGTTGGTTGGCATTTTTAAGATCAAAAATGAACGGCTTTGAGTGAGAGTTACAAATCGTATGAATGAATCTTGGTGCTGCTCTTGCAAATTTTTATTTTGGGCCTTATAACCATTAGGTAACTCTATACATTGAAACCTAAATAATTAAATCATTGCAAGCGGGAATAGGTGTTATCATGATAGAAAAATGTAAGGGTGTTTTCAGCAAATAGAAATACTGCTCCATGCTCTCTATTATGTAGATTTGTCCGGTCAGATGAGTCCCTCTTGGGATATTCAATATTTTCGACCCATCACCTTTGCGATTATAGCAATTTGCTGGACAACAACTCCTTGTCATGCCGGTCATTGCAACTTCCAACTTCTCTGCAATAGTGTTTCTTTTCCCCCATTTTCCCCGTCTGCATGGGCATCTCCAAATGAGCTATCTGCAGCATCTGTCTGACATGTTTAAAATCTCCATCTGTGTTTTACAGAATGATGGAAAGTCTCCACTGGAAGGTGTATTGGATTTGTATTGTTAGATATGATTTGTTCCAAACTTCCCTACCTAGTCATACTATAGTGAGGGAGATAAGAGTGAAACTGGCAAACAGTTATTATGGTACATTATCTAATGGTGCTGATGTCTTGCAAATAAAATAGCGCTGAAGTCTAACTATTAGTCATTTTGCTTCCTCCTCCTCTTGAAAGACCCCTGGGGGTCCCCGAAACGCACGTTGATAACCACTTTTATATCGGTTATGTCAGTTCCCTCATTCACCTAGGTAACAGGGAAGTGAGGTGGCAGCTGGCTTATTTTGTCTTCCTCGCTTCCAGCTGACAGCTGTTGACAGTTCGTGAACAAGCTGACGCTGATAAGGTATTTTTGTGATTGGCCCCTAGCAGCCGGAAGATCAATGCCAAATAATTTGGAAAACCTCAGCGTAAAGTGGGTGGGGCAGATAAGTATTGTTCTATTCCATTGAAGTTCCTCTCAGTCCTGCTTGGAAAAATGCAAAGGGACGGCCATAAGTCTTAATTCCAAGTTGGAATTCCAAACTTGGCGGCACACAAGTTCACTTCACATAGATTTCTGTTGGACTACACATCTAAACCTCGACATAAACGTTAGGTTTTGAGCGTTTTGTTGCTTCTAGAATTCAAACACATTTGGGGTGCGAGTTTTTTTCTGAACAGAGACAAATTAACACGTTTAGCTCGGAAGTGGAGTCTCCCGACTCGGATATACAGATTTCTGAGTTCAAGTGGAACGCAGCATCCGGTTGACACTTGGCAGTTGGTTAACCAGCGGACAGCATCAACCTCATAGTAAAGTGGCGGGAACAAGGTGGACAACAAGGTGAACGTTGCTGCATTCCATTGAGGTCGGAGGTTGGAACTCGGAACGATCCGACCTCCTCCTGTAAGTTGGAATTCCGGGGTAGATCCCTTGATAACACACATTTTGTAGATTGTAGAATTCACAAGCAAAGCAAATTTACCATTTGCATTCACCGCGGGTTTTCATATTATTTCCCCATCGGAAGCATTGGAGCACTTTTAGCACGGACTCGGAATGACCTGATTTTTCAAGTCAACCGTCATCAACTTCTGCAAATTTTCCCTAAAAGAAAAAAAATAAAATAAAACTAGAGTGACTAGAGTATCTAGTCATTCTAGAGTTTGGAGTCAAACAGGGTGTCAAATATATAGTTTAGTGGTAAAACGACGATGGTTTCTATCGCATCCGTCCGACTGCTTCAGGACCAGCCGGCGGGAGGTGCGTGTTCCGCCTGGATGCTGATCGGAGCTGAGAGAGAGAGAGAGAGAGAGAGAGAGAGCTCCTCCCGGCTCCTGGCGGGGCGTCTGGGTGGGTGCAGGAGGTGGTGCTGGTGCTGCTGGTTGTGATGGTGAGGAGGGTGGTGCGGTGTGCTGTGGGTGGCGGGGCTGACGCGTCACACTAAGTACACTCGATCCAGTGCGCGGTGCAGCAGCCTGCGGAGCGGCGCGCACAGCAGCACCCACTTCCACTGAGACTCCGAGACGGACGGACGGAGGGAGCCGGGGATGGAGATGGACATGGACATGGAGATGGAGAAGAGGTGGAGGGAGATGGAGAGAATGTAACAGCGGGGCTGCGGGACCGAGACGATCTCCGTGGACCCCCCCCCCCCCCCCTCGCTCTCTCTCACACACACACACACACACACACACACACACACACACACACACACACACACACACACACACACACACACACACACACACATCTTAAACACGCGGGGATATTTCACAGAAAGAACCGCAGCGGCTCCACGGTGATGTCTGGGGCGCCGAGTTTTGTTCCACGACTCCTTACGGATTAATCCGGTGCACTAAATAAATTCCTCGGGAGTGAGGTAATATTATTATTATTATTATTATTATTATTATTATTATTATTATTATTATTATTATTATTATTATTATTATTATTATTATTATTATTGTTCTTGTTGTTCTTGTTGTTCTTGTTGTTTAATTGATTTGTTCTCCTTTTCATTGATTTATTTATTCATATTTATATTTTATGTTATTAATGTTATCGTCATGATTATTGTCCGCATTTTTTTATTATTATTATTATTATTATTATTATTATTATTATTATTATTATTATTATTATTATTATTATTTTATTCATCCCCGTTCAGATCCTTTTGTCGAACTATAACTTAATCCATACCTTGTTGTCAGATACAATAAGATAACATACGACAACAGTCACTTTAATCATCCCCCGGTGGTTGAAATCCAGGGAATCCATTGAAATTCAACTCAGAAATTCCGAAATTATGCGGACCTGATGATAGACAGAGAAGTTGCAGATTGTCTGGTGGGACACTGACTTGCACGAACAGTACATTATTCCCTCAATGTAATTATAACTTTATATATATATATATATATTTGCCCAGATCGGATCATTTTTGGACCACAGAAAGACATACACATCAGAAGGTCGAAATGGGATGGGAAGTGCACTGTAGCTACACCTACTATGACTGGACTACTTGGATCTTATCTCTTCTGCCTCAGCTCTCAGCTCGTATTATAGTTGAGCTCCAGTAATGTGACTCAGTGAACTAAATGAGTGAATGGGTGAGTGGAGGAGGGAGGGAGTGGTCCTGCCAATGAATGCAGATGTTTTAGTAATCCCTACAATCTGACCCTTTCCCTATAATCCAGTGGGATTTACTTCTTAGGCAGTTGACCACCGACCACTGCAATGAATCTGTCTAGGAGGAGGAGGAGGAGCATGAGGATGAGGAGGAGGAGGGGGGGAGGAGAAGGAGGAGGAGGAGGAGGAGGACAGATACAAGATTATTACACACCAAGGAGCACACAAGACTAGAGGATTTGAGGAACAGCAGCTCACAGTG